>NW_008824035.1:3183835-3210727 GCF_000699105.1 Pygoscelis adeliae
TGGAAAAGTTCCAGCATGATCTCCAATTCTGGAGGCCACTGAGTCCATTCCCCACTGCAGCCTCCCATCTGCGACCTAGCTTGCTTCAGCCCTATCGCTTCTCCTGGCTTGTCTGTACACTGCCGAGCATCGAGGCAGGGCTTAGCCATTCTCAAGTGCTAGTGGGCTTATTAAGTATTCCTATGCAAAGCTGATGATGTGCTCATAAATAATATTGGTGGGACTGAAATACATTTTCTTTCCAGCAGGCTGGATATTCTGGAAAGGAAATGTTTTAAAAAGAAAAAAATTCAGACACCCAAAGAGTGTCTAAAAGGGAAGAGGTTTTAGATAATACAAAATCTTTCTTTAAAAAAAAAAAGTATTCTTTTCTATAACAAAATTTAATTCACCAATCTTTGCCCAAGGACAAGGGAGGAAATTGATTTTGCTTCACTAACAGGATAGAGTGTAGAAATGTCACTGAGCCTACAAAAACACATGCTAGCAGTTTTAAAAGTAGGGCTGGTAACTCCTGTTTCTGCTGATTGCTAATTTGTTGGGTGCCAGTCAGTAAAAAGGTCGTATAACTCCTGCTGGGTAAAAGGGGGTACAGGAATAAGGCATGCAAAAAAGCCAAAAAAAAAAAGAAAAAAGGGCATTTCTGCAGTTTGAAACTCCACGGAAGCATATTGCAGATTTATGCCTAACCCAATGCTGAATTATGGGTCACTGCTGTAAAACCAGAATTCCTTACATGACTTAATCTAACGAGGTCTGTGAGAGAAGAAAAAGGCCCCAGTTTGTAAGATCTAAGGGGCTGAGACCTTATCTGCACACTTTCCTGTAAAGCTCCAGGTGCACTGTAAGATCTATATCATCAGTTCCATGCTAAAAACTATGTTGTTTAAAACAAAACAATCAAAGGCTGAAAAGCGAAGCTCTCAAATATCACGAAAGAGCAAAGCAAAGGTTGCCTAATGTAACCTTCCTCCTGCCTCCGGGTTGTATGGTATAATATACTGTTTCAGTCTCTGACCAGGTACTGCCCCCACATTCATTTTTTTGGCAAGAGCCCCTGCTTCACTCCAGGCACAGGACTGACAGTGCTCTGCATACAAAGCAGCTCTTCAATATTCTTTTTAATCTCGGCTCTTCAGCGTGGGGCTCCGGCTTCATCTACCACAAACTGTCGCAACACTGCATGAACAATGGTACTTCTCCATTCTATGCTGTTTTTTCTTTGCTGTTCAGCCCCAGAGCCCCGAATGCTTTGCACTAGTTAACACATTTATTCCCAAAACGTCCCTGTGAGGTGAGGAAATATTATCCCTAATTTAGAGAGTAAGACTGAGTTACTTTCTAAAGAAAAGTAGAAAAGAGGCAGGAAAAGCAACCAGATCTCTGGAGTCCCAACCAACCACCTAAATCATCATTTTTACAACGGGCCTCTGGCCTTTATTCACACCACACAACTTCTGCTAGAGGTTAGGCAGCAGTGCCAGAGACGTAGCCCCATTCACTCACATAACATAAATCTACTACTGTGACTCCAGACCAATATATTATATGACCCTGCTCTAGATTTACTTAGGGTGAAATTCAGCCCTGTGCAGAGGGCCAGCGTTTACATCCTTTCTCAAAGGTTTGCAGTTGTGTGTGTGCCTCACGCTTACCCTCTGATCTTTTTTTGGAAAGAAAAAAATCCTGCTGTTCATCCACTAGACACTGCGATCACATAATTAGAGGCACATGTGTACAGACTATGATTAGAAGGGGCAGAGTAAAGGTTACACTGGCTTCTTGAAAGCACTTTGATAATCTAAAAAGTAGGAAATTAAATAATAACGCAAACTCTACAGTAAAAGTCATTTTACCCAATGAATTAAGGAACAAAATAATCTCCACCTTTCAATCATCGTCTATATAGCAAGAGTGTGTTCTGTACACTTGAATCTGTACACTTCAATCCGTACACTTCAATCTGCAAATCAAGAACCTTTTATCTTATTTAAACACATGTCTTGCTATGTGAAAGGAAAGGCCTCAGATTTCTTCACAGATGTACCTGCTCAGTTATGTGAAGAAGAGGACTGAGATGGCATACTGGTCTCATTCCTTCTGCGCTTTGCCAAGTTTACATATTTTCAGCTATCCATCTGTGTGGCCCGTGGAAGCTTGTCAAAAACCCTAAGCAGTGGAAGCTCCCTAACCCTTTATATCCGCAGGTGATTCCCAAAGCTCCTTTGTTCCAGAGTTCATGGTAAACCAGCATGCAAATAAAGAATGTTTTCCGAAATCATATCTAAGCCGAAGCAAATCTGATTTTCACTGGAGCAGTGACATCCACCGATTACCCCACTGAAGTCACATTTTCATTGCCTGCTTTGAGGCCCACATATCAGTCAAAAGGTCAAGATTGTCAGCGCAGCAGAGAAAGTGTAGCTCCTTACACACATGCATGCACATGCACTTCTGTGGTGTTTTGAAACATTCCGGGAAGGGGGAAGCCACAACACCCCACACACTCAGCCTCTAAAGTAAATTTACCAAATCAGACATTTAATGTTCAAAACAGGTTGTTTTTACATTTCTAGTACCTGCCACAGGCTCCTTTTTCACTGACTAGGTGTTAGTAAGTTTAAATAAATTTAATTAACAGTTACAAGTGACTGAAGAAAAGAGACCTACCATATTCAGAATGCCATTCTTTGCTGCTGTCATTTCTAATTTCAGCTTTTGAATTTCTTCCTTTAAAATGTATTTTGTGTTTAAAAACATACATAGGCTTTTCAGGGTGGCTTTTAGCCATGCAGCTGCTAAGCATCTCTCATATATTAAGGATTTATCTTTGTAAGAGCTTTCTGAATGAAGGGAGAATTATTCCCACTTTGCAAGTTGTGCAGCTATTGTACCCTGTTGGTCCCATAGCTGTGCCTGTACGTTAACCGCATTCCAGTCCCATGCCTGTACTACTGTGGTACCTGGGGGAGCCAGGACGCTCCTGGCTGCAGCAGTATTGACATGGGGAGCAAAGGCTGCACCCCAAGCAAAGACCCTGCAGCTGGACTGAAAGGGTGAATTGGACACTTGGAAGTCAAGACAGAACAAGCTCCGGGCTTCTCCTCTGTGTGGTCAAAACTGAGTTTTGCTGTCCTAGCATAAGGGGCTAGTGCCAGTCTAGTGCTGGGCTCACAAAGCACCTAGAAACAATCACAGAAAACAATCTCAGAAAGTCTATTGATACAAAGACCCAGTGCTGGCTCAGGAACCCACCGAGCTAATTGCTAGAGGTGCAGAGTGAATTTTGGAGGAGACTCACCCTAGGTTTGCCCTGCTATTATTGCTCTTCCCTCGCATCTTTTATTAGCCAGTGTTGGAGACTGACTATGGGCTTAGGTGTGTCCTCCTTCGATTCAAATCACTGTAGCTCTGCTCTCACACCATTATGTTATGACAGGGCATTTCAGCCACCAGGAAAGGCTAGGGCAGAGATGGGAACGAGAGCTGGGGACTGAGCCTTGCTGAGTTGCACTTGCTGCTCCAGCTGCCCCTGAAAAGATGAGGGGGCAATGGCAGCCAGGCGCTACCCTGTTGGCTCTGCTCCACCCTGGCAGCAGCAGCTACCAAGGCAGTTTCCCTGGGCTCTGCCACAGCCAAAGGAGTCACCACAGCTTCACTTCTGGTTTGGCTGCCCTTAGTAATTGCCTATTTTGCCTATGTCCAGACCTTCCCAAGGCCACACAGAGGGAGAAGCTACAACCAAATTCCAGGTCTCAATATAGTAGCTTAACCACAAGACTGTCCTCCCTGGCTTCTTTCTCAGGCGCGTATCGCCTCAGTCTCTCTATGCCAAATACAGCATAGCGTCTCACAAAACATTTCCTTCTCCCCTCTCCCCAGCTTCAAAGGGATATATTCACTTAGTGTTATAAAACAAGGGATGAGCCCAGAGAAGAGCTCTACCAGGAGACTACGGTTTACCTTAAAACCTAACCAAAGCAGGCACAAATTCAGTCTAATATTCTCTGGCAGGGTATTTCATGACTAAAGCTGTGCTGCTGAAGATGTTACGTGCTCTCCAGCCCACATTCTTAAATCCATCTTCGCTCTCCTGCCCAACAGCAGAGAGATAAGCAAAGGAAGGGGTTGTCTGGTCTGTGTGCTTTGCCTGGTAAACAAGTAACGACTGGAGCACAGATTACAGTGCACACCCTCACCTACATCTCTGCTCTAGCTGCATCATTCCCATGGAGTGCGATGGTCTCTGATGGTTACAGAGCATCCTCCAAAGTAATCTCCAAGACTAGGAAAATAAGGGAAGAATTTCTGTCAGCTGCCGAGTCAATGAGAGCGTCAGTAATTCAAAGGGACATTTCTAACAGTGGAAGCATGGTGCAGGGTGTGCTAATGCCCAAGCTTGCTGATCTCTCTGTACCCCAAATTCTGCCAGACATGGACAGGCATGATTGCTAGAGGTTTTCTCAACTTTTATGCAAACTCTGAATCTCCAGAAATCCCAACATATGTAACCCCCGAGGAGGCTTAATGTGAATTCTTTGCTCCCATTGTTCTCCCGTTCACATGTTGGGAGACTTCTTCCTGCTTCCTCCTTGTCAGGGGAGACAGCTTCAACAATATGGATTTTATTGTACACCCCCTACATCCCACTTCTGCCCCTTGTCAATAGCACAGAGGCCCAAACGCCATCTCAGCTGCAAAGAGGAAATGACTATTCACAAGACACAAAGGTTTATGGATTTCTGCCTAACAAAAGATTATTTCTAAGCAGACTCTTCATGTACTGATGCCTCATCTCTTCCCGTACGAAAGCAGACGGCCTCCAGTATGCCCAACACCAACGAGCGAGAGCACTCTCCAGGGCAGGTGTACTATGCAAGGTAGCCTCTTAATCTTCTCACATGCACAAGCGCTATTTTTCATACCAGCTGCATCTTAAACACTCGGTTAAGATGGTGATTAGTGGTGGTGGTAGGGTGTCACAGTGGGAGCTTTCTTAAGAAGAAAAGGCTTTGATTGAGCCAATGAAAGCTGTTGCCAGGGAACCAGATGCCATGAACACACCACTCCAGCAGAGCAAGAATACAAACCATGTGAGTGCTGGACTGAGCTTTAAATGCATTTGCTGGTTGAGGCCTGAACACACCATTAACTCTTTGAGTACCCGAAAGAGTTCACACAATGAGCCGGGAAGATGGGAATCTCTTACAAACGCAGAGGAGCAAAACATCTCCCGATATCTCTCTATTACACCCTGTTGACCCAAAAGAAAAACAAAGGGGAAAAACTTTTGACCTTTAGTTTTTGACTGGCAAAAGTGGTTTGTTTGTTTTGTAAACTATGTAAGGAAACTTCTCTTCAAAGTAACGATTAGTTGTACACTAATGTGAAAAGGAATCAGATAAGTGCTCAGATAATCCTATAAAAGTATTAATTTTGTTTTTGTAGGGGGTGTTACACATGAAATTTGATGTGCACAGTGTGTTCACCAGTCAGTTCCTCCGCAAGAGGAACAGAATAGCTTAGATTCCATTTTTCCCAGATCTGAGCTGGTTTCCAAGACAAATGTTACCGATTTGAATTTTATCTGATCAGTTGCCAATTTGTTTCAAAGTTAACTTTTCACTCTGATTACTAAACAGCCTTGTACTCTACCGACAGAGCATTTTTTTCCTAATGTAAATTCCACAGTGCTCTGCAACCCTACCAGTAAAATGCAGCTAAAGCTCTAATTAAAAATCATGCCTGCCATATGTCAATTCATAAGAACTAAAATTAAACTAACAAGGGGCTGTAACCAAAACTTTTTTTGAACACAAGAGCCTGTCTGCTCCGTTTTGAAGCAGTAACGTGTGGAAGCCTGGGTAGTTCTTGCAGGACAATGACTAATCCCAAACATTTTCATCTTTGGGCTTCCAGTTCAAATCCAGCACAGGTTCCTAAGTACAAAAAGCCATTCCCACTCCGTAGCCTGAGTGAAAGCCCCTCCATTCCCATGTAGCTAGTACTGGCTGCGTTAACTGCTTTGATCCCACAGAGTCGGTAACTGTGTTGAGCAAGTAACATGTTGCTGGCAGTATTATACTGAACTCCCCCTGTCAGTCTCCATTTCAGCCTTTTTATATCCTGTGGTAATGCCAGCCATCTAGTGAGCTCTGAGTTGGGGTCCAGTGTACTACTGCCTTTTTATGCCTCTCCCACAGTGCAGAAGGCCTGGGGGGAAAGGACATAGCAATACCATTATAATGCTTAAGTGGCCATAAAGTCTCAGTGTGAGTCCTAACAATCTGAACATAAGGGACAATAAACCTTGGGCCCCTCAAATTTATTCTAGGGGATTGGCAAGAGTGGGTATAGTGCAAAGCTTATTTAAAATCTTCACACAACTCCCATGCCAATTCCTGCCCAGCTTGGTGATGATGGAGAATTGGGCTCCCGTATATCCACTGGCCATCCAAACAGGCACAGCATCTCATTGTCAAGATGACACTTACCGTTCATCCTCCCAGAGACCCTTGGAGTCCCCAGCTAGCAGCTATTCCACAGCTGTATTGCATAGCTGAGGACTGGGAAAACACACTCACATATACGGCAAACTACAATGCTGAAAAATGCATCACACGCTCGTACAGAGCACTTCTGTCTCCCTGGATTCTGCAGTGATTTACTTGAGGGTCCACAGGCCTGCTGTGGGCTTGGCCCTGAGACCCTGCATTAGTTACTGTGTTACCGTGAAGAGGGGCTGCCTGCCTGCTTACAATTTAACTTCTGGGTTTAATCTGCAGATGCACATGCCAGGCTTACTGCAGTTGCTCCTGCTGCAGAGCCCCTGTCTCAGGCAGGACACAACCACCTCTTTACAAAAGTTCTTGCGTAACCCTCATAAAACAGGGAAGAACAGCACTGCTGCTCAGCTTAGGTTAGCAGTGAATAAATGAAGAACTGGAAGAGATTTCTACAGGCAGAGCAGAGTTATCTAAACACAACTTTGGCAACATATGAGGGCTAACAGCCCAGTTTTCTAACCAGTTCCATACAAAATCTCTAACGATCAAAAACAATCAGTGTCTACACTTTGTGTTTTGAGCCTAAAACATACATACGCACAGCTAGATGCTGCACAGTGGCAAAGGGAGCCATTCTGGTGTGCTGGCTTAGTGGGACATCAGGATGAAAGTGTCGCTTACTGAACAAACATGGTTCCATGGCATGTCAGTGACGTCTGCAGAGCTCCCGTCAAAGATCCCGTGCAGATGTGATCCTGCTCAGTTTGCAGGAGCAAGCAGAACTGCATTGCAAGACGGTATTGTTACAGAGGCTAATAACCCAGACTCTGCACTACAAAGAGGTGCAGATGTACCGAAGTTACCTCGCTGGAGAGTGATATTCAACACTAGCTATTGCTGTGCTCCTCCCACAGCTCCTCACCAAAGATAATCACCCCAAAACATACGTATTCCTTACACTCACACACACACTCGTGCTGCTATGCTAGAGGAATTAATCGAATTTACAAACTGCAGCCTTCAAGAAATGTGACGTGGAAGATGTAATTACCCCGTTTCTAAAATGTATTTCCCTTCTTCCCATATGCATCAAGATAAAACTCTCAGTTGACATAATTGCATGTTCTCCCCACACCGAGGATCCAAGCCTCAGTGCAAAGATTATACCTGCTCCAGGACAAAAGTGACAGCGGCCTGTAGGACTCTGATACATCTTTTGTCGCAGCAAGTGGAAGATGCACAGCTAGTAAGGCAGAAGACAGTGGGAAAAGAAATGAGAGCTTCCTGGACTAAGGGAGCTGAATGCTGCCCTGAACAACTGGACTCTGTCCCCCAACATGGCGCAGAGTCCCTGTGCTCAATCCTCAGGCTCTGTACCCAGTCCAGAGCCCCCTGCCCAGCCCTCTGAGCAATCTCCGCAACAAGTCCATCCTCACCCTCCCCTGCAGCCCACGTCCTCTTCGGCTTTGTCCCCACTCATCCCTCAGTCCTTCCTTTTCCCTTCCTCCATGCCCAGCCTTGCTGGGGCTCCCCATGTCCTCTTCCTCTCCTTGGAACTGGCAATAGATTTTCCATTTCCTTCCTCAGACCCTACTCTTGTTTTCCTTGCTCAGATTGTTTCCTCCTTTGCTCTCAAGCCCACCTACATTCAGATCAGCATCTGGTCCCACTTTGAGTTAACTCGTTATTTTTCCCCAAGCAAACCTCTCATTACAATCACTGTCTCAATGAGATACACCGTGATACTCGCTGAAAATGCATGTTTTCCATAGCTGTTCCATACCTACAGATTTGGAGAGTTTATTTCAATAACACATTATTCTGAATTTACACACATTTATTTTATTGCCATTTAAAACAATTTGCTGTAGCACTCAAGAGTGATGGATTTTTAGTTGTAAAATATATATCCTTCTAAGATATAAACTAACAGTACTCACCAATAAAACTGACAATCATAAAAAGCAATTGCCAGCACAGCCCCTTCCCACAACATTAATGAAATGTAATTAAGCACTTCTTAAAAACTATGTGGCACAGTGTTGGAGAAGAATTGCTAAACAAATGCAACGCAGAGAATCAACGACAGGCTTTGGAAGTAAATTTACATTGAGATTCTCACCTAAATCTCTGTTTCTTAGCTTAATTTATGTTTGGTTCAATTAATTATAAAGTCATGAAGAACAATCATGCTTGGAAGAAAATTATCCTAAGCTGGGGAGAATTTAGAATGGCTCTGCTAGTACAGGCTCATTTCTATTGCTGTTCTGTTATGGAAAGTGTCATTTTTGCCAACTGAAGAAAGCAGCTCCTCTGAAGACATATTTTTATACATTTTCTATTGCTGTTTGTATATTGTAAAGCACTTTGAGCACATGTAGAGTGAAAGACATTGTATAAAATAAAGTTAAAAGTTGTAGTGTTTTAATATGCTGTAAGTCTTTGTACATGGCAGCAGGGGGCACTTCCACAAGATGATGCTGAAGCGCAGTTGACAGACTATCCTGGTTTCAAGGCTAGCCAGAAGTGTTCACAGTGTGTTCACATCCCACTTCTGAAAGCAGAGTATGCTTGCATTGAACAACAGCTCCCCACCCCTCCTGTTCCTATTAAAAACTCTCAAAGCAAGTTGAGTAGCTTAGTGGGAAAATTAAAGAAACAGAAACCTGTACCTTTGAATGCAGTATGAAAAGGGCAAAGAATTGCACACCTGAGCACTGAGGGAAGTAAATACCTGAATAGGTCCTGCCATCCCAATGCTGGTGTGGGCGCTGAAGAACAGGAACTCCATCACGGGAGTCAGGAACATAACTGAGAGGCTGAGACTCTTACCTTCCTCCACAGTTACCTAGGAAAGGTGAAATGTTCCTACACTAAGTTTCTGCAAGAAAACAGTTGAAGAACCAGAGAAAAAGTCATTCAAGTTACATAAAGACCTACACAAACCCATAGAGGATGAGTGTTCTACAAAACAATCTCCAAATCTGGTCTCTTCCAGCTCTAATAATACTGTTTTTCTCCATTCTCAGCTAATAATGGAATTTGGGGGGTGCCATAAAGAAAATGCAATAAAGCAGCTTGGGAAGAATAACATCATTCTGTCGCCTTGGGGTATTTACTGCAAGGCAGTCCATCCTTTAAATCAGAACCTGGCCCCTGAAGTATTGCTGTGCTTACTTGTGCTCTCCCTAGCTGATGTAAGGATCTTAATTTCTGTTTGCCACCATAGCAACAGAGAAACAACCCCTGATCACAATGAGGAGTGGGGGGGTGGTGGTTCACATATCCCAAGCTGTTGCAAAGCAACCAGAACAGAGAGAACAAGAAGTGCACAGGACAGGCAGGAGGAAAAAAAAGTAACCAACTGCACCAAATCTACCTCACACTTTTCAAAAACCCAGGATGCTAGTCTGGCTTTTCTGCTGTTTGGACTTGCACGTTAGCAAGGCACAGAGTTATGAATTAGTGCATTTCTGAACAAAGAATCTGGCTGAGCGCTCTGATAGTAAGTTTGCAGTTCTAGGAGCAAGATGTGAGCTCGGTGATGTTCCTGAGGCTCAATGCCTAATCTCTCCCTGCTAAGCTGTGGCATTGGGCAGGTGGTGAAAAAAAGACCAGGAGAAACTGGAAGTGCATTATGAACCAGAGGTGAGTCGCTGTTAGAAAATTCTCCATAGTAGCTCTCAGGAATTAAATATTTTCCATTTCAGAATGTTAACTGATGCTGAAATAATCCTTTTAATGACAAAGTATTTTACAGTATCTTCTTTGCAATGAAAATCAAAATGTGATAACCAATGGTGTAATATAATAAGAGATATACATGTCTGCTGTCGCTAAAACTGGACAATCTTAACAAAATTATTATTTGGGAAGCCAAAACACACAAGAATCAATAGATTTCTGAAGGGAAAATCATTGTCTCTGTGTTGTTAAATGTCAGATGAATAGGTAAACCTGCTAGTTTTAGGATTTGTGTATGGTTTTTTTGAACCTACATCTGTTATACTGATTTAAAATAATACTTTGTTTGAATAGCAATTCCATCAGAGTTTCACAGGAGCTAAAAGAACAGACTCATTTATATGATGCACTGCAGTGTTGCAACGAAAAGTGAATACGTTAGAGCCACAGCCAAAGACAGGTCTTTTTCCTGTGAGTTCACACCAAGAGCACTCTGCTCAGCGGCCCTAACCTGACTCAGTGGATCTTCAGAATTATTTCTGAAAGGATCGTATTTTGATCCAGTTACACAGAAAAACTGAAGAACTAAAGCCTGCAGGATGCAGATCAAAATTTACCCCAATCTTTCCATCCAGCTTCAGCACTGCAGTTCTACTAGAGTCAGAGGGGCTAGGAAGAAAGCATCAACTTTGTGTATATTTCACGCTACCTTGAGGTGGATTTTGAATCTCTGCTGTACCTCCCATAAGAATCATGACTGTTGACCCTGTTAAGCACTGCTATCAGAACAGTTATTCTAAAATGTAACTTTTGGTCATTGGGAGCCAGAATATGACACCTTAACTTTACATCAAAGAAAGTATGTGAACACCCCAATTATGAGAATAATTTGGAAACCTCTGCCTTATTAGTTGCATTCAAGAAACCGGAGAGTTTCCCAAAAGAGACACTGTATGCTTATATTACAGTTTTCTCCCAGTGGCCCAAGATAGCTGATCTATCAGAGCCCTTCTCACTCACCTCATTCAAGGCACACCAATGGACAACAGTCTCAAAGCCTCTATCTTATCTACACCCTTTCTAGGGCAGCCATTCCTCTAACCTCTGAGTGCATGGGGATGCATCTCAGGCTGAGATGGACTCCCCCAGGTAAGACAGCATAATCTGTTTGAGATGCATGTCTGCTGTTGCCTTTCCTACAACACAGCATGCTAGAGTTTCTGAGGGGAACCCCAGTTTTTTTAGAGTCCCCATATTAAGGCCATTTTACAGCAACTCCCTCTTCATTGCGTAGTTAATATCTTCTCTGCTGCTGATGACTTAAGGGCTTGTGTGAGGAAGAGAAAAATTTCTTGAGCTAGGAGGAGAGAGATTTATCTATTCACAGAGGATACAGCATAAAAGAGCTGTGGACCGATTTGAATACTACAGTAACACAGTTACTATCTCTATTATGTAGCAGCTACCTGTCCCACCTGAGGCCAGGGCCATGTTTCTGTTCACGGTACACCCCCCTTTCTGAAGAGATTGATTAAACAAAGAGAAAAGGCAAAGGGGAAAACATTTTAAACCGAAACAGATAACAAGCTACAATTGCTTTTTATTCCTAAGACATTTGATCCCTGTACTATTACATTTCAAATCCATTAATTTCCCAATTAAGAAAAAAGAAAATGTTTTCACAGTAATAGTGGTCATGGATGAGATGCAACAAACCAATACAAGTACTCCAGTTTATGACCCCTGGTCTTGAGGAACCGGTATGTTACAAACCACATTGAATACAGATGTGAATATGGCTCTAGCACGCAGGCTTATCAACAGACAACTTTGTCACATTTCCCAGCACAGTAATATACTATGCATGACACTGCTTGTATGTAGAACACTTGTGTTTTATGTGTTCAGTACTGCCCCTGCAGTACTTCCTATAGTTAGGGCACTTTTCAGATCCAGCCAGAAGTATCCTAAAAGTACATTGTTTCAATTTTTGTATTCCATAGCCCATCAGGCACATTGGACCCCAGGTACAAACTGTGAAGTATTCCTGAAGCACTTCTAAATGGTCATCCTTTGTAAATCTGTAAATGCAGAAGCCTGGGCCCAGAACTGTTCCACCTGCTCCTCAGCACTGCGGGCAAAACAGATGGCTCCCAGGGCTGAAGGGCTGCTGTGGCTGCAGGAAGGGGAGATGCATTGGAAAAGGGCAGAGCTGGGAAGAGAGGGAAGAGAAAGCTCTGCAGACATAGGCTTGCTGCTCCTGCTGTCACTAGGATAAAAGGAGGGATAAAAGCCACAGCTGCCACTGTCAAATGAGACTCCACCCCGGTAGCGGCAGTAGCAGCCCGGCTTTACATGGCTCTGGTTTTAGGCAAAGTATGCTGCACGTTCACAGTCACTGCCCAGCGCATCTGCTGCCCTAAGCAAATGCTTACCAGATCTTTGTCTAGGGCAGGACTTGTCTGGACCTAATCCATACAACCCTCTTGCAGTCAAGAAGCAGCCAATTAAAGTCCCCACTGAAGTCATGTAGTGTGTTGCCAGATTAAAAGTGGGCAAAATCTTGATGATTAATTCACAGCCTGAACTCTGGCTTTTCAATACTTCCTGCTGTAGGTGGTCTATTGGAGAACACCGTGGCTCAGGTCCTAGCTGTGCTGTACAGTAATTCTTAGGTACAGACAACAGAGCTTCATTTGATAGATTTGCTGATGACAGCAGATAAAGCCACAATGGTGAAAGCATGTAAGGAAAGAATAATTTCCTGTGCCTAAAGCCACAAATTGACAAACTCCAAATTGATTAAAGGTTTTGTTGTGCTTTTTCCTCTACAATATCTACCCTACTTTTTTCCTTCTCTGTCTTAGGATTATTTTAACTGGAAGTCTCATGGAAGTTACTCCCATTTTAGCAAGACTTAAATGCAAAGCACATCACGAAGGACTGCTTGGGTCTGTCTCTTCCACAAACCTACAGTATAAGAATGGGTGTACTGGTTCTGTACTCTGAGAAACTAGCTGAGCCTTCGTGCAAAAAGGGAGGTAGGAGAATGGGCCTGCAGGGCCACAGGTGTAGAAGAAAACTAGGGATGGAGTTGCACACCCTCCGAGACTTGACAAGAGCCATCTTGGCATATGGAGGAAAGCAGGTAAGAGCCGACAGATTACACGAGGCCCCTGGCTCTGTTCCTCTAGATGTTAACTACACAGCAACTCCACGAAACCTCAAAAAGACTACTGCTGTTCACTGATGTTAACAAGCTGCTAATAAACTTAACCTGATCTTCAAACATATTCTTTACCATGATCTTCCCTATAATCTTCCCCTCTTTCCTTTGAAAGTTATCAGCTATAGTTCATTTGTCATGATTAGATTTGTACCTGTTCTGAGGTTTTAAATGGTGCCAGCATGGTCTCTGTGCCTCCACAAAGGGTGAGTTATTTCTCAAACACATTGCCGTATGGAGAGTTGCTTTCTTTGAAGCCCACATGGAGCCGGATTTTGGTTCTCATAAAGTCTGCTGGAATTTTGCCATCAGCATCAACAGAGCCAGTTCATGTGTGGATTTCGTGTCTATGAACCCTGACAAGGAACAAACTTTCTCTACTTCTATTCAAGTGGAAAAAGTTTTCATGCTAACTAGCCCAGGTTTTTTTTTTTTTTCCTTGGATTGGAAAGGAAAGTGTCAGCCATCCCACATGATACTCATCACACTGGCTCCCATGTTTCTCAAGTCATGGTATAATATTCAAAGCAATTACATAATAGCATTTTGTATTCTGCATAACTCATTGCTATTAAAACTAATAAGTTACACCCATGCCAATGACATGATTTTTTTCTGCAGTGCAGCAACTCTACTTCAAAAAAAAAAAAAGTAAAAAGCACAATGAGGCTTTTTAAGAGGATGAGACTTATCCAACAATCTCTGATGGTGCGAGATATTGTAGAGCTGCTACCACATTTGTCTGGGAAGACTTCGCTTAACTCATTCTTGGCTCCACCATCAGTGATGTAATGAGTTCATCCCAAACTTGTGGCAAGAATTTTTTTTTTTCCCCAACATCCTACGTCTTGATCTGTGCTATATATAAACCCAGTGATACGTTCACAGATGTCTACGACAGTAAATTCTCAAATTAAGCAAGCCCATGCTGTGCCACTTTCCTGATGACACAGGATATTAGTAAGTTAAGATGAGTATCAGGTAGCAAGGATCCTCATCCAGCATCATATATTTTCATACTCTGACAAATGC
This sequence comes from Pygoscelis adeliae, assembly GCF_000699105.1. Classification (NCBI taxonomy): domain Eukaryota; kingdom Metazoa; phylum Chordata; class Aves; order Sphenisciformes; family Spheniscidae; genus Pygoscelis; species Pygoscelis adeliae. The sequence goes on from NW_008824035.1 coordinate 3,198,284, forward strand.
TTAAATACTGCTTGCTTTTACATTGGAAGACAAGTCAGAGCTGACCAAACAGTTTAAAAACCAACCACAGGTTGGTTTTTCTCCCAACCATTTCCTAGTAGTTGTTCATTTTGCTTTCCAATGACTCTGTCTCCACGCTAAATGTCAGAGACCCCAAGATTTGACATCAGGCTATGTTGTGCCAACAGTGCCTACAGGAGATAACAAAGACAAAATCTTTCCTCTTCATCTGCACTGTACTTTATGAACTAGGTACAGACCAGAGTGAGGGCACTGACATGGGTTGATGGAGATTATATAGCTTATAAGTACTGCAGCAGGCCTGATAGTGAGCTGCGCCCAGTTTCTCATGTAACAGAAAGGGTCCTGCACAAATATGACTTGATGCCACCTTTGTAGTTCCTTGATCCTGGAATTAAGTGGCTTAATCATCCCCAACACAACTTACTTTGCTGCTGCCTAGCAGTCTCAAGAGAGCTAGGGCAGCTGAGGATTTTGGCAATGTCTTAATGTCTCTAACTAAGTCCCTTATTCTTTGGGGAGGAGACTAGGGAGCTCCTATCTTGACTTTATAGCACTTCACTCAGGGATTTCCAAACACTGAAGGTATCCCTTAGGAATCAACCAACCTTGGAAACCAGTTAAAGGGACAAATTTAACTAGACCTGTAATTTCTTATTCCTGCATTAAGGTAAAAGCAGCAGAGTAGAGCCAAGGATCTGCTTCACAGTGATTTGATAGTGTCAACATTTCCTTGTTTGTTAGAGCATCTCTGCACTTACTTTCTGGAGATAATATTGCAGTAGGTTGGTCTTAAGATTTAAATGAGGCATGGGTTGAAGCTTGCCAAATACATTTTGGAAGCGCACCCTCAGGGTTTGGGAGGGCATGGAGGAAAAAGCAGAGAGACTGCCTTGCAGAGTCTGCCATTAGCAAAAGCTCTGCAGGATCCAGCTGACACACCTACCACCAGACTGAGACTGCCAGACCTGATGTTCAGAAACACTCTCAAGCCCAGCTACAGTCATGAACAGCTGCAGGTGTTCTGAAAAAACTCTGGCTGCACAGAAAAACAGCATTGGAAGGAGGCATTCAACTTTTAATTGGGAAATAAATTACAACACAACTATTTCCCCTCAAGTCCGTGGCACAGCATCTTAACACCCTGTGGGCACAGCCCTTAAGGCTTTCCTTTCCTTGGTCAGCTGTCTATCCACACTATTATTTATTCTGTTTCATTCAAGAAGAGTAAAGAGTCTCGAGATTCTGGAAGAGGAAAACGGTACATAGCATTCGCAAACTGTGTGCCTGCATGTGTGTGTGTGTGCGCGCGCATGTGTGCATGTGCGTGTGTGTGTAGGGCTGTATGGGTGGAGGACTGAGAATTTTTCTTCCTCTTTTATATGTTAACTGAAGTTACTGATTTATGGAAAGTCACACAGAGCAGGGCATAAAAACACTGGCCTGGGATTCAGAAAACTTGGGTTTAACTAAATGGTCACCACCACTGAAATATAGAGAAACCAGAGCCTTTGACAAACAACTGCATCACTTGTGCAGGAGATCTGACAGCAAACAGCAAGTCTGTGATAAATCTGGCAAAGCTAATTAGATGTTAGTCAGCAGACAACTCTGCAGTAGAAAGACCTGTTTTTGTCTTAATCCTATGACATGCTGTAACTGTGACAGCTCACTAGAAGAAGCCCTGCTACCATCTTTGTCAGCCCTGGTAATCCTACCCCAAAAAGAATCAGCCCAAAAGGTTTTCCAGAATTCATCAAATCCATGAGCCCAAAGGATTCAGTTACTTATGCAAGGGACACTCATGAAAAAGCAAAATCAAGACTTCTAGCCTGTCAGCTACAAGACAAGGTACATCCTACATGGTATTTGCAATGAAACAGCCAGATTTTTTTTTTAATTGTTAAACAAGACTGAGATTGACTTTGGCACATAAAGGGTCAACACTCCCCAAAGGTCTACAAGCTAACTTCAGAAGCAGTGTACTAATGCTTACTGCCCTCCAGAGCATGGCCTCCCTGCTAAAATTTGTCAATAATTAAACAAACTATCTGTTCAGTGGTAACTGGACCAATATGACCACTTAATATTATGTTCTCTCTTTCACATACAAAGATGCATACCCAAGCCATCAACTGGCAGCAATGTTTAGTTACTATTAATCTGACCCGACTGGAAACAACAATCAAATCCCTCTTAGGAGAACACTGACTTCCATACAATTTCTTAAAGCAGTCTTTATTTTCTGGTTTATTTCTCATTAGCCTACAAGGTGTTTGTAAAATGATTCATGCACTAGGCAGTTAACTACAAAATACTCAAGAATAAAAGTTGAAAGCTCCAATTTTTTAGGAACTACATCTTGCAAAATCATTTGGAAGCTTTGACAGTTGCCTCATGGATGTTTTTATTTCTTGATAATGCCAGCTTATTATCTAGGCTCCAGAAATATCCAAAGACCTCATCCCTATTGTGCTAAGCACTATGCAAACACATAATGAATCAACAAGCCTTTCTTCTAAGAGCTTATATATGAAATTGCAATCTTCACTGAACATCATGAGAAATTTAAAAGCATATGCCAAAGCTTAATGCTATTTGTGGGTAAAACATTAGGAGGACCTTAGAATATTTCAGCACTATCACAATCATGCAGCTTAGAGTGAACAGCAAGAGCAATGTTTAAATCACAGGAAGCTATTTGGCTAGTCGTAATGATCTCAGATACCAAGTATTCCACATAAAATACTTCGTATCCCAGCAACCCCCAAATTGCTGTTAAAATCTTAATCCTACAGCTTTACATATGATATGAAAATTTGACCTTTTATACAAGTGCATACTAATAACACCAGCTGAATAATTTGAAAGGCGCAACAAAATTCAACCCTATTCATATTCAGAAATGAACATTTTTCATGTTACTAATTAAGGGCATTTTAAAAAACATGCATGTGCACTGTATGGGCATGAATGACCGTGCACACACATACACACAAATACTTCTCAGTTCTGGCATTTGTGTGAGCCTTAAGCTAGCTCTATCACGTCTTACATAGTAACGATATCTGCAGAGATAAAGAGTGAACCTTTACAAAGAGAAAGCCTTTAATCAGTCTTCTAATCGGAGCCTGAACTAATGAGGAAAGTCTCAGTGCAATCGAGATAGCTCTTGCTTAACTGCATCTGACATTTTGGAATAGATTAGGTTCTAATGGTCTACGGCAGAGCTTTCTCTTTAGAAACCTTGGGATGTCATTAATAAATATTGGCCATCGTACAGGGACTCCACACCTCTGTAGTCGAGACAAAACATCTTATAGGAAATCACTGCCTACTGTGTCGTGAACCACATCAGTGAAGCCAGGCGCAACATCCATCAAAGATTAAAAGAGCAGAAAACGAACACTGCTGTGACCAAACACTTGAAATCATGTGCCGACTGCCACAAACAATTAGAATTCAGCAGGGGTATTCTCAGACATTCACAAATCATGACTGCAGGAGACCTCAGGAAATGGGGCCACGATTAACCCATCCTGCTGTCCCCAGCCATAACAACGGGCTGTTACGGGGAAGAAGCTGCAAGCTTTCTCGTCATGAAAAAAGACTAATTTTCCTAAAATCTCACCTTCTGATCAGGATGTGAAGAACAGTCTGTTATACACAGAAAATTAAAGTTACAGGCAGCAGGAAATCTGAGCTTAATTCTCTGTTTTTTGAGCAAGGAGGGAGATCTGCATTAGGGTTCTCATTTGACAGCAAGGGGAACAACTCAAAGGCTGCAGGCTTGGGGTCCCCAAGGAAGGCAGCTGCTCTTGTCTCCCAGTGTCTAGTGACAATCTCAACGCATCTTCGCAGAGCACCCATAGGCTCCATCGGTTAGGGTCCATCTTGTCCTTATGCAGAAAGAAGATCACTACAGGAAGACAGGTTGGACATGACATTTGCTGATTCTGGGTGGGTAAAGGAGAATGGAAAGCCCTTCTGACCACCAGAGCATGTGAAAAATTGTACAAACTGTAGAATAAAATTCCTAGGTTTGAATAATATTGGGCTCACAGAAAAAACAAGGCCAAGCTACTTGGGGTATTATGTCCATAGACACACAAAAATTGTGGAAAGGCTCCTCTTTTTTACTACATTTTATTTTAAAATGGGTCAGTTGAACTTATTCCTATATTCTCAAATCTGTTGCAAGACTCCCTGAGGTAGCCTGAGAACTGAAATGGGAACTTTCTCACCTGCCATTTGAAAAGGACATAGAATTAGATTTTCAGCAAAACAAAAACCCAAAAGGGCTGGAAGGGCTGGCCCTACTGGCTAGCACAACCCCACTGCCTCTCGAATACCTGTGCTGGCTCTTGCCTTTACCTGGATACCACAAGCTCTGGTGCCCCCATGCAACCATCTCTCCCATAGCCTCTTTACAACCTCGTTCACATAGGCCCTCCTGCAATGCCTCAGTAGCTGTAGCTGGCTGTGTAGCTGTGCAAGACAGGAGCTTGCAGAGGAAGGAGTTTTAATCAGTCTTTGGAAGTTTTATCTTTTTTAGTGTAAGTTTAGGCTTACCAATATTCTCACATGCAGGCACATGTTGGCAAAGGCCTGACATGCTGCCTGACTCCAGCTCAAGCTGAGAGCATCCAGTACCTTAAAGTCAAGTCTTGCACGTTTTAAAAGGGCTCTCAGGGCTGGACAGGCTCAAAAGCAACGAACACCATTGATGCCAGTGCAAGTTTTCTACCGCATGGTATCAACCTGTTGTTTACAATGGCTCTCGCTAGAAGAAATGATTGAATGTTGAGGAGAGATATATACAGAGATGCAGGAAAAGAATAATTAAATACAGTAATTGGCTGTAGTGCAAAGGAAAATGGTAAGGCTTCAACATGCATCCTATACTGTGAAACACTTGGGCAAGAACAGGGTGGCCTGTTTTGAGAACTGCCAATAAATACATTCCATGAATCTACACAAACTAGAAGATGACTAACTGGCAGACACGATTATAGTTTTATAGAATTTGCAGTTTATGGAGATAGCTACTGTTTAGAGCTGTTAATTCCTACAGTTCATTTATTTCTCTTCTAGGAGAGCATTTGATTTTCCATTTACGTCCTTTCAGTTCTTTACACGCCTGCTCACTGGGACGTGGGAAACCCAGATCTTTCCAGCCCATGAAGAGTAACAGGTCTTCCCAGGCTAGTCCTTCATGAGCCACAGGAGTGACATGAGAGACACTCACCCTAATCAGGGAACAAGTATGATACATTGCAGAGTACTTGAGATAAGGTACCAAGACCTCATTAACTCATTTTCAGTTCTTACACTGCACAGCACTGTGACTTGTTCAGATCATTGGCAACACGCTGCACAGAGGCAGAGCCTGGGAGGAGGGCCAAAAACAGAGGAGGTGGCTAAAATCAGAATAGACTAAAAAGGTAACTGACCTTGATCATAGTTCTCTTAAATTCTTACTGGCTTAGCTGCCTACCTGTAGGCATCTTCATAAACACCTTCTGAGTTATTGATTAGAGCCTGTTAACTCAGCAGCAGCAGGGAGATGGGACAGACATTGACACCAAAGTCCTCCCACATGTATTATTGCTGCAGAAGGATCACAAAGGAACACCTTGGCACCCATACCTCCATTTCCTGAACAAATCTAATAAGTGGATTGACCGACAGATTTGCCCAGGCTGTTTGTCCAAGAGGTACCTCTTCAGACTCTCCTGAACCTGGGATCCTGGCGTAATAGACAGGCTCCAGTGTGCAGGTCAGTAGCATTTAAAGTTAAATTTAAAAAATAATTAAAATGATCTTTCTTAAAATAGTTTTTTTTATACTTAAGAATAATGCAGATGTTTCTGAAGTTATTACCGGGGAGTTAGAAGAGGAAAATGAACATTCATGCACACATTCCTTCCTAGCTGAGTAGAAGAAAAATGGAGTAAACATTCTTCTCAGATAGCAGGATTCACAGGATTTGGAGTCCAAACCAGCTTCCATTCAAATCAGTGAACAGATACCAGCAGACAGGAGTTTAATCAGACCTCAGATTATTCTTAATATCAATATACAAAGTGATAGTACTGCATAATTGAGCCTGGTAAGTTAATAATTTTACTGCATGTGATACAGGAAAGGGACACAAATTTGGGACTTTCCAATTCGTAAGCTCTCACTTCCGTGCTCTCCAGACATACCAAATGAAGACACATTAAGACAGAAGAGTTTGTATTCTGAACACATGTGTGTTCCCCAGATTTGGCATACAAATTTTGTCTCAAAGCTATAGTGGATAGCCACAAAGCTTGGGTATATAACCAAGTGATAAACTTCCAGGCTATTCAGATGCAGTATTTTGTTTGGAGACAACCTCCAACTGGAACCTCACTTCATATCATCTTCCCCAGTTCAGTGTCTAAACTAGTTTTTGTTACACTTTTCAACCTGTACACTTTAATGTAGTTTCAACTCCAGTGACACAGCCGAGCGTGAACAACTCTGCAACAGATAGTCACATTTCTGCTATTAATGGGAGTGATCAGAATAGTTTTAATGAAGTGTTTTGAATGAAAACAAGTATCTTAAAGAAAGAGCTGTATTAAGTATTTTCACTTTTTCAGATGGTTTAACAAAAACCTCTTTTTCAGTCTATTGGGATTTTTTCTTTTTCTTCCCCTCATATTTTTAGCAACAAAATGAAAAAAGAAAAAGTGGGAGGGATTGCAGTTTATTCCCTTTCAATGTCTGAGGGCCTGGAATGGACTGAGTTCCATTCTTCAAAGTTCCATTAGTCCCCCAACAATCTGTAAACACATACACTTATTTATACATTAACAACCCGTTTTTCTCTCCGACGCAATCATTTCTCATCAATTGTTGCCAACATGATTAACATTGTCTGTTCTCCTGCCCTAAGCCATATATCTCTTTACTTGCAATCTATCCATTCCAGAGTGTATCAGGACTCCACCACTGCTTCAGGAATATTCCGGAATTTATGGGAAGACACTACAGGACCTGTCTGCTGTTCCTGAAAAATATCACTTTCTGCTTGTACCACCATCTTTCTGCAATGAACTAGGCCAACAAATCCACTTACGTATTGCTCAAAAATCTTTAAACAGAAAACATTATATAAGTCTATATAATCATAAAAAGCATGGCAAAAATGAATAGGCAGTTTATTTGCCATTTCTCTAAAACATGAAAATGTTGGGGGACATTATACATTAACATTAGGCAGATGGGAGAGGGTTTTTTTCACACTGTGCAGGTTAGCTATGGAACTCATTGCCACAAGATATGGATCCCCAAAATGCGTGATTAAAAAAAAAGACAAATCTATGGAAGAAAAAAACCCAAACAACTAATCAATGACTATTACACCTACAGACCTGCTCAGCTGCTCCTTACCAAGCACTGGGAGACTGGAGTACGAAAGCAGTTAATATATTTCTCTCATTCCCTCCTAAGCATCCATTACTGACCACAGAGAGACAGAATGTTGGGCTGAAAGGACCTCTGGTCTGCCCCAAGCAAGGCCATTCCTATACAAGCAGATGCCCCAATCCTAGCTGAGGCTGGGTTTAATTTCTCTTAACAAGGAAGCTGGCCCACAGCAATAGCACAAAACTGCTGAAATTCAGAGACTGTGTTCCAAGCCAAAGATTTCTTATATGCTGCTGTTGAAGTAATGGAAAGGCCATATAAGCTTGAGAGTGTGAGGAAAATTCCCGGTACAATGTGCCTCTCCCTACATCTGCCTCAGGCTTTTAAAACTCATTTCCATAGTAATTTCCTTCTCAACTTGACATTGCTTTGCTCCTAGTTCAATGAATACCTCCCCTGTCTGGTGAAATTCCTGCTAGGATACAGGATGTGAACGCTTAATACAGTTTGCATTGAAATTACGTTTCTATGCCTTCTTCAGGATACGTAGTTTTAAATTCCAAAGTACTGGTCAACACCTTAAAGAAAAACAAAATTGCTGAAGCAAAACGCCACTTCCTGGAACACAGCATGAATTCTTAATTAGATTATAACTTAACCTGTGCCCATGCACATTAAGAGAGTAAACAAGGAGCTTTCCATGCACTGCACAAGAATCAAATCTCAATTGCTGTCCTTGAATGCAGACTGCTGAAGCCCAGCCATATCAACTTCTTCATGAATTCATAAACCAGCATCATTCAGTTGTCACTGGATGCATCAGGATGGATAAAGATTCTTGCAGCCAAACCCACAACCTACTATATTACAAGGCGGCATAGCTCTCAGTGTTGGACAGGGATGTAAACCCACAACATTTCAACCTAAAAAGAAATTAGACTTGCTCTGATCTCCTGTAAATGCCACACTTCTGCTTCAGACATCACAAACTTCTTTCTTGTAGGACAGAGTTATTTGTTTCTAAAGGAGCCTGAGGACAGAGGAAAGCTTGCAGAAAACTACGGAAGCCAAGACACACCTGGCAGGAGGAGAGCCCAAGTACCTGTTAGCGCAAGGGCATTAGCGAAAGAATGGAGACCGGGAGCTGCAAAGGACACTACATGGAGCCAAACTGCCTCCTGTTCAGGAGTCCCACAGGTACTCGTTGTTCACTGCTCCGCTTTGCTGCCTCTCAGCCAGTTCCTGGCCTGCAGCTCTGAGTCCTCTCAGGCACCTCCGGGACTGGTACTGAATGGACACGATGGAGTCACAACAAAAATTGTGCCAGCGTATACTCTGGCTTCAGCACAAAACAGATGGCAGTCACACTGCTCAGCATACACTGGAAGGTGTTTAGAGACTAGAAACATCCAAAATCTTAAAAGAAAGTAAAATGTTTGGGGCTGTCTGACTCTACTGAGATGATGCAGAGAATGTAAGTGAAGTTTATGATGCTCTTGACTTGACATCTGTTTCTCAAAACTGTAGGATTATTTTGCTAGGTAGTGTTGCGATTCCTGGACTATTCACTAAGACTTGAATAATATGCCTGCTTACAAATAATATACTGAAAACAGTTACAGAGACTTCATAGAAGAAAAATATCTTGCATCAATGTTCTCATTAAAGTGTCACCTTTTAGGGGATCTCAGTCTATTACATTAAAATCAGTGAAAGCACTGTCAAGTCCCTCTTGAGACCAAGCACAATTCCTTGGCTAAATGGTATATAAAGTGCAAAGAAAAAGCGTTAAAAAAAAAGTTATCTATTTAAGCACTCTAGCTGGAAACAAAGAATAGAAAAACTTAAAACTTATTCCCTCTCTTTCCTGCTCTAGCCATAGTCTTACTCCCTTTGTGCCTCCTGTGGTATTAATTTGATTCCTGAAAGGGCTGATTCAGCTCACTAAACCAGCAGAAAAACATCCCAGCCAAGAAACAAACATGTGAATAGAACTCAGACTCAAAAAAAAAAAAAAAATCCTTCTATAAAAGATCATTTTGATTAGAGACTCGCGTTTGGACTAAGCACAACTTCTTGAGAGTGTCTGCTTCCTGCAGAACATTTCAGGTTTGTCAAAAATGAAGGCTGTCTTAAAGTCAAATGACAGAAATGCAAAGAAAACATGTAAACTGGCCCCAGAAGGGGTGTAATAGCACACTGTTCTGCCCAGTGCTTCTATGAAAGTTTTCCTTCTCTTGTCTCCCAGAGCACACGGCTGAAAGGTCTCCAGGTCACAAAGGCTGCTATGGCAGAGCACAGGCACAGGAATGAACAGAACTATATCGAAAATCCAAGGGACACTGAAACTCTAAACAAACCCATAGAGGGCTTTGTTAGGAACATCGCTATCAACATCTCTCATCTGCTTAGTGAGAAATCCCATTCCACTTTCTATGGAGGCGATTTCCCTGAAAAAACAGAAGCCCTACAATGGTAAGAAATATGTACATTTTTCATGCCACATAGCAGGCATGTTTGTCTTGAACTCAATAGATTCCTGAAGAATGACAAGGCTTATAAACATGTAGCGTACAAGGAAGTGTTGATTTGAAGGCCACTGCTGCCACTGTTAGCTGTGACTACAGGGTACAGGGAATCTCTCTTAAGTATACGTGACCTAACGGTTATGGCTGCATGTGGCAATGCTCCATAGGAAGGAAGCACAGTTGCAATGCAACACATTTGAACATGTCATGAGGAAACATTCCTCCTCCACAGGGGCACCTGGAACGCAGTGCCTTTTTTCCATGATGGATTCAGTGGCAGGATAAGTCTCCCAGTTGGAGGCACTGACCTGTTTTTATCTGCCATTCTTCTTTATGCCATCTCCCATTCTTTCCTAGCTAAACAAGGATATGCGAAGAACCAGGATGTTAAAGTAAAAGGACTTAATGAAAATAGCTTTTTTCCTCCTATCCCATCTGCCACAGGCTCAGAACAAGATGTGGTAATGGAGGACCATGGAAAGGTCGGTTTTATGGGTTTTTTTGTTGGTTGGGGTTTGGGTTTTTTGTTTTGGGTTTTGTTTGTTTTTTTTTTTTTAATTCTTCTGTTGTTAGAATAGCTTAAAAAATGGTCTCAGGGGTCATAACTTAAGCATGACATATAAAATATGTGGAACTGAGAAAAACCAGTGGCCCATCTGGTCCAGAATCTTGTCTCTGACAGTGAATAGTATTGGACACTTCCCAGGAAGGGGCCAAAAGTGAACAAATTAAGAAATTATGAGTGCTTAGTTACTGGGCTGCCTGTCCTTAAGGAAAAAGTCCTGCTTGAAAACCACTAGTTAGAGATTGGCCTCTGAGCTCAGAGTCCCAGAATTAAAATATATAACAAATAAGCATATGTGCTTTTTTGGAATAGAGTTCGTAACTCCACCAGTACTTAATGTTTTGAAAATAAGGGGAAACTAAAAAGTGCATACCGCTACTCCTTCAGAGCTGCAGACAGCAGCAAAATGCTGGAAAGGCTGTGTAGGGGGATATTTGTAAGTTCATCCCTCGGGCTGATCTAGGCACCTGGGGTAATGACGTTTGAAATGCAACGATAGCAAGTGGTGTGACTAGAAATATGCCAAGGAAAAGCACTTAAAGCCCCACCCCATGCTACCACGACTAGCAGGGTTGTTCCATGACATTGTTACAATGCTGTAACTGGGCTGTATGTCTAAGGTTATATTCTTGTTAGAACATGATCAAGGTCCCAGCCATACTGCATATTTTAATCATGCTGTAATTGCACCAGGGGACAACAGTAGGATAACCAGGTCCTAAGATGCAGACATATTTGAGGTGGAGTCAGAAAGAGCAAGGGAATATCCAGGAGTAGAAAAGACAGTACCGTTGAAGTGCCTTAGGGGAAAAGACTCATGTCTGCCAGAAAGTCAGAATAAAATGGGACTTGGATAGAAATCCCATGATAGATTTGTCAGTGCAACAGTTTGATAGGTTTACTTGCAGGTATAAATTCATTAAAACTTGCTCTGGATAAAAATCAACCAAACGATATGCCTTGCAGTGGAAGCAAAAGAAATATGCCCTATAATAAGAACAGAGGACTGGTGAGACTTCTCAAAGTCTGTATCAGAGACTTTTTGACATTCCTTACTATGGTATTCCTCTGGAGAAACCCATGTTTCAATAGCTGGCTCTTCCCTTAAAAGAACTGGATCAACCTTTTTATCTTGCCTTTACCCAATAGGCTGTTCCTAGTATACCGTGGTGCCGCTCCTCTCCATGAAGCTGTTTCTACAGAAAACAGTGCTGCAGAAGGGAGTCAAATCAAATAACATAGCTGTGCTTGAAAAGGAAAAGGGAAAGGGAAAAAGAAAAAAAAAAGAAAAAGGATACAAAGAGAAGAATTGGTATTATGCAGGCTAACAAGGCACCCCTTTGGAATCAGTAGAAATTCTTCAGAGGTTGGATCAGGCCAAACGTGCTTACTTTTATGGTGCTGAGGGTTTGACAGGTATCTTTATTCACTGTCATCTCTGTTGACCAGGTACTTATTCATTAACTGCTCTTCTTTATTTATGTATTTATCCTCACTCTAATAGCCAAAGGTTCCATTATTTATCGGGTTGAGATAAAAGCCAGATCTCAGTGTTCAATAAGAATTATAAATAGAGCTAATACATGACCAAACTGCAGCCTTGAGAATTATCTCCAAGTTCCAAAATATACAAAACATCAAGCAGGAAGGAGTAACAGCATCTGATTTGCCTTCATGCAGCTTTTCGTGTAGTACCCATACTATACAGCTGCACAAAGAACCAAATCCAAGTAGTAATGCTGTTTGTTTTATGTTAAATGTGCAGAAGTGCATATATAGGATACAGGGTGACAGAAAATATGTTGGCAGGAACTGAAGCGTAACCATGATCCAGAAGCAACTGCTGACTTAGGAAGCCCAAGCCCCTAAGCAGGAGAGCACTTCAATGTGAAGCTCTTTTCTCACATATAATGTCATTTCTACTCTTTC
>NW_008824035.1:3210779-3217934 GCF_000699105.1 Pygoscelis adeliae
ACTGACCAAACAGGCCTCCTGGTCAACCCAATACAGCCATTCTTGTGGTGGTAAGTAATATTTAGCTGGATTTTAAAAGAATATGAAAAAGAGCTCTTCACTCTACTGAACTTTCTTTGAACAAGACGACAAAGCAAGAAATAAAGCTGAGAGGTAATTCAGAGCACTGGAAATCTTGGGTTCGTATTTTACAACAGATACCAGAAACACTGAAGTTACCTACAAGCTCAGAAGAGTCACCCAGGGTTTACACACTCCCTTAGCAACATCTGAAATGCAGTGAAACCCCAAAGGAACTCCTGATCATGCCTTCACTTGTTCAGATGCAGACCCAGCTGAAGACCAGGACTCAGAAAGGTATTGCTACAAAGAAGTAAGCCACATGCAAACCATCTTGTAAGGTATCTAGCCTAAGACTGGGAGAAGGGGATTGCTCTCACCCTGAACTGCATCCAAGCAGAGTCAGCTTTTGCACTCTTAATCTGAAGGCATTTCAGAGCAGGTGTCTTAAATTGCTCATGTCCAAAGGTGTGTCAAAGCTCCTTCCTCAGTTGTCCATGTCAAAGTAGGGTAGAGTCTCTCCCCATATTGGACAAACTTTAAAAAAATCATATCAGATAAACCACCCCAAATTTCAGACTGCTTAGCCAAAGCTTGTCTGAATGAGCCAGGTCTCTTTGGCAAGTAAAATCTGGGCTGGATCTCTTGCAACAATGCCCTTTCTTGAAGCAATCAGCCACGTTCAAAAGTTTTGCCCATTCCTTCACAGTATATGAGGGCAGCCATCTTAGAGAAGGTAAAGGTAGCATCTGGGAGAACCCAGAAACCAAAAGCAGAGTTATTAAAAATGATGAGCTATCATGCTATATACCAGAATCCCATTGCAATACTGGATAGGAAACAAAAAGACAAATCCTTTAACTGAGGGCCAGAAGAAAAAAAAAAAATCCAGCCTGTGGCCAGAGCTGCACTTACTTAGCATTGGTTGGAGCAGTCTGCAGCCACCCTTATCTTGAATGCTGAGGTGTGGCTCATGTAGCTAGCACGCCCAAACACGCAATGCACATCTAGATTTGAGCATGTTCTTATCAGATCAAAATGGAGCACTGCTTGCTGGGACCCGTAGTCTCTGAGGGCCATATCTCTTTATAAAAAGACAGAGGGCCACAGGGCACATCACAGAACTCTGCAGATCGCATGTGGCCCTCCCACGGTTAGTTTGCAACATCACACACTGCCAGAAGAAAGATCAGATTTGGAATCTGGGCTGCCAAGGCAACAAAGACTGAAAATGTTATGAAGACAGATTTCTCAGCTTAGGCAACGCAGAGGAAGAAAACACCTGAGACAAGCAGGTCCTCCAGCAGGTACATCGCACACTTGTCCTTTTCCCTCCCACATATTAACAAAGCAATAGCCATGTCTTTCATTGCAATCAGCATTGACACAGTACAAAAAAATAGAAGGGTGGGGAAATACCTTTGCTCCCTCAAAAACCAAACCAAGTTGTTAATAGCCATCTGGTCATCTCCTCCTTTCGCAACAAAAGAGTTTAATATCACCAGTCCAGAACATTGGAGACCTCTGTCTGCCCGTCCTCTGGATCATATTTGCATCTCAACTCCTGCTCCTTCAAGTAAGCAGGCCCATCACTTCAGCTCAACAACTGGCAGTATTAAGTTTGGGGTTTGGGGTTTTTGTTGCTATTGTTGTTTTGTTGTTGGAGTTTTTTAAAAACAAATCTCTTAAGAGTTAAACTGCATTTTACATTGATAGCATGAAAGCTTTTGGGATACATTACTTGAGATGTTATGGGGCTTTTTACTTGTTCTGTGAATAAGAAAATAGAAATACCTAGGGAAAGCTTGGTTTGAAGCTTTTTCTCAGCAATCACTGTTTAATGCTTAAATGCTTTTTCCCCTTTAAAATGCAAAATTTGGAAACTATTCCTCTTGTCACTTACTTGAAAAGGCAATGACTTTCCCCAGTATACGTGGCATTAATGTGACTCTTGAACCACAGATGTCATACAAAAAAAAACAAAATCAGGAGTTTGGAAACATAAAACAGAGCAGGAGAGTTTTTCCATGTATACTACAGTCCTACCTTTCCCTTTAGTTCATCTCCTGGCCACCTCAGTTTCCCCACTCCTCCTGCCTGTGCTTTCACAGAGTTTTAGAACTAGACGGGACCATTAGGAGCCAGTTGGTGTGCCCGCATCTGTAACACAGGCCATAGTATTTTAGTCTTCACTTGTGCTTCTCCTTCTCTGTATCATGACTGTCATCCTCATCTGCCTGTCTGCTCAGGCAGACTTGTCACCTGAGAGGAATAATTTTCATTTGGCTAATGACATCCACTCCCAGAAGAAGTGCACCAGATCAACAAAAAGAAAATTCACAGCTTTTTTCTTAAGTATTTTGACATATTAGAAGAAAAGGAAAGGACCAAAAATTAGACGCACTATCGTTATTACTTTAGGGCTGGATTCCACATATCTGCAATTCCTGATCAACTTTATATGAGTTGGATTCATTTACCAGTATGAAAGAAACTTCAGTTCCATTAATAGACACCTCTGATTTAAGTAAAATGTCTATTACTACTTAATAATCAAAGAGAGTTGAGGGAGAAGAGAAAAATCTGTGTGGAGAAGCCCACCATGCAATGAAATAGGAATAGTCACATCTATGACACATAGGCAACATGCCATTTTCCCCCCAGTTTCTAAGATTAAAAAGGCTAAAACAAACATTAGCATGTGCTCCTAATTTGGCTCCAGCCTGGTGGGCTGTCCTAGTTGGCAATTGCCAGTTCAGCATTGCACAAGGGCGAGGAATTAAGTTGTATATTTCAGGCTCCTGATATCAACAAAAATTTAAAGATGCCAGTCAGAGCTATTGTGCATTCTGACTTTGCCAAGTCCAGTCTCCTCAAAAAAATATAAAAGAACAACAGGAACACAGCCATTCGGAAACTATTTTTTCCAAGAAACTGGTTAAGGGAATGAGTCACAAAAACACTGAATAGTATCTCCGTTTCATTTACCTCCCTTACTCCAGGAGTTCTTTGTTATACATCCAAGCCAGAGACCAGCAGCCATGAGAACTTGTTGGCTCCTTCCCTGCATGATCTCATTTCTGGGCCAGAAGGTACAGCTAAGCAGCACCAGATGGCCATTGGAGGCTATCCAGACATACATCAAGGTAGCTTCACCCGATCCCCAACAGGCAATGAAGAGTTTGCTCTGGAGGAGAGGAAGGCAGAAGCAAGAAGGATGAATGCTAGCATGAAGGGCCACTACAAGAAAGGCCAGTCAGCCTATATCAAAAAAGACTGCCTTTGGCTAATGTTAGTCATACTAACTTAATTTCAGTTATAAAACTAACAAGTTCCTAGCTACTCACCACTAAATCTCGTCCCTCAGCAAATGGCACCTGATTGCAAGCATATCAGATAGTCCAAAATAACTTCCGATTGAAATATACCTGAACTGCACTTTGCATCTACATTTTGCACCGTTCAGATGACAGCAGAGTTTGATTACCGTCTCTGCTGCAGCATTAGTTCATACCGATACTTTAGAAGGCTCAAGACATTTAACAAATTTTTAAAAAAAGATTTTATGTATATATAATTATAATGCTCTCAAATTTTTGTTAAACTGTGGCCATTTCTGATGAGATGTGGAAGACATTGCACATGCTTTTAATGCTGTACTGTACCAAAAACTTTAGGGGAAGTTTCAGTAGAGAGAATGTGCAAACTGACCAGGAACTCAGCCAGAAGAGCTCTCTTTCCTAGTGCTCTGTGTGCACCTGTTCTGGTTTCAGCAGGGATAGAGTTTTTCTGATGAGATGTGGAAGACATTGCACATGCTTTTAATGCTGTACTGTACCAAAAACTTTAGGGGAAGTTTCAGTAGAGAGAATGTGCAAACTGACCAGGAACTCAGCCAGAAGAGCTCTCTTTCCTAGTGCTCTGTGTGCACCTGTTCTGGTTTCAGCAGGGATAGAGTTAATTTTCTTCCTAGTAGCTGGTACAGGGCTGTGTTTTGGATTTAGTATGAGAATAATGTTGATAACACACCAATGTTTTAGTGGGGGAAGCGGGCTGGGGGGGCCGCTGCTCGGGGACTGGATGGGCATTGGTCGGCAGGTGGTAAGCAATTGCATCGTGCATCACTTGCTTTGTATTTTTATTATTATTATTATTGTTGTTGTTATTTATTTCAATTATTAAACTGTCTATCTCAACCCACGAGTTTTCTCACTTCTACCCTTCCAATTCTCTCCCCCATCCCACGGGGGTGGGGAGTGAGCAAGTGGCTGTGTCGTGCTCAGTTGCTGGCTGAGGTTAAACCACAACAGCACCCTACTGAATGACACAGCATCCCTCAGCATCACAATTACACGTAGTTTATAGCTTTTAGGAAAGATAAATTACAAGCAAAACTATTTACAACATTCACGTTAACTCATTTAAGGCTATCTCAAGTGTGTTTGTGCTGCTATGCAGCTATTTATGTGACTGAAATGAAGACAGATTTTCTAGAAAAAGGTTTTCAAATTAATGGAAAAAGCCTATTAATTAATATTTCCTAATTAAAACTTTTTCTATAGCAAATAAATTGTTTCTGGAAATGAAGCCCTGACACAGAATATCCATATAAGAACAGAAAGTGTGCTCGTGCACCTAATACTTTAGAAGTATTAAGGCCAGTAAGGCAGAAATTATTTTCTATAAGCTAGTGATCGACATTAAAAATTCAGTACTCATACACTAGTCAAGGACTTTTCAGCTTCCCATGCTCTACTGACTGAGAAGGCTGGAGGTGCACAAGAAGCTGGGAGGAGGCACAGCCAGGACAGCTGACCCAAACTGGCCAAAGGGATATTCCATACCATGGGACGTCATGCTCAGTACATAAACTGGGGGAAGCTGGCTGGGGGGGCCGCTGCTCGGGGACTGGATGGGCATTGGTCGGCAGGTGGTAAGCAATTGCATCGTGCATCACTTGCTTTGTATTTTTATTATTATTATTATTGTTGTTGTTATTTATTTCAATTATTAAACTGTCTATCTCAACCCACGAGTTTTCTCACTTCTACCCTTCCAATTCTCTCCCCCATCCCACGGGGGTGGGGAGTGAGCAAGTGGCTGTGTCGTGCTCAGTTGCTGGCTGAGGTTAAACCACAACAGCACCCTACTGAATGACACAGCATCCCTCAGCATCACAATTACACGTAGTTTATAGCTTTTAGGAAAGATAAATTACAAGCAAAACTATTTACAACATTCACGTTAACTCATTTAAGGCTATCTCAAGTGTGTTTGTGCTGCTATGCAGCTATTTATGTGACTGAAATGAAGACAGATCTACTGAATGACACAGCATCCCTCAGCATCACAATTACACGTAGTTTATAGCTTTTAGGAAAGATAAATTACAAGCAAAACTATTTACAACATTCACGTTAACTCATTTAAGGCTATCTCAAGTGTGTTTGTGCTGCTATGCAGCTATTTATGTGACTGAAATGAAGACAGATTTTCTAGAAAAAGGTTTTCAAATTAATGGGAAAAGCCTATTAATTAATATTTCCTAATTAAAACTTTTTCTATAGCAAATAAATTGTTTCTGGAAATGAAGCCCTGACACAGAATATCCATATAAGAACAGAAAGTGTGCTCGTGCACCTAATACTTTAGAAGTATTAAGGCCAGTAAGGCAGAAATTATTTTCTATAAGCTAGTGATCGACATTAAAAATTCAGTACTCAACAGTGCACACAATTACCCAGTGGAATATAAGACAGAACAGTTATTTCTAAGAGTGAAGGAGAAACATGGTGTTTATTATCATTTCTCAAAAGGATGCTATAAAAAAGCCTTTCTACATGCCCCTATAGTAGGAGTAGCAGATCCATTATTTAAATTTTTTAGCAAAATCCCATGATTTGTACTTTTGTTTAACAAACAATGATTGAATTTCCTTTAAGTTACTACAATTGCTCATACAATTCACCAGGGGAGGTTTAGATTGGACATGAGGAAAAATGTCCTTACTGAAAGAGTGGTTAAACATTGGAACAGGCTGCCCAGGGAAGTGGTTGAGTCACCATCCCTGGAAGTATTTAAAAGACGGGTAGATGAGGCGCTTAGGGACATGGTTTAGTGGGCATGGTGGTGTTGGGTTGACGGTTGGACTCGATGATCTTAGAGGTCTCTTCCAACCTTAATGATTCTATGATTCTATGATCTTTTCAGATTGATAATTGTAGAAGAAACAACACCTGCAAATGCCTGCAAAAATGAAGATTAATTAGATGGCTATGGATAAAGATTATCAGTGTGGAAATCACAGGTTACCTTACATATTTATTAATTTCTAAAGGCTTTCTTTGGATTATTGGCTTTTGTTTTTCCTGTTTAGAAGCATACCTATTTTATGCAGCATTTCATTATTTTCCCTGCTATGCCTTTTCTGCTGAAGATGATGAGCTATGTACCCAAAACAACAACCCAGCATTAGGTCTCTTGCCACCTATAATTGTAAAGAAAGATCCAGCATGCCAGGAGAGCAAGGCCAGTGCTAAAGCTCCCAACAGCAGTGATGTCCTTCCAGACAGCACTTCCAAGGCTATCTCTGTAGGGATTGCACGTGGTGCTCTCCTGGAAGAGTGAAAAAGAAGTCACTGCTGTATGTTTGTTCTATGAAAGGAATCTATAGAATCACAGAATCATAGAATAGTTTGGGTTGGAAGGGACCTCTAAAGGTCATCTAGTCCAACCCCCCTGCTGTGGGCAGGGACATCTTCAACTAGATCAGGTTGCTCAGAGCCCCGTCCAACCTGACCTTGAATGTTTCCAGGGATGGGGCATCCACCACTTCTCTGGGCAACCTGTGCCAGTGTTTCACCACCCTCAGCGTAAAAAATGTCTTCCTTATAGCTAGTCTATATCTACCTCCCTTTAGTTTAAAGCCATTCCCCCTTGTCCTGTCGCAACAGGCCCTGCTAAAAAGTTTGCCTCCATCTTTTTTATAAGTCCCCTTTAAGTGCTGACAGGCTGCAATAAGGTCTCCCTGAAGCCTTCTCTTCTCCAGGCTGAACAACCCCAACTCTCTCAGCCTTTCTTCATAGGAGAGGTGTT
>NW_008824035.1:3223682-3257064 GCF_000699105.1 Pygoscelis adeliae
GCTCTCCTGCTGACCTGTGTTCCTTCTCCAGGCTCTGGGCATCTATTGCTGGCCCTGGCATCAAACTGGTAGGAGTGGGATGGATTGAGGTTCCCCTCCCCTGGCATCTCTAGTTTAAAGCCCTCTTCACCAGCTTGGCAAGCCTACGACTGAAGATGCTCTTCCCCTTCTCTGACAGATGGGCCCCATCAGCCCCCAGTAGACCAGGTTTCTCAAAGCGAGTCCCATGGCCTAAGTAAGCCAAACCCCTGGCTGTGGCACCCGTCCCATAACCATTTGTTGACTTGCCAGATTCAACTGGCCCTTTCAAACCCCTTCCCTTTGACCGGCAGTATTGATGAAAAAACTGCCTGCGCTCCTGAGTCCCTTAACGCCGCTCCCAGGGCTCTGCAGTCCTTCTTGATAGTCCTCAGACTGCTCCTGGCTGTGTCACTGGTGCCCACGTGAAACAGCAGCAGTGGATGATAGTCAGTGGACTGTACAAGGCTTGGTGGCCTCTTGGTGACATCCCTGATGCAAGCCCCCAGTAAGGAGCACACCTCTCTAGAGAGCATGTCTGGTTGGCAAATGGGTGCCTCCGTACCTCTCAGAAGAGAGTCGCCTACTACTATCACCCGTCGCCTTTTCTTAGTTGTGCTGGTTGTTATACGGGGGGCAGATCGGGCTGCATTACTCAGCTCCAGAATAATTACTGCTTTTGTTTAAGCCATAGAGATTAGTGTGTATTTTTAGTAGGAGTCCTGGGAATTTTAGGAACTGTTTTTATTTTTCACTTGTGTGCATAGGGAAAGGGGGTTGGGGATTCATTTCTGTAAGTTCACATGTGCCAGATGCTATTGAAAAAGCAGGAAAATCAAGAGGGTTAGAACTCCTTTATATACTCTATACATACACATCTTTATATATTCCAATATTCCCATCAGCACAGAAGTAGTAGGACAATCCAGCCATGGATTTGGATTTTTCCCTCTTTCCAGTGCACAAGGCAAGGGTATCCCAGCCTCCAGCTTCAGCTCAGTGCTGGACCCCCCCCATGTCAGAACCCAAATGCACCAGACCTGCCCAATTGACAGATCACACTGCATCTTGCACAAAATGAGCCCATGAACGGGCCCATTGCTACAGGCTGTCACGTGCCAGGTAAAATACCTGGCATTTTTGGTGTAGAAGTAAGAGTATTGTGTGAGAAGCAGGAAGCCTGGAAGCCAGAAGGGCTTTCATCCACATAATGGATGAAAGCAGGGCTGATAAAAGCTGCCACGTTCACTGCAAACCATGTAAAACTCTGGCACAGGAGTCGATTGCACATCTAATGCTCAATGTGCAGGGCTTGGCAAATCTTGGCAAGAAAGTTAATAACTCACTGGGGAAAACAACAGAAAAAAAGATCAGTGGTAGAACTAAACTCCAAAGATTTTCCGTAAGAAAATTATAGGCAGCAAAGCGACCACATTCAGTGCAGCAGGCAGGTGTTTTGTTACATGCCTATAAAATACATGGTCTTGTCAATTGGCAGCTTTGGATTCCAGGCCAGGCTCACCCCCCAAAACAATGGTCAGTTAGTATCCACCCCAGAAGCTGCTCACATACCAGAAAGAAGAGAGAGTAAAGAAATACCCCTCCACTCAGGAAGTTTAGAGAAGTGGCAGAAGGGCATGGAACATCCAAATAAAAGATCCTATTTTGCAGACCACTTTTCATTTGTATATATATTCAGGAGTTGCACTCCTGTGCATCATGGATGAAAATATCCAGTACATGAGCTTTGGAACTGAGCACCCAAATTGTGATGCAGAGCTGCATTTTGGTAGTCCTTGCTGAAAAAGACCAAAAGCCAACGCTAAAGGAAAACAACCCGTACATTTGAAAACACCTATCAAACTGGATTTACTTTCGTGCTACAGATCACCCAGCCCTTTTCAGCCTCATCAGTCTCTGAATTACCAGATGACAATGTAAACAATTATTTTACGTGTCTCTAAGAATGTGAGAATCCTCTCTCTAAAACATGCTTCTGCTTTGACGATACAGATTGCTAACACTGCTTGTTTTTACATTTTCAAGAGTATTATAACAGCACTTCACAAGGCAGCCTCATCACGGTTCCTGATGTTGTCCATCATTATTGGAGTCTGTCCATAATTCAGATGTTCCTGTTCCGTTCAGCTTCAATCCAGATGAAGGTAAACACAAACAATCCAGAGATTACTTTTGTTTTTACATAGGTAGCTCTCAAATTTCAGAAAGTCTTGAAAAACTGAAGAAGAGGACCCAGTCAACATTTTTCTCACAGAATCCCTTCTGCTCATTCAGACACTTCCGCTAACAACTGCACAGCAAGCTCACTTGTCCCAAACAACAGGAAAGATTGCAGCACAGCTATGGAGGGGTTGGGGATATTGTATGCTAACGAGCGTCAAAGCTGCCTTGGAATTTGCCAACTGTAAGCCATGTGTTCCTTTCCCTTGCAGAGAGTCTCAAGAAAGGAAGAGGCAGCTAGCTTGTAATCTGCTCAGGTATTTCTGCTATGCGCCTCAGCTAGCCAATGCGAATCATCTTCTGACAGACAAGTTATGCAATCTCCAAAAAACTAAGTTGCAGGCTAGTTTATGGGAAAGGAGTAGGTCTTGTTTCTGGTAAGGGCCATCACATACACAAAACAATGTCCAACAGTGACAAATGCAAAAACAGAACTTGTGTCTCTGAGAACTTTTTCGCTGTTAGAAATAAGTGGGAAGTGTGTTAGGATTCAATGACCTGCAGCACAGCTAGTGATTACTGGTGCAGTAATGCAGTCAATGCAGTTTGGTTTTGGGAAGCTTTAAGAGGAAGATTACTGCAGAAGCTTGTGGCTGCATCATTAGACGTGTGGGCCAGATCACCTGACCAAGGCCCACTTTGGCTATCACAGCCATGTAAACTGCAGTCCAGCATGCACTGACCTGTGAGCGTCCTGGATCCTCCCTAGGACACAGAGATGGCACGAGCCAGAAACTCCCCAGCCCTTCAATCCCTCCTCAGTCTCTTAATGCCTTTTGCAAAAGCCAGGGCCATGTTCAACCTGCTGCTGCACTACAGCTCTACCCTCGGAAGCTGCAAGCAAGCAGGCAGAGGTGAGGCAGCCGTGCTCTACAGGGTATCAATCAACTCCTAGTCAATCTATAAGACAACAATAGAAAAAAAGGTAAAAAATATTCTCCCCACTTCCTTCCGTTCCTGATATTTTGCACTACCCTGTTACTGCACTGACACATTCTCTATGCTGCCTCTTTTTATTGGTAAAAGGGTTTGCTCTGGGTTTTAACAGCCCAAGCCAGGGCAGGTCATAGCAAAGCCAGCTGCCAGCAAAAATTATGTTTTCTCTAACTGTGTTTTTCAAACTTGATCTGGTACCGGAACATCAACTTTCATTTTTCTTCTATCAGTTGCAGTAGCAAAGGTCTTAAAGGTCAAATTATGCTTCCAGTTACACACGTACAGCTCCACAGAGTTCATATGCCCCCTGCCAAATAATATAGGGAAAAACTCCGCAGGGGTAGGGGAAATGGCGTAGTGTAACAAGCTGTTCTTTGTTACTTTCTTGGGCAATGTGCAAAGCTGGCAGTCAGAAAGCCTGTTTTAACTAAGTTTCTTACAAGACCATTTACTAATTTTGCTATGACTCAAGCAAAATTCTACAGTCAGTGACAGTCAATGTTTCCACAACTCACACATGATTTCTGTACATTCTTCTGTGTTTCCTGGGTATAGATGCATGTGAAGGATGAACTTTGCTTAGCTTTTCTTATTTGATACAGAAGGGAAACACTTCTGCCCCTGCAGCACCAACTTGAGCTTTCTGCCTCTCAGCTAATGTCGCTGTAGAGGCCTGACTCCACACACAGGGAAGTAGTGGGGTTGAAGTGAATGAATATTACATTCCTTGGGGTCTGCTGAAGACAATTTAACCTTCATCTGCAAACAGGGACGTCCTCACGAAGAATTACTCTCCTAGAGCCTCTTCCAGTGGGTTTCAGAAGCAAAGAGCAACTGTACATCTCCAGTATTTGATATGAGGGCCACTATGTGCTACAAACCAGCAATGCAGTTAATCACAGGGCACTTTTCTGGATACAATGAAGCGTCCTTTAAAGCCTTTAAATTCCTTCAAAGCAAAGGAATTCAGAGTAAAAGCAGAGATGCTCTTCTCACCCTAAGCATGAAAAAGCATCTCAGCTCATTTCTGTTGCATAGATGAAGTCAGGCACATGACTGGGAAACACACTGGTAGCCTCGCCCAAACCAATTAGAATGCAGTCAGCCTCCCTCTAGGCTGCACAGGATGAGAACATATGCTGTAATTGTATTTGGGGGAAAGAACTCTAGTTCAGATCGAAATATATACATTTTGTTGTGAAACGTTATGTTCCAAGTTAAAATTGTAGTACAAAAAAGACCAAGCTTTATTAAGGTAGCCTAAAACCAGCAAGAAAAACCCAAGAAACCTCCCAGCAATATTTATTTAGCAGAATACCTGTGAAAAACATTTCTTTTAGGAAGAGACTATCTAAGGTTTCAAACAATTCTCTTCAGCAAACAGGGAAAACAATTCTAGCACAGTGTTAATGGTGTCCCCTTCGGTAAGAAATGTCACATGCATAATGCTTTAAAAACACGTGAATGCAAACTGCATTAGCTATTTCTTCTACAAATACAGCTTCAAGGATAGTTATCTGCCAAAGTAATACCTCTGCTAGCATTTAAACCATTTTGAACCATTATTAAAGCTGAAGATGTCTGACCTTTGTTAAAATTATTGAGGTTGAATGTTATTTTGCAGACAGCATCAGTGCTGCAGGATGTTGCTTGAGACTATCAAAAAAGACACAGATCTCTGTCAGATGTCTGGTCACGGAAGTTAAGATTTTCTACAACCACTGAAATATTTTTAAACTGTAGAAATAAACTATACCAGGGTGTACCTTATTAAGCTACTGGGATGTAATCCCAAGTAGAAAACCTACTCTGGACTGCAGTGGGAATTGGGTTAGACCCTTGATGCTCTGAAAGACAAGAATGAAAAGCAAAACTTTTTCTCTGATCACTTGTTAAGACACATCTTTAATAATTACATTAAATTGTAACTTATGCATTTTCAAGTCTTACATGCACATGAATAGTGACAGTGGGGCTAGGTAAAGCATCCTTCCAGGAGAAGGAATCCAAAGAAAACATTAAGACAAAAGAGATAGGAAAGCAATATCAATGGATTTTCTCCAACTCTCCTTTACAAATGTCACTGGACTATGTTAATGGAAATTTCTCAAAGGCTTATAACTTGACTAAATTTGAGGGACTTTTCACAGGAACAGCATCATGAGGTACACTAAAAATAAAAAAATTGCCCCTTATTCATCAGAAAAATCAGGTATCTACTCCAAAGCATGAACACATTTCAGCTTTGCAAGAAACTATTCTAAATTTTTCTCTGTTTACTGTCGGAGACAACAGAATCAGTTTTAGGTGTTGAAAAAATTACAAGCCACTAAAACCAAGGTTCTACAAGTTACATTTCAGATCTTTCCCCAAAACTACCAGAGGTAGTAAATAACATAGATGGAAATCAGCATTCCCATAATAATTTAAAATCAAAAACTTTAAGGTGAATATTTAATGAGGTAAAATGTGATAATATACAAATAACTGACTGGAATACTCTAAGAGTTGTGTATAGCTCACATATTTTCTTCTTCGTTATCAGATTTTTCTGGAAAGCAGTCTTTGTTCCAAGAGAGAAAATTAACACTTGTTATACTATTTGTCTCTTAATTAAACCATATCTTAAAATACAGTAATTAATGAAAAATAAGAATGGACAGTCTCCAGTGCATCTACCCTTGAACTCTACAATCAACAATTAACATTAATGAAATTTTTCTTTCCACAAATGTTTGTTCCCGGGTTCCAAATTTAATACGCTGTTCAAATTGTCTCACTCCTTCAATCCTTGTAAGCACAATTATAAAAACCCCACAAATATTTTCACCAAAACCAGAGAAGTTAAACATTACAAGCTCAGGAATGGCCAAAATACATAAGGCAGCTTTTAAATACTTATTTTCTCATCAGGCAATTTATTCTTTGAATCTAAGTGACGATTATTTTTGGAAAGCAAGAAAAGGCCAAAAATGGTTTTTCTTGCAGCAGTTATCACTAACTCAACACACGTCTTTCATTCCAAGTTACCATAGGCACTGCAACCAAAGACCATAAAAAAAATCTCCAAGCTCCACTTTGAGATTGTGCACCAGAAGGTAGACTTCTCTAATCTTAACTCCCAGGTCAAAATCCTGGCCTCAGTGAACTTAATGGCAAAACTGCCACTAGCGCAGGAAGGCAGGAGTTCTCTCGAGTAGCCCATGGGAGACCTTTTGAAGCCAGTTACCTCTGCACCAGCTCCTCTTTGAAATGCGCTTTTCTTAAGCAACATTCGCCCCAGCCAACACTCACCTCTTTGTGGGACTGAAATAGTTCAGCTGTTACAGCTGTTTCTGATGAGTTAGTCCTCTTAACAATGCATGTGTTAACAATCCATTCACACATATTCCCTTCAGACTACACTGATGGCCATATTAGTGTCTAGCACCCAGACACCCCGGGATGACACTGCACACCTCAGTGATGCACACCTGTCATTCTTGCTTCATCTAAGCAGATTTTCCCTGCAAACAAGTGCCCACTCTCGTGCGGTCTGTCTCCTCTTTCACCTGTGCTTCAGAGGAGAGTCCAACCGAAGCAGGTTCTCTCACTGTCCATATACCATCATACTTTCCCTAGTTCCCCGAGGTGAGACATTCCTATCATCTCAGTTTACCTTCCTATATGTTTGTCTGCAGATCTCAGCCACATCGGACCACGGTCAGCTGTTCAGTACTGCATAGCAGGCAAGTCCTCAGCGGGGGGCTTTCCATACTCTATTCTGCAGCAAGAAGCACCTCAGTTCCTGCAGGATTCAAAGACACCTGCAAAAGCAAGAACATTTCCATTAGTGAAAAGCTCCTTAAAAATGAAAGAGCCTTTCCTATGATGGTCCCAACATTGAAGGGTCTTCAACGCCACATCTTAGAAGTTAAGGAGAGTGGACAGATAGTACTTTCTGCCTTCAGATACTACATCCATTAACCTTTTAGGATGACACCCATCCCTGAAACAATGATTTCATGCTTGTAACGATGTTCTTATAGTTCAGTAATTTTATAGAAGTGAAGGCAGAAAGGAATCTGATTTTTATGTCAAACTACATCAAAAACAGTGATGTTGACTATTAACATTCATGTCAACATCTCAACTGAGGAAAAAAAAAATCCTAACACATTTGTCAACGAGTAACAGACTAAGTTAGAGTCAGCAGTTTAAAATAACCTTGCAGGTTAGTCACAGTCTGAGCAAAGATTTTCTTCCAAGTTGGAATAAGAAAGCCTTTCCAATTTTATTTACAGTTTTTAAGTATTCAGAAACAGACTCTACTGAGGAACAGTGGAGTTTTCTTTCCATTCTAGCCAAGAGATTCACAAGGGATTTATGAAGGCTTTTTTAAAAACAAGTAAGACTCATCAGGTCATAGATACCAAGTTGCCCTCTTATTGCAAAAATGTAAATGCTACTGGTCTACAAGAATATCAAGAATTTCCTCACTGTACCACATATAAGGCGAAGTCTTTATATTTATTGTTACAGGACAATCAGCTACAGGGCCTTCTAGTATTTTAGAGCAAAAGCACATGAAATTTTTGGCAACCGTTCTCTGGAGGGAAATTTCAAGGTGACTAGAACAGTCCTTTATATGGATAAAAATATGCTTATAATTAGAACAGACTTCTTATATGATCATTTTGCATTTCTTATTCATGTTAGCAGATTGCAGAAAAGGTATACAAACTTGAAAAGACACAAAACTATAATTGATGTTATTTTAATACTCTATTATAAAGAAACAACCTACATCATCCTGTTTAGAACTAAAAAGCTACACTGCCTCCTTGCAAGTCTAAGCAGCTATGGGGAGCTATTCATTAGTAAGTAGGTAAAACCACACACAAAGTTCACAATTATTCCTGAGTTTCACAGCAGCACTTGAGTATTATCACACAAGATGCAGCAAATGAGGTTATGCAAGAATTTGAGAAGTGAGGAGGTCTCAGATGAAAGGGGTGAGGGCAAGCCCTGGTCTGTGGAATGCCACATTAAAATTGCCCATCTAGAGTTTTGAGTCATTTCTACAGGAGTTTGCGACTGTGACCCTGCTCTTGGTGCAGGCAGTATTTTAACTATGCAGTCTACCTGTCTAAGTACACTCAGGCAGCCACTAACAGGGGTCAGCTGGAGACAGCTGCTTTCCCTCAGCTGATAACCAAATCTCCCAGTTCAGTCCTCCCAAGGAGAAACACAGAAGACGCATCCCACCCCCCGCATTGCCTGCATACACAGCAGAGAGGGGGCAGACCCTCCACAGGGTTCTGATACGTGATTTTTATTTCACCAGAGTGAAGTTAGCCAGACCCTGGCCAGTCTCATCCTTGAGCCTACCACCACACAACTGCCACCGCTGCTGCTTCATTAAAGCAGTCTAAGATCTATGTGGACCCTATCCTGTCTTTGGGTATTATTTGCATATTAGTAGGTTTGTGTACCTGGGAACTGGCTCTGCTTATGCTGTCCCCTTTCTAGAAGAGAGAAAACAGATGAAATTTCTGTTTCTGGGGCTGTCAGTCTAGCTTGCTTGCTTGTTCTGTTTGTGGTTTTGGGATTTTTTTTTGTTTTAAATAATAATGCTATTTAAACTCACTCTATCAGCAAAGACATAGAGAAAACTATATAGATCCTGATCAAGATGTTCTCAATTTCATTGCAGGAGACTCTGAATTACCTTTTGAAACTGGAGCCAACCTTCACAGATATGCACATGAAACCTCTTTGACTGAAGAAATTAGTAATAAGGTACAAGTCATATCTTCTTATAAAATTCAGTATGAAGTAATACAAGAAACATTTATGGGAAAACATAAGCACATATTGCATTAAGTGGGTAGGTAATTAGAAGACCTGGAGAAGGGCTTGCAGGCCCAAAACCTTATCTATTCTCCCTCCTCCCAGTTATGTCAGTCAGTCTAATAAGAGAAACTGCTTCTCCCTACAAATTTTCCCTTACAGAAACTTGGACCTATTTTTTTCTAGAATACTCTGGTCATTCCCCCCACATACACCCCTTTGTGGTTTGTACAGATATCCAGATTAAACCCTACCCTGTCACATTCAGGAGAAAACTGAATTTTCAGTGAACTTGCAATAATAGGCAGTCCTGAAGACATGGGATGCAACGACCACTTAGTCTCATCTGAGGAAGCAGGTTTTTTCTAATAAAACTTGTGGATCAGCATCTAGCCAGATTAAACAGAGGGAGAAATGAAGGATACTGGGCAGGAAAACAGAGGTTAATGTAGAGGTTTAAACAGGAATGCTTACACTGGAAGCTGTGCATGATCTTATACAAGGGTTAGAAGATGGAACTAGTCTAATTTACTGTGGAGGATAAAAAAAGGGACAGAGCATCAATAGTCTCTATTTAGACTACTTCCTTGCCTTGGGCTTGCTTTACACACTTGCAATTAAAAAAAAAAAAGCAGCAGCAGCTTTTGAAATCAAGCATATGAAATGCCTCAGTTTTGCTGCAAACCTTCTGATACATCAGCCATTATCATGTTAGCACAGGACAGAATTCTCAGGCTGTGAAGGGAATCTTTTTGCTCTCACTGTTTTGCTGTGTCCTTCCCTAGGGCCTCACTTGGTCTCTCAATTTACTAAATTAAAGGCTATTTAGTAACAGTGGGAAGATTATTCCTATCAGTCACTGTTCAGTCCAGGTCCTCAATAAAGTGTTACTGGCAAGGCTGCAAAATCTGAGAGCACAAGCTGGGGTATCAGGCTCCAGTTGCCTCAACACATTTCTTGTATAAAGAGATGCAAACAAGAAAGCCTCTTATCCGAGTTGGCAATAAAACACCTTAAACTGGGGAGCAATGCTTGAAAAAGAAAAAAGTTTTAAGAGAAGTATTTCATAAAAGTAGTTATTTCTCTCCCCACACAGCTCCACCCACTTCAATTATCATTACTCTGAACTGCAGAACTTTCTAACAAAGCAAATAATTGAGTGACAGCAGAAGGGTGGGGGGCTTATTTATTTATGCACCTATTTTTTATTACAGGAAGTTCCTGGAATGCAGGCCAGACAGTCATTTCAATCTAACAAAAAACTGGTGAGTAAATAGCTACTGGAAGATTTTTCAGGATTTATGGAAACAACTGTCCTCTACAAGAGTTAGGTTACAAAAAAGAGGAGACCATCCCCAGTGCAGCAGCAGGAAAACATGACTGGGGTCACTGTCACTCCAGTCTAATGCATAAGTCTGTTACTTTGCAATCACAAGTCAGTGACTGCAGTCATAACCACTGTCCTGGACCTGCATATTGCACAAAGCTGTCCATAAAATTACTTATGTGCATAAGTAGTCCCACATGGTTCAGTGGGTCTCATTACGTAAGTGTTACCAGAGGTCTTAGGTCAGGATACTGCATTCCTTAAACCAGACAGATTCCCATTGAAGTGATTAGGAGCGCTTCATTTGCCAAATAGAAAGAATTCCACAGGTATTTGTTTGAAGTGTGATACAAATTTACTTTGGCTACATTTCCACCTTTCTTTAATGTTTGCAGGAAAAAGCTATTTGAGTGCACGAGTATCACTGACCAAAGCAAATTTCAGATTCATATTCACAGGTATTTGCACCAGAAGTTTGTGTATGCAGCTACTACCACACACATTAGCTATCTGACCAAATCATAATGAAGCAACCACTCAGTTTTCTGTCTCTCACACACACATGTACTGATTCCCAAAGGCATGTGAGATTTTTGTTAATTTTTATACATATGAAGAAATTATTGCCCTTGTGCAACTGAAAGGTGGGCTACATTCAGTGCCAGGTAAATAATTTGGTTTGAGCAGTGAGCGAGAGCTGCAGCAGTGAAATGCAGTAAATTAAGCAGACATCTTGCTACATCAGCAACACAGGATTGAACCCTTAGTGCTATTCACTACAAATGGATCTATTGGATTATGGGTCATTAGTTCAACCACTTTTACAAGTACAACCCAAATAGGAATGTTATTAAACATTTATCTTCAGAGGCAGATTTACTGGAGAAGATAAGGAGATTGTAGAGACTCTCCATTAGCACTGCCTATTTCAGCATGCATTCCTGTCATAAGCACCTTTCATTCATAAAAATATCTCAGGAACACAAAGCATGCTACAGATGTCTGCCTTTACATGCTGATGACTGCACCCTGGCACCCTCCAGACGCTGACCGGTTATTTCCAATACACCTTATTTGATAACCTCTTACTGCTTTTCTACTCCATGCTGTCAAGACAACAGGGGCAAACTTTTTTGAAAAAAACACAAACTAAAAGCTGAATTTCCCAATATTCAGTCAGTCCTAAGGACACTGGGACACCGAGCTTGCTCCTAACAGCAGGCCACCCTGCGTTTTTTGAAAACCAGAACAATTATTTAGAAGTGTAATTTCTGTCTCCCAAGGGTTTATTTAACTCTTACCCAGGCCTCCACATCTGACCCCTGCCTCCTTCCGACCCTCCCAGTGGCTAGAGCAGGAAGGCACAAGGCAAAGAACAAGGCCCGCCTGAGAGCCCCGGGGATGACTTACAAAAAACCTAGACAAAGAACTTCTCCCAAATCTTTTGCAGGTCTTAATCGCAGGTCTTGAACAGGCTCCCCAACCAATCTGTAACACAATGGCACCAACAACAGTGGCAGAAAGAGATCTCCCTTAACAAGAATGGTTTGTCAGGGCAAGGACAGAGAAAGAACATTAGAAGAGAAACAGGAACAATTTACCACTTTGGCTGTAGAGAGGAATGGATCTTACTAATTGTAGCTGAAATTGTCACTGACTTAGAAAGAGAGTAATTAAACACACAAAAGCAGTCTCTCTCCTTTTCCTCTGAGGTCATTTTGGGTTCTTAGAAATTTGTATCTTGGCCCATGTGCCATACAAAAGGGATTAATTAAGCAGAAGGTGAGTGCAGTTTTCACCACCCTGGTCTATTGTTTCAGCCTCTGCAGGCACTAACTTTTGTCACTGCTACAGTTTACACTCCTCCATATTTGTGGTGTGTCCACAAGAATCAAAACTATTTAAATTTTCATTTAAAGGTCAAATTCCAGAAGAAAATAACCACACGAGGAAGGATGGGTTGGGAGGCTTTTTGTTGCAGGTTCTGAGCAAGAAGGTTGCAGCCAAAGGCAGAGTGTAGTGAGCTACTTTTGCCTTACCCTTATTCTGATGGTTTCCTCCTTGCCTTGAAACAAGGCTTTATCCTGATTTTAAAAGCTGTATTAGCCCTTCTAGGTTTGAAGCTATGAAAGAAGGAAGAAGCTTACTATAATATTCTCAAATTCTTTGCATTATTGATAGTCAAGAACTGGAAAGCTGGGCAATAAATAGAAATTGAGCCTCTTTAAGATTAAAACAACAAATCTCATTCTACCATAACTGATACATGAATTAAAACATCAATAATTACTTTTGTTACAAAACAATTGTGACAACCAGGTCAAACTGAGCACCCATGACTATGCATCTAGTCTCTAGAGAGCCAAACTTAGTTCTGATTTTATGAATAAGGCAGGACCAAGAACCTGAAGAAGTCTTGTCTTCCAAGAGTGGGTCTCAGGCCTTTTCATATCCCTTTAAATGGGTCAAGACTCAAGCAAGCTAGATTGTTATTCCATTCCAAAAGTCTCAGACCTGTTTTTAAATAGTCACAGAAATACATAAACTGCACCTTAGCCAGCCTTGTGATATGAGGGATAGCTAGCTGAGAAAGAGAACAAACCAAAACAAAACTCAACCCCCCAGAATCAACTCCTGAGATTCCCAAAAAGGCAGCATATTTCACTGCTGAAAAGTGCATTTTTATGGAAGGGTGTTGGCTCCGTTATCAACTGCCATGCCCTTACTAGCTCTTAAAAGTAGAACAAATGTTAGGAAGGGTTTTATGACTGGATGGGGAAAGGCAGGAGATAGACTATTAAAAAAGGTATGGGAAGGAGTTAGCACAGAGCCAAAACAATCTTGCAGCTGCTTTACATTATCCCAGTGGGAAGTTGCCAGGCTGGCAGCAAAGTTAAGCTCTATACTCATGAAAGTGAAGCACCGATACCACCAGCTACAACTTGCATTAAACGAGCTTCCCACACCTCTGTGCCAATCCAGCTCAGTCCTGATCTGCAACAATTTTGCTGTTCCAGCCCTGGGCTTGTTTTACACAAAGGTTGACAGTCAATCTGAACAAACTGCACATCCAAACTGTGTAGTGATTTACAATTAAACTTCTTTCAAACCATCACAATAAATTGTGAGGATTGTTACATGTAAGCAACAGCTAGCAGGATAGGTACTTCTCTGCAGTCTGCAAGCTGCTACCCATCCCATCGCAATCTGATCATAACACTTAAAATCTATAACCCAAACGAGCTCCTATGTTATTCATGCTAATTATTTTATAGTACCACAAATGTACACAATACTTTTTAAAATACAAAATAGAGACATTATCTTTTCAAGTTGGGAGAGTTTACATTATCCCCAGATAACAACTTTGGAAAGGAAATATATAGCAATAACTGTGGTAAGAAAAAACATCTTGGAAAAGTTTCATAAGGTAAAGCAGAATTCAGAAGCTGTACAATGGATAAATATCAGAAGGACAGGCTATGCAGAGGGTAAGATATGGCAGAAAGCCTGAAACTTTTTTCATGTCCTTGTCAGCATGACAGAGGCTTAGCGTGCCAGCTGAATGCTTTCTTTCACCTGCAACTGTATCTCCATGGTCACCCACTAGACCTTTCAACACCATCCAAAACCTACTGCTTCCAGAGACTGCCAGAATTTGTGGAGACATTCCCTGCTGATGTTAAAGTGGAGCCATAATGCAAACAGTAGTGTGGAACCACAGAAACACAACCAACTTACTTCTAGTTCTTTACTGTTTGATAGGGACACAGGCTATGTTGTTGGTTTACAGTTGTACAGCTCCTCCAGGTTACACAAGCTCCCAGGGAGGAACAGATGTCAAAGTAATATGAATTTCTGTGCCATTTAATTCAAAGCACTTTATAATCATTAACAAAAACAAACCCTGAGCTATAAAAGCAAGTTATAGATGGGATCATCTCACTAGTGAAATGTAGCTGCCTCTGCCCTGCAAAATTGCAGCTAACAGTTCACAGCGACATTACACAACCACCCAAAGCCGGGAAAAAGACTGGCTATCAAGCCACATTCAGGAGTTAACTTTGAACATTTGCAGTTATGAGAACTATTTCTGAAAATATTTCAGATATTAAATATCATTCATTGTAGGTCATGGCTCTGAAATTCCTCTGGTCATCTTCACAGAAAACTCTACAGTTTTTGGAGGCAGCTGTCCAGAAGAAAGGAGAGCCTCAGAACTTTAGAAATACAGAGCCAGTGTGTTTGGTTTTTGCATGTACCATTTATGTGAGCATGTTGTCTAGTATGTTGTCATATACCTGTTTGACAAACTTAACTTGCCAACTCAAGAAAAGGGAAGATTTCAGTTGTAAAAAACAAAACACCAAAACCAACACACACACCATAGATGATTGAATTTTTCAGTAACTAGTGGGCTGGATAACACATTTCCAAATAGCAGAGCAACTAGCATAAAACAGCTCTCATAACAAAAAAGGTTATATTTAAGAAACCGGGCAAATCTTCTGTTCACTGCCCATGTCCTGACCAGCCAGTGGTGTTTGCAGCCAGGCAGAAATCAGTTCCTTCACAGACAGCTGCTCTTTATCAGCTTTATCTGAATGCTCAGATAAAGATATAGAATGATGATAGACAAACATATCACAGTTCGGAAGAGGTAATACCCCAGTACTTCATTTCTAAACTAAAGTTTTGCTAGCTTGAGGCATGTTAGAAAGGCCAAATTATACTATACCAAATTATACTTTACTTATAAGTAAATATACTTATTTACCTTTTGTTTGTTTGTTTAATATCAACAGTCTACCCTATGCTGAGAGGAACATAACTAAAGACCTTATGCAAGGGATCTTATAGTCCGAGGACACAACAAAACTTGCAAAAACAGAAGTCTACTCTCACAGATCTTATTGCAGAAGCAGTGTCTGAGATGACAGTCAGAAATCTTCAAAGACACAGTTTGATATAAATTTAGAGGAATGGGAAAGAAGACTGTAGACTCATAATGCAGACTCTTCCTGCATTATGTGTCCTCCCACAATCACATAACACTATCATGCAGCTGCAGCGTTGCATCTGCCACCAGAACAATAATATTTAGCACTTTCAGAATGCAGAGAGCAATACAAAAGCCAGTTTATGTAGTCTAAACACATGGTTAATACTCCTATGGGGAAACAAAGTCCAAAGAAATTAATGCACCTTCTAAATTCCTTGCATTGACCCATAGGCCCCAGTTTAGTGCTGTTCTTGGTGTTTCTGATCTTTGAACAGTCTAGTAAATAGGCTAGAGTTAACACATCAGTGTTGGTGAGTGAGTTAATCAGTTCTTTGGTTATAGTTTCACACTGCCTCCAAACTCAAGTAGGCATTGCATCACACTGGCTTACATTAAATATTTTTCCACAGGTCTTTAAAGTATAAAAACAGGGCTTTGCTTTGATTAGATTATTCCAGAACAGAGTTCCACGGGAGCGGATCCATTTTCTAAATATAGAAGACATGGAGTCCCATACACTTCACTGTAGTTTTCTGTAATATGTTGAATCTGCTGGCCTTTAAGGGGCAACTGCAAATACATTTCTTTATTAAATGTACTGACTATGGTGCTCTGGATTACAGCTTCCTGACTTGATCAGTTACAGCTCCATCCTCTCTTCCAACAGAAAATCCCCACAAAGATACAGAATTACATAGGCAAATGATTTAAAGAATGCTCTTAAGAACCACTGGGGAACATTTATTTGCAGACAAAGAAGGTTCCCAGTTGTTTTGCTTATATCTTCGTCTTTCCCTGAACAACTTTAGCATTAGCAATAGACACTAGTCTCTTTTCTTTTGCTAGGTTCCATATGGCTGCACAGATTCCTTCTCAAAAGTATCCAGCCACAATACAGTAGCGCTGGGGAAAGAATTTGTTGGAAAAATGCCATCTGTATTTGCAGAGCTCTATAAACGAAGATATCACCAATCTGATACACTGTAGGTCAACTCTTCCTTTCTTTAGTGTTCACTTTTCAGCAACTGAAATCACAAGGTATGAAGTCAATAGATATTTAAGCTATTTAAATAGCACCAAGGATAAAGGTCATGCCTCTGATGTGATTTATCTTCACAGGAACCCACCCAAATCTTGGAAACCACTGCCTTGGAGATAGGAGATTCTGGGGGTTGTATAGATAAGAGGCTGGTATAGTCAAACTAGAGATAGCTTTTTTCAGAGTGTATTTAAATAGCTTAGAGCAAGGCCTTAGGTAAAAACAAACAAACAAAAAAACCCCCCACCAATGTGATATACTCAGGAAAATGCCCATGAAGTTGTGGAGAGTTGCCCTCTCCTGCACTGGCCAAGAGGCTGGTGTTTTCCCAAGCCTGTCACAGTAAAGGAAATCAGCAGTCAGGTCTTCCAGTCACTGCTGCCTCATGGCCTAGCACTGTTTTTGGTCATGCTCCTCGCTTTACTTCTAAGGTGAGAATAATTCTTCTGTATTAGGCCCTAGTAGTTTGTCCCTGGCCTAAAAAGGAGGAAGACTGCTTACCCCTTTGCAAACCTCAAGTGCAGTTCAGTGAGCCAGGCTAAACAGCTGACCATGCCAAAACAGGTATCCCACACTGCCATCTTCCCCCAACCTACCACACACTCCCCCTGCTTCCCTTATGCCAGACCGGGCACTTGCCTAACTTCTCCACGAGTCCATCAGCTTGCTCACCCAGCTGCAAACTAGCCCAGCAAAGAAAAAAAAATAATCTTCTGACAAAGTAGCAAGCTGGATCACTTAGTCAAAGGTCAGTCAAACATGAGAACTGATGCCAATGAGAAAAGGGAGAAGGGAAAGCCTGTGGCTACCCTGAACGCCTCAGGAAAGCAGTTCCTAAAGTGGTAGCAGAAATGGGCAACTCCAGCACCACCACTACACAGCCACATGCAAACATGTCAGCAAACAACTTGGTAAAAAATAAAGAGAGTCATGAAATAAGACAAACCTAGAGAGGAAGGGCAGTATCTCCCTGACTTTCTGTGCACATTACTACACATGTGAAAAACAACTTGTTCACGTGACTTTAAAAAGGTTTGACTAGTCCTGAATTCTGCTACAAAAAGTCTCATTTTTGTCTCAAATTTACTCTATGAAACAGAACTCCAGCTTGTGTAACAGAAACTGCAATAGCACAATTAAAAAATTCCACCTAAGGCCAGCTCTGTTCAGCAACAAGAGGAGAGGAAAAGAGCTAATTAAAACCATGTTCTCTAAAATCAGAAGTGGTTAGTTGCACATACCAGATAGAACATAGTATCTGTCACAGGCGACTGACCTCAAAACAGAGGAGGGAGCAGGGGAGGTGAATGTAGTTACAAAACACACAGTCTGAAGGAAAAAGTGATTTAAGAGCTACTAGAATCACTGGTATTTGTGCTTGGGTGAAAAGAACAGCAGATGTAGAGCTGAAGTAGATACTAAGGGCACGTTCATGCAATCCTGGCACAGATAAAACTGATGATATAATTGGGAGTTTTGCCTATTTGCTTTGAGATCAGTGTCTCAGTTCTCTTAACCAGTCAGTCAGATAGGAAGGATTTCAGATTAATTAACTACAGGCTTAAACTGGCAAAGGGGCAGTTTGCAGCTCAGAGACCACCTCACACCTTGCAGGAAGGAGCTGGAGGTATCTTTTGAGAACAAACATGGGGACCATTACTGTTCCATTTTGAAATTTTCCCCACATTGCCTAAATCTCTGTAGACTGCAGCAACTATCATTTTTGCTTCTACAGCAGTCAGAAAGCTCTTGAATTGTTAACATGGGAATCTCAGCATTGCTATTACTCCCAGACATTTCTTTCTTCACTTTCCAATGTTTTCTCTGTGCTATCTGTCATTACCTTGTTTTCTCATTTTCCTTTTCATTAAAGATTATTATTCAAGGGAGGAAATGTAGCACAGTCTGAGAATTCATTCAGCATGAATGGAGAGAGACATATGGTCTAGTGACTTAAGCGGAGGATCAAGAGCCAGGCTGCTTGTAAGACCTAGCCTGACAGTCTCCCTCTTGGTCTTTGTACAAGTCATTTAAGGTCAAATACTTTTCCCTTCCCACAGCCAAAAGTTCAGTAGGGGATCAATTCCTTTGGACAGAAGAAAGGGTTACCCCACTAACATTGATGCTCCAACTTGTATTGTAGCTACACTGTCCTTGTGTGAAGGGAAGACACTTCCTTTAGGCTTATCCTCACCACAGTTACAACACAGGAGATCATGAGCTCAAATACTTCGTGATCACATCAATGCATAGCGTGGCTTTACAAACACCACAGGCAGGGACAAACTGTGTACGCTACATCAGCCGGTCAAGGCAAATTTGACTTGGATGAGAGCCTTCTCCCAGCATGACTGAAATAAAGAACGTGTTTTTTTCTGATCTGCTCTAGCTGCAAACTTGTGTGTTTGCAAACATCACACAAACCAGTCCCCAGTTCACCAGTCACCCCAGGAAGACAACTCACTGTGGTTGATATCCAGTCACCTTTCATCTCCTTCAGTCTCATGGCATTGGGATTAAGGAGGAATTCCCACAGAATGGGGCTCTGTAATGGACAGTGTGTGTGTGGACTCCAGGTGCAGTCCCCCATGAGCATCCCAGCCCTCCCATCAGGTTGCTAAATCTTCTCTGCACACACATATGACAGACAGAGCAGCAAGGCTTCTTTCAGCCTGCTTTAGTTCCCCAACTGGATAGAATAATTCTCACTTGCTTAACAATAGAGTTGGGAAAAATACAATAATTCACTTTAACATTAATGTGTTGGTGTTTCTTTTTCTTTTTACCACACAGAAGAGCAGAACCAGACAAAGTAGATCCTTCTCAGGAAATGAGCTAGTTAAAAGTAAGTTACGTGAAATTCAGTCTAATTCCTGTGGCACCATTTGTTGGATGCATGGTCCTATAGCTAATTTCTCCCTCATTTTTCCTCTAGGAAACAGGAGCACTGTTGCTGAATTCAGAGCCACAAAGTCAGGATTGTCTCTCTGGAAGCTTCAGATTAATGCAGGATAAACAGACTAAGTCAGACTTTGGTTCTCTGCTGCATTCCTATGACATACCAGCACAACCTGTGCTGGTTTTGGCTGGGGTAGAGTTAATTTTCTTCATAGCAGCTGGTATGGGGCTATGTTTTGGATTTGTGCTGGAAACAGTGTTGATAATACAGGGATGGTTTAGTTACTGCTGAGCAGCGCTTACACAGAGTCAAGGCCTTTTCTGCTTCTCACACCACCCCACCAGCGAGTAGGCTGGGGGTGCACAAGAAGCTGGGAGGGGACACAGCCGGGACAGCTGACCCCAGCTGACCGAAGGAATATTCCATACCATATGACGTCATGCTCAGCATATAAAGCTGGGGGAAGAAGGAAGGGGGGGACGTTCGGAGCGATAGCATTTTGTCTTCCCAAGTAACCATTACGCATGATGGAGCCCTGCTTCCCTGGAGATGGCTGAACACCTGCCTGCCCATGGGAAGTGGTGAATGAATTCCTTGTTTTGCTTTGCTTGCGCACATGGCTTTTGCTTTACCTTTTAAACTGTCTTTATCTCAACCCACGGGTTTTCTCACTTTTACCCTTCCGATTCTCTCCCCCCTCCCACCAGGGGGGAGTGAGCAAGCGGCTGTGTGGTGCTTAGTTGCTGGCTGGGGTTAAACCACGACAATACCTGAAGCAGAACAGCAAGGTGACATCAATTCTTGAAAGATGCAAGATTCACAATCAGTTCCTATCGTTTATATGTAAGCTGGTACATTTTCTGAGCAATAAGGGTGAATGAATTTTCTTAGTACAGTGAATAGATCAAGTATGCATTAGGCTGAATTAGCAAAACTTTTATTCCCTGTTCCCTTCCCCCGCCCCCCCCAAACAGATATTAGCTTGAGAGTCATTGCTGCACTTTTCTTTCCAGGTTAAGAGAAAAAACAAACAACAACCCATCTTTCAAAGCTTCTCCAACAGTCAGGTTTCTTTGTCCAAATTTTCATGACAAGAATTCTGAGCAAACTGAGGGTTGTCCAGGTACCTTAGACCTTCAGTTCACAGTTTCAAAACATGGCAAACATCAGCACTGCCGCAAAAAACCCAAATAAAACCACAGAGCAATACCTACCTGCCCTCCCTTATTCCTTCATGTTCTCACTCTGATGCTACATCACCTCTTCCATATATGCCAGCAAAAGCATTTGTTTGAATGGATTTGAGCTTAAAACTAACCAAGTAAAAAAAAAGGGAAGGTTAGTAAACCTCAATCCAATTCACTAAAAAGCCATACAAACCTTTTGGCCAGGCTCAAGTACATAATATTTTAGTGTCAGCTGTAAAATATTAATGAAAATAACTCTCAAAGCAGAGTTATACTGAAACTCCCTGATCTAAACCCCTATGTACCCAAAGCTGTATTGAGAACTGAAATACAGGGACTTTTGAATACATACTATTTTCCTCCCTTCTAAAAAAGTAAGTAGAATCATACTTGTCATCTTCATGGACAAAGGCAGAATCTTACTAAACATCACCAACTAAACAGCACTAGTTGAGAGGAAGAAATTTGGGTACACATTTAGAGGGCATTGGCTATTTGGCATTCACTCACCACACAGGCATTAAGCAGAATGTGATTTAGTTTACTTTCAAAGCTGAATGAACTGCCACAGAGAAAGGCACCATTACTGTGCGCTAAAAATAGCCAAACACAGGGGGAGCACAGAGGAGTTGGTGCACTGTAAATTCATATTCCAACATATTGCACACTAACTTTCCTGTACAGACAAGCCCTTAGACTAATAGGCACCTGGGAGTCTTCAAGTCTGAGTGCCCAATAAATAAAAAGGCTTTTTTTTTTTCTTTTTATTGGTGCTCTGGAAGCAAGCTCTGATGTCCCTACTCAGACAATGCTTCCATTGAAATCAAGTCTTGGTCTATTATTAAATACCACTTCTTTTACAGCTGCAAGCTTTCCAGGTTAGAGGATAGGGATTTCATATCAAGCCAAATCACTAATCTCAGTCCAAAGGGGATTGTGCAGGCATTTATTTTGATTTTATATAGGTACCTAGATACTGCTTGATTCAATAGACTTGCATTGATGCCTAGTGAAGTAACATCCCCATTCCCAACTCAGATAAACTCAAAACAAAAATCAAAATTCAAACTTAATCTAATTTTAAAAACTGTTCCAGACTCAGATTTGTTTGGGACAAAGTTGAGGACCACTAAGAAGTTTGAAAATCATTAACAGCTTTCAGTTCTAGTTTCCCAAGCTTTAAAAGCATAATGGTCCCTCAGAACAGAAAGTGGTGTGTATGTTTGAAGGCTCCACTGCACTGAGTTCATACAGCTCTGATGCTCAAGTTATTTTGAGCTGCTCCCCCAACAACTGCAGCGATTTCCCATACTGACAGATGAGGCTTGAGTCCACTGAACTCAGTGAAACACCACTAGAGATGAAGTTAACTCACTGTGAAGAGTTCACAACCCAATTTATCAATTCCCCAATCACAGTGAACAGTTCTGTTTCAGGTAACCTGGCTACTCATAGCCAGGCACTACTAGCAATTATTTGCAATTCTATGGAGCTGTGAGGAAGTGACTGCAGAGGTGAGCCCTAGGCTAGCAAAGCAGACCTGGCCAGCATTTGTTGTTAGTTCCACCTGCAAGAAGCTGCTCAGATGCTGACACAAGAACCCCTTTCCCCTCCATGAGGTACCCAGCCAGCACATGAAGGAAACAATCACTTACATCCATGCTATTTTAACTTCCTTCCTGCTACACTCTGCTTTTTTAGAATGATGGGTCAATGACAAGCATTTTCCTTCTAGGCAGTTCACTCACTTGCAGTAGTGTTCATGGGAAGTTGGACAGCTTTATCTTCTTTCTGAGCTACTTACAGCTGTGACTCCATTACTTTGAAGTCAACTTGGATTTGGCTAGAATGAAGTGCAGACATCAGTGACTCCGGCTTAGTGCGTCACCTGCATTTGTTATCTTGCAGAAGACAATTTAATCAATTATACTTTTTTGTCTAGGCACAAGAACAAGACAAAAATGCTGATCAGCATTTCACAGGGTTGTTTCTTCACTGCTAGCAGGCCATTTAACATCTGATAGACCATATGAAAAGGTCTTCCCAGGGGCTTAGAGTGTTTGGGTTGTTCTTTTTATAGTGCAGAAGGTCATTAATGAGCAAGCAAAAGCAGCGTGGAAATAGCTAGACAAGTCTTGTTGAGTTAATAAGAAACTGTCATTCTGCTTCAGTACTTTCTCATTAAGCCTAGCAATGTTCATGTCTAAGGAGGCTGATGGTACAAATCTATTTTAATGCTCAATTTAGTTTCCCAAGACTTGAGTCAGAGCAAGTTTACCCCTCCCTTTTTTTTTTCCATGACGTTTTCAGTTCAGCAATTTCTGAGGAAAAACACTACATTAATTTTTTTTTACAGATGCAGCTCAAAAGCTGAAATTCAGATTTTTTTTTTTTTAAAAAAAGAACTAGATGTACCTTGACTTTTCTGAACAGAAGACCAGCCACCCCAAATCAAACTTTGCCCTCCTGCTCTTATAAAAGAGTCTACAAAGCTAGTTACCATGTTGTCATATTTTGCATGTTTTCCTGGACTAGAGCCTTACAACAGCTTTGTTGTTGGGCTTAAGTGTCACACAGAAATTAATTCCCCATTGCTTAAATAGGAGCAAGGCACAGACACCACCTTTAACTGAGTCTTAAGTATCAAGGGTCTGTCATGCAACATTAACAATGAATCCAGAAAGCCACTTCTTGCCAAGATCTACATTACAAGAAAAGCTTTATTAACTCTTTAGCTACTCTCCTATGCCCTACCTAATTTTGGTGCTTCTGACTAGAATCTTAACCGAGTTCACCTGCCTTTGTTCCTGGCAGGTACCCTTCTGCAGAGGATCAGTTACCTGTTTTTCAGAACTTTTATTGCCAGATCCAAGCACTCTTAAGCAGCTTTTACTGCTGTGCTTACTATTGCAACTAACTGACTTTGTAGAAGCTCAGCATCACATGGATCAGAAGGAAATGCAGCTCAGATGCTTAAACTTACGCAACAGTGACCTTCACGTCACACTGCCCATCAGCCTTGTCACACAATTCATTTAACTGACGATATGGGGGAAAACATAACATCCTTGCTGGCCAGCTGCTGCTGCTCGGTCACTGCAGGGTCAGTCCCTAGCGGGGTCACCATCACCCCAGATCATGCCCAGAAAGCCACGCTGGCACTGATGCAGCATTCAGTAACTTGGGCCTAGCTTCAGGCATATGGAAGTCCAAGAGCAGAGGGAAGGAACAGATTAGAGCGAAGTTCAACAAAGGAAACTGATGGAGAAGAACCACATGTTCCCTTTTGTACTTTACATGTACAAAACCTTCATGTGTGTATCAGGCCAGAACTGCTATCACTGAGCAATATCAGTTCTCTCCTGCTGTTTTTAACACTGAAGAAAACAGTGCAGTGCATTAGTGAGGGAGTTTCATTCTCTTATCTGTTATTCTCCAGCATTTGTTAGCTAAACCTCTTAACTCTCCCAGCTACCCATTGCTCACACCAGGGAAGTTCCTAAAGCACACCTTTTCACACAGCATGGGTTTCATCTCATAGTTGATTTCTCTTTTCTGAACTCCACACACATGGGATTTCTTGTTAGTAAGCCCATAACGACTTGTACATCCCAGCTCTGAAAACTCCCTCTAGAGCTGTTTCTACAGAATCATTTTTATGTTAGTTTCTTTTCCTTTTCTTCTCCTTACAACAACCTTCCAAAAAGTCCCTAGATCTTTCAAGGCAAAGTACTATTTCCTGCAGCGCAGATACCGTGGTAAGGAGCTGAAGTTGCTGAAGGTTTGAAATCTGAAATCATTAAGGTCATACAAAGGTGAAAAGCATTTAAAAGACTGAAAAAGAGGTGAGAAAGATAAGATGCATCCCAACATACCAAAATACTGCAGGATTCCAATAATGTAAATAAATTGTTTTCATTATAGGCCATACTGGTTTTGTGGGATGCTTCAGAAACCCACTGATCTGAGATAACTTGAGAGAAGTCTTCCATTATTGTAATTCCATGAGTGCTTCCCACTATCATTCACTGTTGCAGAAACAGCGCAAGACAACTGCAGAGTCTTTTTCCCTTCCAACCACACTTTTCCCAGCTAAGGACAGGTAACTTTCTCAGTACTAGCACTCTTGACATTAGTGCAGCTGCCAGGGAAGAGAAAAATGAAGACTTTTGTTAAATCTGTAGTATATACCCCTCACTACCTTAAAGCAAATTCAGGGCTGGTGTTGGAATCATGCCTAGCATTACCACAATCTACTCTGCACCATGTGAAGACACAGTGGACAACAGCATGACACCACAGAAGCAGCAGCATGGGCTGGCGGAACTGACAGTACATACTAGTAAATGATTGCTTTATGGTCAAAAAAAGACTTTTTTAAACTGCATTTTTCTGGTGAGGGAGAAGGGAGCAGCAAGGCAGCAGAAATAACATAGCCACTATGACCAGT
Organism: Pygoscelis adeliae; assembly: GCF_000699105.1. NCBI lineage: Eukaryota > Metazoa > Chordata > Aves > Sphenisciformes > Spheniscidae > Pygoscelis > Pygoscelis adeliae. The sequence goes on from NW_008824035.1 coordinate 3,248,614, forward strand.
AAGAGCTAAACATCCAGAGCAGCAAGCATGCATGCTTTGATTGTGTTTCTGATTCTTTCCGCAGCTGGTCAGCTCTGTGACATAAAGTCATTTAAACTTACTACCATATGAAATAATAAGAAATAGGCCTGCAAAAATAGTAGTGAGAATTCACACAGGGCTTAAGAGCTTCTGAAGGATCAAACAGACATGCAAAAAACCCCAAACCGAACATAGTCTCAGGAAGTTTCCTTTTTTGTGTTGTGGTTGTCATTGGAAAAAAGATTCATATTTAGAGACCTCTCCATTTTAATATTTTTATTATATAGCCTGCATCATATAAGTTTGGCTTTTCTTAGCTTATACTGCTGATTCTGGATACCTATAGTAGATCTCCTGAAGTCTGTATTTCCTATTTAAAGAAGAAACTCTGTTTGGCAAAAGATAGTTTCCTTGCTCTTCCATCTGCACTTCAACTTTTAGTGACAATTGCAAGATATGTCAGCAAAACTATTTTTCACGCTGCCATCACTGCTTCCTTCTTGCTGTCTCATCAGGGCTGGCCTTAGGTTGTACAGGGCTCTACATGCCAGTATCACATACAAGCTGATATCTGACTCCTTCCTCAATTATGATTAAGTCAATATAATCAGCCAGCATGGGGGAACTATGCAGGCGTTGCCTCCTTTCTGGAGACAGAAAGATACTAGAGTTTTTCTCCCCCAGGCAAGGAATGAGAATTGTGAGATGTGATTTGTGATGAAATTCAGAACCACGCAAAACTTGCCTGGTTTCAGATTTCATTACCCCCACATTAGAAAGGTTTGGCAAGGTAAAAGATCCTCCGCCAATTAAGGACACATAACATCGAGAATTCAGGAAGTTTCCAGCGTGCAGCAAGGTGAGAAGTTGCAGTTTCAGTCAAGTCTTCTGTTGAGATTTGTTCAAGCTCTGAAGTCCTACAGGGTTTTGCTCATGGGCCAAGAAGCTGCCGAGCAACTACACATGCCCCAACAAAAGTAAATAGACCCATTTCAGCTTTGCAAATGGTCATGGGTAACAGAACAGCTGGGAATGCTGTGTTCCTTCTTGGGCTTGCAATATCAGTCTTACAGTCAAAATAAGACCGGTGCACATTCTCAGAAGGAAGCTCAGAACAGGATGATAGCAACTCCCCCACACTAAAGATGCACCATTTTCAACAGTGCTGACAATGTTTTAAGTCTCAACAGCAACTGACGACTTCAGGAAGAACGGTTCATGCTGTTACATTGAATTTGATCCCCACCACATTTGACATAAGTTCCAAGACCCATAACTATATATTTAGTTGGAATTCACATCTCCTTCAGCCGTTTCCTGACCAACATCGCATGGCACGTGAGATTGCCCACACACTATAAGCTCTTTTGAGACAAGCTCTGCACATATCCTAGGTAAGTCATTAAAGGCTATACATTGCAGGAAGCATAAAAAAGCAGAAGCATGGATTTAAGCCTTTAACTGTTAGGTGATCCTTCTGCAACTTCGTCCAGATACTTGGGGGGGGGGGGGGTTTAGAAGGGAAAGATCCTTCTCTACAAGAGTTATTTTATCTGCTTAAAAATTTATGTGAACTTTTACAGTAACACACTTCAGTGTTGTGCCCCGACAGCAAATTGTACCATCTATATGGCTTTTCACACATCCTTGAAACAATGGCTCTCTCTACCGGTGCCTTAACATCCTACACCACAGGCAAGCTCTGCAGAGAAAAGCACTGAATAGCCACAGCAGAATGGCTTACTTTTTTCAGGGAAAATCCTGCTCCTTCCTCTCCAGGCCTGAGGTTCATTCTTTTAGTAGGTGTTTCCCAAGTAGTCCTTAAATATACATTTGAAAGACAATCTTATACTGCTAAAGAATTGCTTACTTCTACAGTTTAATCTCTTGCACTTCCAGCTGATGCTAGCAAGAAAACTCTCTCCTGGGACTTTGTCAGGAAGAGATATACATTGCTGTTTACAGATCCCCTTGCCTTTTTTTTTTTTTAATTAATTTACCCAACTGTTGAGGTCTGATAATTGACAGCACCACAGTGTTGATCTAGCAGCTTCAGTCGGGCTTATAGGTCATCTGCAAACTTTTATTTTAACTTAAAAAACAATCCCTTTACTACTGCTGCCTGATATAAGGTTTCAGAAGACCTTTTACCTATCTTATCATTTGAAGGCTCAACACTGGTTCAAAGATTTGGAAGCACATCTGAACCTCAAACCTTCAATTCCAAAATACTACCTAAAAGCACCCAAAAATGGGGGGAATCCCCCCCTAAGCTGTACTATTGTCACTTTTGCCTCTACAAAGTCTTTAACCTTAAACCTAAGTTTGGAGAGTTATTTTTGCTTTGTCCCTCAGTTCCCAACTAATTTGAGCGTGTAACCGCTAGTTCTTATTTAATCCTTATTAAGACATATTAAATCATTCTTTTTACCATCCTATACATTGAGAAAGAATACATTTGATAGGACTATCAGAAATCCATAACTCAAGCCAGAAGAGACTGCAACATCAAGTTCCAAATTTCTCTTGGGGTGAGGGAGTTAAACAATCACTAATTTTTTTTTTTTCCCCAATGTCAAATTTAGAACTAAAGCTATTCTCTCATCCTATGGTTTGGCTACTTATTTATTGAGACCAATGGCACCGAACCACAGCTGCAGCACAGATGTTCAGCAAGGAAAACTATTCTGCACAAATCTGAGCCTGGCCTAATCTGACCAAGAGTTGATCTTCGCTTTTACAGATCCAGACAAGCAAATGGACAGAAAACGTGAATGCAGTATTACACAAATGGAAACCTGCTTTGACCATAGAACAAACTTTACTAAAGAGATGTAAGTTTGCACAGAAACAGCAGGTTTTTAAATTTTAACTTTCATTTCTGAAAACAAGACTCAGACTAGGTTTCCACTTCCTTTGTTTCTATTTTAGTCAGGCATCTTAATTACATTATTGTCTATCACATTGTCTAACCCAGTGAAGCATCAGAGTGGAACTTCTCAGAAGTGGTACCCCAACAATAGACGACTCTAAGGACCATATTCATAGCAAGAAAGGACAGTCATTGCCTCCTATTTATACAGTCAGAGACAGATCCCCTGTCAGAGTCTTCAGATTAAAACGTTTGACTGCTACAGCATCTAAGTGCTTTTAGGGCGCTTTGTTGAGACCTCTTAAAACTAGGACTGAGGGAAAAAAAAAAAGGCTACATGAATTTTACTGCTCAGGTGTAAATCAATTCATTCAAGTAAAACACACAACCATACACTCCGGTCTAGACAGACTCTAGAGGAAAACTAACAAGTTATACAGAAAATGTATACCAGAAACAAGCTGCATGGTGACATCGCAGAAAACTTAATCAGATAGTTAAATTCCATAGGCTTTGTGCTACTTGGATGAATCAAGACAACTATAAATTAGTTTTAAACAGCCAGTTAAGCCAGGTTTATGACTTCTGCATCATGATAGGATGCTAAGTACTAGGGACTCTGGAAACATGAGAAGACATATACTTCACACAGATTGTTCTCTACAACTCTCTATAGGCTTGGACAAGTCTCTCACCATTTATTTACAGTAAGTGCCCAAGGAGAGGGTCTTCAGTGGAATTTATACCAAATGACCTCAAAGCAGAATCAATTTTTAAACGCAAATGAAAATAAAACTAAATATCCAACTAGGATTAAGAAATTTTTTTTTTCCTTCTCTCTCACCCTAGCAAGTAAAATAAGATGTTTTATGCAGAACTTGTGTTAAGCCGAATGTAATAGTTATTACATTCCATGCTCAGAATGAACTTTTTTTTTTCACTACTCTGATACTGTGGCAAGAAGAGCAATGCACCATGAGTGATAACTCTTTTATACAAAATCCTTACCTTCAGGTCACACCTCTCAGAATCAACTGCCCGCTCTAGACCAATTTACCCTAAGACAAGCAGCAAAGTAAGCCTCTCATTTTTCTTTTAATTATGCTATTGATTTACAAATGCACCTCTTAAAGCCCTATTCAGGAAATACATTCCAAACAGGACTTCACAGAACATTCATACAGAACTCATTAATTAAAATGTGAAATGTCATTATTGGTAGCTTGATCTGAGCACTTACTGCTGCTGCTAAAGTCACTGGAAGCTATGGATTCACATCACTCCTAAAATAAAAATAAAAATTGGACCACGAGTTTCTGAAATACTTCAAGATCTTTGAATGATGTTACAGAAATGAAACTGCAATTATTAAAACATTCACCATTATTAAATATGCAAGGCACCTGCAAATGAGTCTTTGGATCTTCATTGCAGCATAAGAGAACGGGACTGGCGTTCCTCAGTAATGAGGAGACAAGTGATCTCGAAGGAGAGTAGCAGTTACCTGCTAGGGCCATTACAATTACATGAGTTGTTCATTATACAGTACTGACAAATTATTCTGAAGAGTTTCAGGGCTTACAGATGTGCAAAACATGGTGAGAGGTTAAGGCAGGAGTGAAACCAAACCTCAAGATTTTTCTACACCTTCCCATGCCTTTTTTTTTTTAAACTGGAATTAAGTCTAAATTTTGATGGTTAATTCTGTTGTTGCTCTCCCATCTCCCAATTTTTTAAAGACAGGATATAGAGCCTGAATCTGAATCAAGAGTTTTGAGATCTCCCAGTCATCAGGAAATGCAGATGGAGACATCTGGAGTAAAAACAAGTAACTCTGAAAAGCAGTATGCAAGAGAAGAGACTTCCGAAGAGACTTCCCAATGAACAGAGAGCAGGGAAAAAAAAAGCAGTTGGCAGCAGCTTTGATAGTATAAGTCCTATGGCAAAAAAACTTCCTGCCCCTTCTCCTGGAATGTCTTTGACTATATATTTATGTTAGAGACTGGTTTCAATCATGGTTCAGACACCGAATGCAACACAGTAAGTGCTGTCTGGCTTGTGGTACAGATCCTGCCTGCTTTGTACCATCAGGATAAAGTTAAGGTGGCAAAACAATCATTAATTTATAGATTAAATTGTATACAGCCAACTGCTAAGTGACATATGTACATATAAGTACAGAAACTACTGATAAATGGTAGAACACCATTCTTCCTTAAAACCCCCCCATAGGCCAACAGCACTGAAAAAATATAGCTGGAGTAGCAGAGGACAAGTTCTGGCTCCAAGTATGTTCTGAGATCCCATCTATTTTCCCTCCGTGGTCCAACAACTGGTCTTAGGGTAAAGTTGAAACAGGAGGGTCCCAATGCACAGTAAACAGCCGATCTGGTATTAGAAGGAACTGTAGGAGCACTTATATCAACAGCAGATAATAGACAAAAAACAAAATCTAACAACCCACATAGAGCAAACAGCAATTCTTTACGCAATCAGTATATGTTGGTTTGGCTTTTAGCATAAATCCTAAACTGTACTTTATAGAGGAAAAAAGTTTCCTTTATCTTTTCCTCAGCTATTCACCATCCGTGAGTACACAGAGCAACTTGAAGTTGTCTTCATGTCTCAGATAGGTTTTCATGCAGAATGTTTAGACTCAGTAGCGCAGGAATACATTTCATTTGGGGTGCTCATACAACAGTGGACTGTAGCAGTTGTGGTAAAGTCCTAGTATGCAAATCCTGAAACGATACGAATATTCTCTTATCAGCAACTCTTGTGAGGTAACTAACAAATTGGTACAACAATTTCAGCATTTGCTGTTTGCCAGGAGATGAATCGATACCCCTTATCACCGTATATCATAAGCACATAAACGTCAACACTTTTTTTCTAGGATGTGGGAGCTGCAGAGACTAAAGTCATGAAGAGCATCAGACAGAAGTTGACAAAGGTGGATCCAGCATCCAAAGTGCAGAAAGAGAACAGTAATAAAGACTGGCAACATCACAAGGCACAATTTGCTATAGATAAGGTTAATGAACAAAAAGCAGATCTTTTAGCATCTTGCTGAACATCATTGTATGCACCTTTAGTTATTTCAGTGGGAGATAGCAAGGGTATATAAAGGATTAGCATGTTATAGTCAATTTCTTCAAAACAGAATGAAAGAGAGGGTCCATTCAACTTTATTTTTGTGCTTTTGCTTGGTAGTTGCTTGCAAGATCAAAGACCAGGGAAAATTCTTGTATTTAAGGATTATTTTGTAGTTTTTGTGAGTGGTAATAATCAACTATTATTAAAACTAATTTCATTATTATTAAGCCTCAAACAAGATATATCAAGCATCACTAACAATCAGAAATATTTTAACTACACTTAAAGCGTAAGGGTTTTTTTTCTTTTTATTTTGTATCAAAAGTCAAGGATTACAAATCATATTAACAAGCAGACACAGTAGCTAGATTTTTTTTTTCTCTAGACCACGTCTGTAAAGCAGAAAATCCCCAAGTATGTCTACTAGAGCACGGACTTACAATAAACATGGTTTGAGGTTATTTAGGCATGCCTGTTTGCATTAGGGTGGTACCTCGAAACAGAAAGTTGGATTTTGTTGGGCCTCACACTGTAGGCAGCAGACTTTCAGAGATGGAGAAAACTTGTGCAAAGTTAACCAGCAGGCCAGAGGCAGCATGAAGCTCACAACTCACCCGTCTCATATTGCAGCTTCCCTCTGCTGGATATCATGGCCGCCTACCATTTGTCCACAGAAGAGACTAAGTTAAGTGTGAGCATTTAATCTAGACAGACAGACGAGAGCCTCAGCCTTTAGGAGAGCAGTCAGAGCAGCAGCACCATTGATTATGACAAGATAATTTATTATAGGTTAATAGTTGTCTATCAAAGTCTTAACATTTTCCCCCAGTTTTTCTGTCTAAAGTTCACTACAGTCCTGATGATGCATTTGTTGCATCTTTTTGACCATAACAATGAAGATTCAAAATAAGATTCTTGGTGTATTTGATTAACTCAGGTGGAGCAGGAAACAGAACAGAGGCAGAAAGACCAAGAATAAAAGTTTTGATTTTAAGAGTCACCAAGCTGTATCAGAGGAAATTCTCTTACCTAGAATGAGATTTAGATGAAAACACAACACTTTCACCCTATTTATGATTTGTTCTGACACTTCCCCCACCACAAAAATATTACATAAATCTGAAAATAAACACATTAACAGAAAGAACTGATTTACCTCTAGACTGAAACGTTTGCACTCTGAATGAACAATCACCACAGTATCCATGGCATCCAAAAGCATATTGCCCAGATCAACAAGGTTTTACTTCAACAGTGATTTGGCTATATTAGGTTTGAAAAGCTTTGTGTTTTTCCAGGAAAACCAAAAGAGAAGAGAGCCACAACGAAGAAAAGGACCCACGCGGAGAAGGCACAAGGCAGAGCAAGGCAACTAGAGGCCAATGGGGAGAGGGGAGCTGGTGAGGCAGGTGGCAGCAGCCAGCCCACCCGCTCTCCTCCCGGGGAGGACAAAGCCCTTCCTGACAACCAGCCCCAGGCAGACTGCTGTGGCCTTCCCCCTGGCTCGGGCCGCTTGCCTCCAACAGTCACCCCAGCCCAGCAGCACCCACACAGCAGCAGGAGGGAGCAGTGAGGCTGTGGAGGTGAGAATGGTGCTCGTGGGTGCGGGCAGGGACATGCGCTGAAGCAACTCCTATGCCATGGGGATACAAAAGCAAGAACAAAGACTTACCCAGCGTGTCCTTACCTGCTACTGCAGGAGGGCAGCTCTGCCACCAGCCTCTGCCACCCCAAGAGAGCTGCCTCCTCAGGGTGCCCATGCCCCAGCACTGAGGGAGAGCCGGGCCCCCTCCCTCACAGGTGCTTTCCCAGCCCCACAAGCCCCTCAGCACACCCTGTCACCACCCTGGCCAGAGGCTTTCACTCAGAGGGGCAGCACAAGGGGCTCGCTCCCAGGGACAACACACAGAGCTCACCAGCAGCCCCAGCTCATCTTTCACCCATGTGAAAAGCACAGGTGTAGCTGAGCACAGGTCACCCCCACACTCATTTATCCTCATTAGCAATAGCCTTTGTTTTGTTTTGGTTTTTATTTGCCTGAGCATCATCCACACAGGCAGGTATGGGATGAAGCTATCGCTCTTGGAGGCTTTCTGGCAGGTTAACTTGACCAGAGAAAGGAAAGAAGCAGCTCCCTTCTGCCATGTCACAGCAGGCCAGGGCAGCGAGTACCCCATGACAGCCTGGCTGAGGGTGACAGGAGCAGTGGGTGAGCCCAAGCAGGCCCCCACTCCAAGGCACCACCAGCCCACTCCCTCAGGTCCTCCCCACGGGCAGGTAAGACATACTAGTTCCTCACCTAACCCAGCCGACCTCCTCCTCCGGCCAGGCAGGCGCAAAGCTGTCCTTCCTACCATTAACTGGAGCTTCCTCTCAGGAAGCCCTAGCAAACATGGAGCTCCCTGCCCAGGCGGGCTCCCGTTCACACTCTCTCTACATCGCCCTTTACAGTCCTTCGGTGG
>NW_008824035.1:3257583-3275770 GCF_000699105.1 Pygoscelis adeliae
CGCGCAGCCCCAGCCCGCCCGCTCCCCCTGCGGCAGGGCCAGCAAAAGCCGCGATTCCCAGGCCGTAAATCTTTTAAGACCTGTCTCAAAGAAAACCTGGAGCACAGAAGCCCTCCCCGATGCCTTCTTTTAAAGCGAAACCACAGACCAAGGTAAAAAGGCTGGTTGGATATGCTCCAGAGCTGCATCTTAAATCCCTGCAGCTCCTCGAAAAGTTTTCCTCGGTCCTAGCTTGGAACTGGAGAAATACAGACTGTTTGTAGCCTTCCCATTTCACCATAGTGATCCTCTAGCTGATAGATCAGCTACCAGACTTTTAGGCTTTTTTAGACTTTACCTATTTCCTCAAAGTGTCCTCTTTTCTGGGACTAGATGAAACCACTGTGCCTGCTCCTTCATGTATTACAACTTCAAACATTTAGAAAAAATACAGGGCAAAACATGAAATTGGCAGAGGTTCAGAGAATATAGCTTAAGTAGCAACCTATTGGGACACTAAATACTAGGAAATTAGCCTAAGAGTAGCCTAAGAGTCATCAGATATCATAAAGACAAGTACCTACTGGAAGAAAAAAATAGTAAAACATTTACCATATAGAGAAAACAGGCACTATTGGCCACAGCAACAGGAAAAGTCCCACATAAGTCAAATCTACTTTAAGTACATAAAGCATATCTCTTTCAAGAATTTTAAATCTCAATACAGATAAATCATCATTTACAGAATGTCAACTTTAAGTGCATTGTTAATTATATTCCTGTTCGGATTCCTCCTGGGAAATGGCAAGAAGAGAAATCTGCACAGGAAAAAGTAAGAGCAGAAAAGGCAGAAAGGTGGCGGCTACAAGTGAAGAAGAAGAGGAAGGAACAAGAACAGAAATGGAAAAAGAAAGTGCAGCAGGAACAAATGGAAAAAGTGAAGGCAGATCTGGAAAAGGAACAGAGGAGCATGGAGGAGATGCGGTTAGTGAGGATAATGTTCTCATTTGAGAAGGGAACATTTGAATGGAATGACGACACAGAACTACTGTAGTCTTTGCTTTGCTTTTTGTCAGCCAGGCTTATGCATCCAAACCCATCAATGTTCCAGCATGAAGAAATATATATAACAAAGCATCTTCTAATATAATAGAAGACTAATAACATATGAGAGTGTAAAGGAGCCAGCAAACTGATCCCATACCCCTGGGCAAATTCCAAACTAGAGGATAACATCACAGACCTTTTCATCTGAAACATGTGCATACATAAAGTTCCATCTTTTAGCAGCACAGTAGATTTTTCCTAAGTTTAGTATTGTGTATGTCTAATGTAACTTCTTTTTTAAAATACTTTCATCCATTTATCATTACTCTGAATTCTGACTGTCCTGAAATGACAATTTTCCAACTCATTAATGAAAAATCAGTATCGACAATGAATTGAAGTCATTAAACAAATTGAGTTTTTCAACCAATTGTACCTATCTTACAGTGAGTTCATGAAGAATTCCACACTTTCCATACAGCACCAAAACCACTACTGAGCATTTTCCCTGACAAAAACCCTCAGCATGGTTATAACTACATGGTTATAAAGACATTTCATAGGAATGTATGTTATTCCTTAATGATAAAAGAATTTTATACTACAAAAAAATGCAGTAAGAGCACTTTTGCTCTTTACCTCTGCTCACATAGCTTTAGGGGAAAAAAAACTAAACAACAAATACTTAAGGCAAAGCTCTGGGAAACTCATCAGTATCATAAACAAGCTCTGGTGTAACATAATTATCACTTTGTATTCACCTTTTGAAATGTTCTGCTTACACCTAACACATTCTGACACCTTCTTACCGCTTTGCTTGTTATGCTTACTTTTTCATTAAGAATGGTATTTACTGGGGAGAACAGCGACCTCCTTGGGTGATTTTGAAGAGCTGCAGCCTACCTACAAATGACTGAACACTTTGGAGAGTATCCCCTGGTCACGTGCATTTGTAAGAACCAGATTTATAGAAGTAGCATCTTTTAATCAGATAGTTGAAAAGAACGGACAAATCTGACTTATAAAGCACTTTTCTATATTAGTGCCATGCCCTGCTTAACTTTATTTTAGGAAAAGCAAGTAGGCATTCAAGTCAAACTGCTCAACTGAGAACCCCAAGTTAATTTGGAAATTATCTTAAGTAGCACTCAGTGAAGCGGAAGACCTTTAGTTTGACTGTCCTTAACTTCCCGTTCCCAAAATAAGGAGAATATTCCTTCGCTTCACGAACCTCCTTGACTTTCTTTCATGCTCCTTACTCACAGTGTGAATCCTCCTTGCAAAAACAGCCCATTTTGACTGCCATTCTGTTTACACCTAAACCTCAGCCAAGGCTTTCCATTGCCTCTTTGCTTGTTGCATAATCTGGGTTCTTGTTCTGGATTTGTGTTCTTGTTCCACAAAGATGCATTCCAATTCTTTTCTTCCAGCTCTTGTTCTCTGAACTTTCCTAGCTGTCCCCGTGCTCTCCTCCATCCCTTGTCTCCCCATCTTTTGTTTCATGTAAACCACGTACCTGTATCCCATAGTACTCTTGTCCTCCTCAAAGGCACACATATAAAAATTGGAATTCAGGTTTTTGCCCCCTTACAGACACAGTATGAAGGAAAGTAGACAGTAATTTGGGTTTGTTTTTTTTTTTAGTACTAATTTGCAGAACCAACCAGACATGTGCTAAGTATCACTAACCAGCACCTGTTCTCTCTTTATTCTAATTTCTTTCCCCTTCACTTTGGCAATCTGCTTAGATCTTTGGGCTAGAACCTGCTCTTCTTCTGGCAAGAATGTTCAGCAAGCCCAAGGTTGCTATAGCAATTAATAATCCTTTACATTTTAGTTTACAGAAACTAGAAGAGTGGAGACACCAGGAGGAGAAGGCAGCAACGAAGGCACAATTAGAGAAAGCAGTGCAACAATGTATTTGGCAGCAGCAGGAGGATTATCACAGGAAGCTTCTGCAGGTCCAGAAGAAGAGACAGCTAGAGGAACAAGAACGGGCAGGTGGTCTATAGAAAGGCTAATGCTTACGTTAGCTGCAGATAATTCATCTGAATGGATGATTTCTGGTAAAGACATAGACTTAGCCTGTGCGTCTGCATCTGCCATGGAGTTTCTGTGACACTAAGTCCCAAACCTGCAGTACCTCAGCTGCTCTTCCTCTATTAAATAGATATGGTAACAACAGTCATCTCTTCCACAGTCCCTGCAGCCTGAAGAAGAGAAATTCCACAGCCTAGCTACGATGCAACTGTGCAAGATGCTAGCAATAATAACATCCATGCTGCATCTGTTCATTCCTTGGTGTTTTCATTATATATCTTCTCTGAAAGCCTGAGTCCCAGTAGCTACACAGTTTAAAAAAAAGAGTTTCTATTTCTAACAAATAGTTGCAGAGGAAGGCTTGAAAACCTAAATGCCAAGCAGATTTAAAAAAATCCAATTACAATTTAAGACAAACTCATGTGTTTCAGACAATATTAAATACTTGTAATGTCAGTATTATAACAGTATTTTCTTTCTATTTGTAATTGATGAAAAAAACATTTCCTAAATAGGAAGTATGTGAGCAACTAATAGTTGTTGGCAGAAAAACGCAGACAGAAAGAAGGACCAACATGGTTAGAGGAGGGACGCCAGCAGCTGGTGGAGACAGCAGAAGAACGCCTGGAGCATGAAAGAAGAAACTGAGAGAAGACAAGATATGAGGCTAAGGAACAGATGAAGAAAGAAGAAGATGCTAGACTAGCTCTAGAGGAAACCAAAACACAAGCACAGCTTTTAATCAGGTATGTAGCTATTAATTGAAGAGTGAAGTTTTTTTTTTCCCTCAGTAATAATAATAAATCTTTACACCTAGTGCCAGACTATACAAAAATAATTCTGTAGTCAGGAGTTCGATCAATATAGTTAACATTGAAGAGCAGCACTGGTACCTCAGGAGTTAGCTATGCTGCCTTCAATTTGAACTCCAAGACACAATGCAGTTCTTTTGCTATTCAACCAGTTTTCCAATGTTTCCCCAAATTGCATCAGCAATTCACATACATCTTATCTGTATTCTTTAACTGTTTTAGAGTTTATAACATCCACTTACACTACAGAAAGAAGCCCAACTAGATTTCCCCACACATCTGAAACTATGATTACCTTTATGCAGTCCATCGGAGCAGACTCCAGCATAGCATGCTTCCAGAACTCATTCCTACCAGCACCTCAGAACACAGGAACTGGGAATCTGCATACCACATACTAAAACACTGCAAATAGCGTAACAGGCCTTCTTAAGGGAAGCCTAGATCAATTTGTCAGGCACAAAGCAGTATCAGGTATAAGAGGATACATGGGAACTGCAGCTTAGCAGGAATAACTATCTCCTGCTTGCTCTATTCATACTGTTGTGACAGGAGAACATATCAGCCCACAAGAAGGTATTAGCATAAGCCAACATTTTCTTCCCCAGCCCATTCCAAACCTTGCTCAAAGCCAGCTCCTGGGGGAAGTCCAATCTCCTGTCCAGGTTCAGTGCTCAGAAGGCACTGTATACACTGTGGCAAAGTCAAAGAAACTGCCAGTGAACCAGCAATGAGCTAACTGAGTGTGTAGGTTTCGAGTCAAAGAACCAGCTTTCTAACCCAAGAAGGAATTCTGTCCTATGTCTACAATCTACTTTATTAATACTGTTTGCAGGCAAAGAGCAGATCTGGAACAACATCTGCAGTTCCAACGAGCACTACTAATAGAAGCTACCGGACTAGAACACACTCAAGATGTTCCTTGTCCATGGATGTTTTCTTATTTTCAGCTGCTTGAAAAACTAGGCCTGAAAACCATACAAAAGAATAAATAAATGCTTGGTGCCAGGAATGGGTCATTGTAGTGAGCTCTTTCAGTTCCAGTCTAATTCAAAGTTCCAACCTGATTCAAAAGAGGAACAACATTTCTTTTCAGGACAGGTGCTACTCTCATTCACAAATTATTTTCCCAGACTGCAACAGTGTATGCATCCTATTGATAGCAAGTAAAAGCATTCATGTTTTACCAGCCAGTAGAAATGAATCCAGACAGACCTCTTGAGGTGCCAGAACGCGTTTAGTTTATCCTTTGCTGCTTCATCCCAGATTCTTTGGTCCATTTTGTGTTGAGAAAGAACTGCCAGTTTACAAAAGGTATAAAGACCTCAGTGCTGACTTTTGGAAGAATCCTCCAAACCAATAAATTGCAATAAACATGCTGTTTAAGAAAAGGCTAGATTTCAGTATCAACAATAAGACAACAACAGAGAAACTATAGCAAGATAAGAACTTTTCTTCCTTGTCAATCAGGTTTAACTTATTTTCTGCTTCTCTAATATTATCTAACATAAGAAAGCGTAACATTTGTAGATTCAATTTGTATTGCAGTTCCTGTGGAGTCTCTCCTGTGGAGAAGAGTAATAAGTTTTTGCAGTCTCTAAATTAAAGCTGAACTTCATTAAATTAAATATGCATTAAGGTTCTAAAACCAAAACAAAACCAGATTACACTACTTCCAACTTGCACAATTCCTACAGTTCTCTGTATGATGCCTCAGAAGCTGATCTTCTCATTTAAGAAAATTTACCCGAACAGCAATAATTCAAAAGTGCATACAGAAGATGCGCAGGTCAGCAGATATTTTAGTATTGTAGTCTTAAAAATAATTTCCATTTAAAGTAGGAAAAGTTAAAAACTAGTATACAGTTGTAGTGCTTCTAAAACAATACATGGTTAGTCAAAATTTGTGGCAGACTTCAAGTTTTAGCATTATCTGACATCCTAACTGAAGTCCAAATCCCACCAACATTTACACATTTAACTTCAAAAAAATCTCATTTTGTTGATGATCATGTAGATATATTTATACTTGAGAGCATACACAAATCCTTTAAACACACCTGCTTTAAGAAAATCTGTTGAGACTTATAATTTTGTAAAGTGCTCATGAATACAGCTTTTATATGCCACCATAGTGAATATTAAACATATTAATATTTCACGATTAGAAATAAAGCAAGGATTAGCTTCCACCTTCCACTGCATAACTGACTCAGTGAAGATGGTTTCATTCTCCCACCACCACTTTTTTTTTGTTAAACACTTAACAAAACCAGCCATCAATAGCTGAACTCAGTTCTTCTAATATACAGGTAAGCATGTAAACAAAGACAAAGAAAAATTGCAGGAGGAAAAAAAAGATTATTTTCTCCATTTTTCTCCAACATATGAAGGCCAATCTGACTTCCAGTCATGTGCTTCAAAGCTACGAGTGGTTTAGAAATTCCACTCCAGACCATCTTTTCAGAAAGAAATTCTTTGAAAAGTATTAGTTCTTCCAGAGAAATGAAGAAAATTCAAGTCTGTCTGCTCCTTGAGTTCATAATTCAGGTTTTATTTCAATGTACAACTTCCAAGAACAAATTTCCTTAAAAAGGGTACTAGTGCATCTGTGTAGCATGTGTATCTTCCCATTTTACATTACGGTCTCAATACTAATCTGAGGCGGAGTATGGTTTTCCTGTTATTACTGTTCCATCAAGTTGTAACAGTACAGACATTGCTTTAGACCAGCAGCTCCGTTGAGGCACTAGCTCTCTGAGGCTTCACAGCAAGTCTGAGAAAGAGGTCAAATCAGTTTGTCACTGGTACCATATCCACTCTATAAAGAGATGTATTTTAGGACAAGATTACACAATTGAAAGAAATCTTCGCCCTGAGCTTCATCCTACTGAAGCTGCGTTCTGCAGGAAACCCTCCTCCATAGTCTCGAGAGAACTAAAGGCAGTGCTTCAACTAGAAAACTGATATAAATGAGCATATAAAACAGATTTGGAAGAGGAGAGCGAACAGTAAGAAGCAAAGAAAGTTGGTGCAGCAACTAGAGTAATAGCATCAAAACCCAGGGGATCTGGAGTCTGTTCTCAGTTCCACTTTCAGCTTCCAGAGCGACCCAAGTAAACTACCGTCCCCTGAGCCTCAGTTGCTAATTTGCAGAAGAGGGATAATGGGAATTTGTCTACTAACGAGCATTCTACAAATTTAAATTAGAAGATGATCTGGTAATAATCACAAGGCTGTTTTATTTTTGGTATTCTGAAGCAGATATATTTAGTATTCTAAAAAAGCAATCAGAGATAAGTGCAAAGAAGCCATGTTGTTCTACATCACAGTAGCAATCCCTCTTCCCCCTAAGAATTGAATTACATAGAATACTTCAAGAAAACCCCATATTCTGACATTTTGTAAACAAAATTTTTAATCTTTAGAAAATTGCTTAGCACAACTATGCGTACAAAAGTATTACTAAATCAGAAACAGGACACAAACCACAAGCATGAAAGAAAATGCATTTCTAGCTTTACAGCAAGTGCCATAAAAACTCATCATTCAAAATCTGCAATTTCTTCCAAGTACGCCAGCACTAAAATGTGTCTTTAAATGAAGCTGGCATTCATAGTGAACTTGATTTACCAAAGCAAATCAGAAGCAAGTCCTATTTATCTGCAGAAAGGCTGAAGCAGGGACAGTGCAGAAACCTTCTCTCCACACTACCCTGCCCATAACCTCCCATCTGAGCTTTTATATCCAGTAACGTGTTCTCAAACTGACCATTTAGAACCTGCAACTAGCTAGAACATGAAGTGGACCCTCATCATGATGCCTGATGAACTATCATGACACTTCCATGTCATCCATTATAGAGAGATTATTTAACAGCACCACGATCATATGAAATGTAGACATTAAAAACCATCTTATTTCCTTCTGAGTTGCATTTTCAGTTTACCTTTTGTGCATGAAGTGAAGCTGTATGTAACTGTATGTGAATATTCTCTAACAAGAAAAGAAACAGCTAGTAGTCTCAAATAGTTACCTGCAAAGCAAGCAGATCAAGTATTTTTCTAGGGCAAGTAGAAAAAAGTATTTTTTTTTTTTAAGTGAGGTATATTTACAGAGCACATTTTTTTTCTGGCTTCAACGTATAGTTACTAGAAAAGCATGTCCTAATTATAACTTTTTATGGTTTTGCTCATTTCCAAACATTTGAAAAGAAAATGCAAGTTGTTTATAAAATTGTTTTTCTTGTTTATTTTAAATGAAGCTGGTACAGACAATGTCCATTCAAAACCCACGTCCCAGGCCAAAAGGTACAAACAAGAGTGTCAAAGTAACACCAGTTGTCTGCTGTGAACATTCTTGCATGAATACCTGCATGTACTAATTGCTATATGAAGTTAAAATGCTTCTGGGCTCTTCTGGCAAGATTTAAGAATCATTAGGGTTTTCAATTTTATGTCTTCAGCAAAGCCATCTCTGGAGCAAGGTACAGATGACAACAGTTCTAGTTTTCCATTTCCAACTTGGTAATCTTCTTCGTTGGGCCATCAGCACAATTTAAGCAAAATAGCTCTGCGTTACGGATACACAATTTCTCCACAGTTTAGTTCTCTGAAAAACTTCATCTCGCACTGAAAGTTATAGTCCAGGAGTGAAACAGTCACACATCAAAACTTCAGGGCAGATATGGAAGTCATTAAGAACACTCGCCCACCTGGCAGATCTTACAGCCTTCGTGCCTGAAATGCACGAACCTAGTGAACATACAAATGCATGTGTGTACGTGTATTTCTAAAGGGGGGGGCGCAGAAGGGAAGAGGGAAGCAAGGCTGCAGCTGGATCACAAAAGTTCAGCACAATGAAAACAGAAACGATAGTGTATAATGAGCACGAGAATTCAAAATACCAGACGCTTGAAAATAAACTCCCAGAGATGGGGTGCCAGTTTCAATTCAGTGTTGAACACCACATTACAAAAGAACTATTATTTAAAAATAAAAAAGGATTAAGGGGGAAGAAAACAAACAGAAGGATCTAAACTGTTGAGTGACCCCCCGTCTGTTCCTGATAAACTTCAATCACATCTTCCTCCTCCATCCCCAGCTGTGAGAACAGAAAAAAACAGCATATAATTGTTATAAAACTGGTGTACTGAATTCAGAGCAGGTCCTAGACAAGTTATACAATGGTTTGTTCCTCTGTCCCGTCATAATTCATCAAAGGGGTGAAAAAAATTTCAGTCACTGTCTCACTAGCCAACATGCATGATTTTTAGTCCTTTTCCTTCAGTCTTATGTCAAAGCAAAAGCCTTACCAGCGAAGTCTAAATCTGCTTGTGGAACAGTACACATCAGCCTGGAAGTTGCTAGCTTTACCTTTCTCTAAATCCCTTCTTGGGCAACAGATGCATAGGAACGTAATCAACATCACAGTCAATGCACCAGCTGTACAGCCGTGTGAATTATATATAGCACACTACTAGCTCACAATACAGCTAAGACCTACAGCTTGCAACTGAAAGCCTGTTTACAACTGTTCTCTCAAAGAGGGTAACTTGTTCAATTTCACAGTACACAAGTTTGTCTGATTTTTCAGAAGGTCATTATTATAACAGTGTTTCTTCCTGCTTTGTCATAACAATTGGTGGAAGTCACTGGACAGAAGTAACCTGTTTTCAGCTTATTTACACTTTCATCTAATACATGTGAACTAAATACATATTTATTCCAAAGTCACACCGAAGTTCTAGCTCAACAACTGGGAAGTTCCCTTAGGTTTTTTCTCTCTGGTAAGCGGTGACTACACCCTCCCTTCTGAGACAACATTACACATGAAGGTCCAATCAGACTCTTTCTGAACTGCATATCGGCCTTATTAAAGATTCTAGTTAGGCAAATATAGTCAGACTATATTTGACTAAATATAGTCCAAAAAGTTGGCTATATTTAAAGAAACACCTTGATTTTGGTTAACAGTCTAGCAGAACAGAGAAACTAACCAATTTGGTATTTAGTTTCTCCAGTGAACTATGTAACACTTTTTCTAGAAGGAAACTCACCTCCTTGGGGGTATGATTATCAGTAATTCTCTGACCCTCGAAGAGGAACCTGAGTGAATTCATTGGAACACCCTAAAAAAAGAAACAGATGTACAAGAAAAAAAACTTACTGAAACTTGTACAGATTTACAAGAAAAACATTTTTAATAAAAACAACACGTGAAAGTCAAAAAAGAAAGTGTTAGTTCCTGTTACACAGGAGTTCAGCTATTCTGTTGCAACCATGTAGACTACAAAGAAGTGACTCAAGGAGCATGATAGTGCTGAAATGTGTGTTTATTCTAAAGTCTCACTGGAGTTCTAGCTCAACAACTTGGAAGTTTCCTTAGCTTTTTTTTCCCCCCTTGTCTTCTTTTATTTATAAAGTACTGGCTACACTCTCCCTTCCAAGACAACATTACACATGAAAGTCCTGTCTTTTTCTGAACTGCGTATCAGCCTTATTAAAGATCCTAAGACAATAGGGGGAACACGATGTTTACTTCATGAACTGTCACCATAGGAAGGAATAGCAATCTTCACCGTTGCCAGTTCTGCAAAAGCTCTACACTCTGGACAAGAAAGAGCAGAGCTGAGGGGGAGAAGAAGGAACACCATTCAAACAGGGAGAAAGGAGCATCCCAATGGTAAATAAAGTTGAGTTGCAGTGTGCCTGTGTTATGGCAGAATGTCATACTTCACCTCAATAGATGGGGCAAACAGCTCATCTTTTTCTTCTCTTTCAAGTTATGAGCAAAACAAACACAAGTGAAATATGACCTGTTTTGTGCATCAATTAGATCTCAGAAATATTGCTTGCAAATAACTAGGCAGAAAAATTCACAGGAAAGAACAGCTCTTCACACTGCTCCAACAATCCTTCTGGCCAACTTGGAAGAAATGTTCACAGTCCCTTTACCAGAGAAAGGCTACTTGACACCAAAAACCGTATTGACTGCTGATGAAGGAAGTCACAGACTCTCCAGAATTCAGCCCAGGAGACAGATATAGCTGTGTTCATTTAAACAATTATTTCTTTCTTAAAAAAAGAATTTCACACACATGCATTTTCATCAGTCAATAAGACTGTTGCATGAATTATTTCCAAGATCTTATTTTAAAATAATTTCAAGTTTTTCAAATGAATCACAATTTTAATCAGTTGGATTTGGCTACAAACATATCTTGGTGTTTGATCTTTTCTTTCCTCCTACTCCAGAAGGATAGCAAAAAAGAACACATTCTACAAAAGAACACTTAACCAATAAGTTCAACTTGTCTTAAGGTATTAAGAAAAAACCCAAAGTATTACTTCTTATGATTATATCTCCTGAAGTGAACTCCAACACAGTTACTCAAGAAAAGGCCACACAAGGCATCTATCCCCAAAGCTGGGGATAAACTAGGCCAGCGCTTCTGGAAATAGCAGCAGTGAATCCACAATACCTGCCACAGAATCTGGAAGTGAAGATATATTTTTGTTCTGTAACAGTAGTTACTGTTTACCTACATCCACAATTAATGTTGCAGATTTCTTTAACTCAGGGCATAATAATTAGTGTTAATCAATTACCATATTAATGGCTGTAACAATGCCTAAGGCTGCTCTCATCCTAAGCTGCAGTATTTTACAGCTTTAAGGGAATTTCACTTGGAGACAGGAGATTTTACAGTAACTATAAATGCATGCCTGGGCATTTTAAAAGGTAACTTCTATGTCTTCTGAGCAGCCACTATATATTTTCAAACAGTAATTTTAAATTACTACAAAACTCACAACTGTCTTAAATAGAAAAACCTTTACTTGTCAAAAGAAATTAGGAGATCCATTGTATTTGTACTGTCAGACACCTGTCCTGCTAGTAACTAGATAGAAGCTTGACTGTCTCAACAAATGTCTTTATTTGAAAGAACAGTGAGAAAAGTAAAGCTAAAGTGTTTGGCTTTTTTTTTTTCTTTTTAAAGAGGGAGTGTCATTGTTTCACAAACCTGTCTTTGACAGTATGATTCTTTGAGTTTCTTGAGGTGTGTTGTCATTTTCACCTTGAAATGAATTTCACTGCTGTCCTAAGAACAGAAAAGAAAAAAGTTACTCTCTTTGTAGTAACTGCTTATTTTATCCATGCTAATTTTAAGACTTTCATTAAGAAAAAACTTATGTAAAGCTAACATGGAATGCAATTTAACTATCACTGTGCATACCTTGGTACATCATAACACGAACCTCCAGGGTGATTTATCGGTTGTTAAATTCATCATGCACTTCCACAGGAAGCTCTATTTTAAAACAGATGGCATAGTATAGCCTTAGGCTCACTACGGAGGTTTTGGATTTAAAAGTACTAAAAACCATACATGGTTCCATCTGTGCTTCCATCTTTACCCAGCTGATGTACTTATGAAATACAAACATACATATGCAGGGGACTTCTGCTCTAAGATTCCAAAAGAGACAAGTTAAAGCTTGCACTTCAAAATATATATGAAATCTCGTTCAATTAGAGTAATTACCTAGAAGTTAGGATACAGGCAGACTTGGCAACACAACACTAACCTAAGGAGAAATCTTAGGTCTCGTTATTCTGTAGTCCTTCCTACCAGCCATAAGATACGAGTAACTACAACTGTCAAAATGGCTACAGATAAAACAGACTGCAAAAGGTTCTGTGCAAAAAGCACGTAGGTCACATTCAGCTTTTGAATGTGTTCTCATCATTACCTATTAAACCAGCAAGAGGTAAGCTAGTTCGTGTTAGTCCTACTTTAAGTCATCCATCTCCAGTCAACAGCACAGCAATTGCGCTAATGCTCCAACAAACAATACCGAGTTAAGTCATATGGGCTAGGGGTTCTTTGTACAGAAGGACTTCTGTTCAAGAAGGATCTCGACATTCACGTTCCAGCACAACTTGAATTCAGACTTACAATCCGCCATTCACATCTACCAACATGCCAGCCAACAGAATCCTCTTCCTATCCCTGTCCAAGAAAGTTGACCTCACTCTTAGTGTACTACAGAACTCCAAAGACCTGAATTTATCAATTTTGCCACATATTTCATTCATATCCTTGGATAAATTAATCCCCCAATGCATCAGGTCCCCTAGTTATAAGATGGGGATCACACTGACCAAATCCCAAGTCATAAGGATAAATTACTCAAGCTTTTAAAAAAAAAAAACCACACCAGGGAGTATACTAACACACATTACTGGCAATTGGTAAGTAGTTTATGGCAGGGGAGGATCCACATTGAAGAACTGAAAGTATCAACTTTCATTTGTTCATTTCTACAATACAAAAAACTCACACCTCCACCAAATGTCAACAAGTAATTATGTAAAAACTCACCTGCCCAATGACTTTGAGTTTAATGTATTCCCCTTCTTTCTTATCTCCTAAGTCCTCAGCTGAAGGTTTTGCTTCCTGTAAGAAAAGCATTAAAAAAAATTCTAATCAGTTCAACACTTCGTTATTTTCACTGGACAGTACGACAGCTGTCATCCTCCTTATTACATGAAATCAGACTATCCAAGGCACCTTATTTCTTCCTTTCTGTGTGTGAAAATAATAGCAACATAGTATTATGAAAGGCTGTCTGTCTGCCTATGAAAAGTTTAATTAATGACGGAAGAGAAACACTGAAGAACATAAGAGATGAGAGAAGGATCATTTGGAAATAGATGACAGATGCAAAAATGAGAAGTATGATTTTATACCACTAACTCCTAGTCAACAAACAGACTGCAAAAAAGAAATACAGGAAGTGAACTGAGGCTCAGATATTTGACGGAAAAAAGAACATCATGAAGAGAATAAACAGAAAGCACTTGTAACACCCTATCAGTGTAAAGAGAGTGAACCTTGCAAACATTTTTCAGTATATCAACAGTAGTCACTGCTTTCCAAAGGATGGTCAGCCACCTTCTTTTCTATGACAACAAAGCAACACCAAGTAACAACTTCCTTCTAGCGTGTTTGTTTTAAGACCACAATTCTTAAAAGTTCTTAAAAGTTGCAGTTCTACGAACTATAGTGTTTTGATATCTTTCCAGGGTAAGAATTAATTGTACAGACAAGTTTGATTCAACACCTTGAGCACTAAAGCTCATCAAAAGGGTTTAAGTATTATTTCTACAAGACATGAATTAAGGACATCAAAGTTTTCACGTTAGCTGCTGATAGATAAGACAAGTGAGAGATCGGGTACTATTAACCCCATCCCTTGCCTGTCACTACATATTATGGATCAGGTCTTCAGTTATGTTCCACTGCAGCACAAAGGGATTTTACACAGACACTGCCTCAGGTCCAGATGGTGCTCGACAAAGAAATCTTCCCAAGTAGTCAGAAACAAGGATACCCTGCTGATCATGTTTCAAATCTTCCTTTTATATTTTATTACTTAACACAGCAGACAAAATAAGCAAAATACGTACAGGTGCCTACCACATATGTTTTCCCAGCACTAAAGGGACTTCTTGCTGCGTATACAGAAATATCCTTCATATGGTTGGACTTGAACTTTAGGTTCAAGCACCAAAACCACATACTAACCTTCTGTATTAAGTCCCTCCAGATAAGTCTCTATCTCCAAATTAAAATGGCAAACAAGCCTTTTCAAGCTTTTTTTTCTTTCCTTAAAGAGGTTAAACATGCATAACTTCTTTGAATGTTAAAAGTTCAGGGAAGGGCAGGGGGGAAGTCTGCAAACACCCTCCCTATCTGAACCAGTCTCAGTCTGAAGGAAAGAAAGAGAGAGGAAGTGCTCTTTGTACCAGTTTGACTCACTGCCTCAAGCCAGATCCATTCAGTTTCTGCGATGACAAAGACACATGAGCCAGAGACTCCACCTGGTTTGAATACTTTTTTTTTTTTTAAATACCCACCTGGGCACAACCTGGACTGCTGGGACTGATTCATCACCCTTCAAGCTCAAACCCAAAAACTGACCCCAAGCTTTCAAGAAACTAGACACTTACCCTCAGGTCTCCAAGCAAGTCACTTTTGAAGTGTGAAAGGAGTCTTCACTGGTAACACAGTCACAGCAGCTATGCTCCCCACCGAAGTTTTCCCTTTCTAACATATCTGAACTCTGACCTCATGGGACTATTTGCAGGAATAAAAATACGGTTTCCACTCTTGACTAAAGAGAGAAAGAAAAACAAGATCCTGCAACTTGTTCTGATAACTTGCACAAACAGCATTTTTATTGTCCGTATGCAGGATGACTAACCTCTAGGAATCAGAAAGAGATTCAGATCTCTACAGATCTGAAGTCTGTAACTTCAAAACTATCTGTTTTGCTATCACTGAAAAAATTTGTAAGAACATCCTGTCCCTTTACAGGACTTTTCAGGTCAGTCACTGTCTTAAGTTTACTTTGCATAAGAACCAAATTGCACAGCAGCGTATTATCCCAGCAGTAGAGGCATTTGTAGTAGTTTATACAGTTATGTGCATTGTAACAGATCTACCTACTGAGATTTCCAAAACAAATCATCCTGTACAAGGTACGATAAATCATCATTGCTACTATGACAGTGCCTCTGGCCCATATGAGTGGAAAGCAATGATTCATAAGATGTTTGATTCCTACCCTCAGAGAAAGAGGACTCTAATACTAAAAACAAATAGGGGAAGCAGCAAACAGTAGAAGAAGCAGAGGGAATTGGAGTCTTGAAACATCATACCATAAAGATGCTCGTTTAAAGCCCCAGCAATCTCTCACCCACAAAGTAAGAGCAAACAGAGCTGTAATTTCAGGAAAAGAGAAATAAGATCAAATCAGTGTTGACAATGCCAACAACTGAAGCTTAAAAAGAGCAAAATATTTGAAATCAGAACATAACAAGACCCAGCAAGTCTGAAACAGCTCCCTGCATTTTGTCAGTGAACTACACTGCCATTCAATGCCAAATGGTAAAGCCGACACAAAAACACTTAAGAACAAAGAAAGCAAGGAGATTGCAAAGTTACTAAACTACAAGCATTCACTAACAAAATCCTGGATCAGCAATCTGCAAGCAAGCCTCCGGAGTTTTACTTGCTCTGTAAAAAGAACTGGACTTTAGGGTATCTCATGAAACAGTACATGAAAAAAAGAAAATAAACAGAACAGGAATACCACAACACTCCAAGTTCTAACTTTTCATTAGATGCCTAAAGTTTTAAATGCTTCATTCCACAGTTTTCCTAAATAGCACAAAATGAGACTCCTAGTACTGTCTCACATTTATATATCAACACTAAATTCATGACCGTAAAAAGCACCCAAAGTTTCTTGGATGAAACATGCTGGTATTGCTATTGCAACTAATGAAACCACAAAACAAACATTGTAAGGCAGTATATTGCGAGTTTCCTCCTCCAATTTTCTGAAGTGCTCAAACTTCAATGTCCAAGCCTAAAAAAACCCCTATACTCAGCACACTTTAGATAATCTTTAAAAAAAAATAATAAAACCAAAATTACTAGAGGAATAGGACTACAACACACTTCTTAACACAGCAAATAAACTCTTACATTTGTTATAGGAGTGGAAACATGCATACAAACTATAGCATTCTTTATTAGTAGTACATGAACAGATAAAAATGTCAGCATCCAGATTCAATTAAAGCAAAAACAGCCTGAGATCCTTGAAGGGAGGGGGAAAAACAATTCTTTTTGTTTCTGCTTAGGTCCCACCAAGCAGCCATGTGTTTTTTGAAGTCTGCCCTTCTTGCAAGTATTTTTACTTACCATAAAAGTTAATTTCCTATTGGAAACAAAGTAACTAAATCGAGTATGCTTCCTTATACTAAAAAGACAAGCCAAAATTGTCATAACTGGTAACAAATTATGTCCTCTTAACTTAACTCCAGGGCCAAAAAGAAAGACACTAAGCAATCCACAGTTTTGGGTAATCCAATTATTCCTGTAGGATTGATAAACAGAGGAATGAGATTTACAGTGCTGCATTACTGTACGTTACACTGTTACTTAAGCATCTGTTTAGCTCTTGTTGCACAGTCCCCCCAGAAGCGAATGACACAGCATATAACAATGTCTAGCTTATCTATTGAAAAAAACCCCAAAAAATCAGGGTCCTTTTTCAAAGACCTTTAAGATACGTATCCAAAAAAGGTTATCACATACAATGAATTTTACATAGTTCAAGCAGTCCCGAAGAACAAGCATGCATGTGTTTTAGCAGAACTTGCCTGGAGAAGGAATTACCTAATGAAAGCTGCTATGTGTTAAAACATGCCTTAGTTCACGAATGCAGAGAACTACAGAGCAGGTCACGTGAAGATCAGTCTACAAAATCTAGTTCAGAATTTATCTTTTTTTTTTTTTAATATGCAGCCACGTTCACATATTTTACCACACTGGAAACGTGTCCTAATGGGTGCCAGCAATAGCTGTGCTCCTAGCTGCACTCTCACGGGCAGAGATAGGCAGCAGCACCATCCTCACTAGCAGAGTTGCATTGTGCTTTGAAGTTGGGGGCGGGGAGGAAGACCACCAGCACATACAGCGATGGTTTCTATTCACGGATCATAATGTATGAAGGCTATTCCTCAAAGCAGACACAGTATATACTAAGCTTAGCCTTGTCTCTGGATACTTCTAATTTCCTGGCTGGCACCAGTACTATTCTTGACTTCACAGCATTGCAAGAAACGTTTGTAGATACCGACACTGATTTTTCCAAAGTCGAATTGTCATGACAAAGTTAGAAAACACTGCCATATGAAGGCAATATAAAAAATAAAGCAAAACAGAACACAAATTAAAACTGGAATGCTGTTTTAACTTTCCACCAGCAGGTCACATAGCCTAAAGCAATAGTTGTAAGGAAAGGACTGTATACATGCCACACCAAGCAAGCCAGGAACTTGCGGTACAAGTAACTATTTAAGTCCCCAGTTGAGAAGTCAGAATTGACAGGAACATAACGATGTACAAGGGGTGAAGGCAGGACAGAGTCTTGGTGAAGGATGGGGTGTTTAATACAGGCAAGCAACGCTCAGTTAAGAAAGTCTGGGGTTTTTCCACCCTCCTTTTGCATTCCTAGGGCAAACGGAGGACCTGGCAGGTCTAGCCTAACTTGCACAAAGCCTGCTCCGGGGGAAGAGCATCCTACCACACACCTGGGAAATGGAAAATGAAAGGAAACAACTGTTGTGCAACACAGCTCACCCCTCGCTGCACTCCCGGGTTTCCAGGGCCAGGGCTGCCCCGGCGGCGATCCTGGCCGGGGCTCCGCGGAGCCGCCCCCACTCCG
>NW_008824035.1:3276582-3280007 GCF_000699105.1 Pygoscelis adeliae
GCCCCGGGCAGGGGCGGGGGAAGGCAGCTGGGCCGCGGCAGGGACCGTGGCTTTCCCCAGGCCCCACGGCCAGGCCCGGCGTCTGCGAGCGCAGGCGGCCTCCAAAGGCCCGGTTGCAGAAAGGCACCTAATGGCCTGTCCCGAAGAGGAAAAAATAGGTGTTTCTATAGACTCCACTAGTTATAGGCAGTCTGACGACTGAAAGTATGGGTCTGCACGGCCGTTTTGTCCTGCTCCAGAGGAGCTAGGCCAAGTCGCATAACCCAACAAAAGCAGATCTTGCAGCAAAAGTCACTCATTACACCAACCTGTAACGACTTGCTAAGGTTTTTACTGAAAGATACATTTAACAACAAAACTCACTTTTCTATTTATGCACAGTTTGCATTTTTTAATCATTGCAACCATGCAAGTAATGGGATCCACATGTATTAAGCAAAGTTGCACTGAGGCAGTTGTGTTTGCACAAACTTCAGTGATACATTGTACTAGCACAGAACAGATGTCCTGCTTCACATCGGCACAGCACATGTCTAACCTATTTAGAGGTTTGCACAAGAAGCAACACCTACACCTTAAAAGATTACATTTAGACTGCAAGGTCTTCGGACTGCAGCATGTAGTACTAACATCCCTCTACAACTAAGGCAACTCCTGCACGGCACCACTGCTGGAATAAGTGCATGCTTGGCTCTAAGTGGCCAATAAGTAGAAAAAACACACGTGAGAACCATAAAATAACAACATTACTGTAAAATAAATGGATCAACATAAGTCAGCCCCACTGAAAGAGGAGATTTTTATCTGGATGCTGCTAGATCGGTTTTTAACTTACCAGCTATCTTCGGGGAAGTGTAAGAAATCTTTCCAGGCAGAGCACATCCACCAACACAGAGTCTCGCTCAGTGTGCCATGTTCTCTTGTAATAACACGAACCACCAAAGCAGCTGCACTCCGTGCCTGCACTGCTGCATTTTGCTAACTGAATGGCGTGTTACAAACATAGCTACACCAAGAGGTGCACTTTCACTAGCCAGTGAAACTATGTAGTACCTAGACTCAGAGGAATTAGTTTTAATCACAACTGTTAAAACAATTCAGAATTAACAAGGGAGGAAAGAAAACCTAAAAAGAACCAAAACAGATGCTATACAGAGCTACGGAAATAAGATGATCTTTCTTAGGCAAGGCCTAGTAGGCAGGAAAGCCAAATACGTTCATACTATGCCAAGCTCACAGTAAGAGCTCATTATGAGCTTCATAACACTATGCAAAGCACCAAAATAAGCCATTCAAGGGCTTCACAACAACCCATGATACTAACAGAATAGAAAATGACAAATCCTTCTCTGTCCTAAACGTCACTGCTATTCACAAATGAAAGCAGTTTTCAGAGCAGGGAGAGTAGCCTTACAGCGATAAGGCTAAAGTCTCAGACTCTAGCATGAAACCTAAGTGTAATCTTCATTTTACCAATTTTTCTATGCAATCGCGTAATAAAAGCGAACACTCACATGAGTCAGAATGTCTATCCCTATACACAGCGATAAAGGCATAGTGTTGAAACACGCACTTCTGCATACGCACTAAGTAACAGTAACACCGCCTCTCTTTACTCCCTTTCTTATTCAATTGGCTGTGGACGCGTTACCTCTTCAAGATAGAGGCTACATTTGTACAGCATCTGCAAAGCTAGTCTCCCTTCAGCCCATGAGAACTATGGAGGTACAAGAGCAAAACTCACACTTTTCTTCTTTGACAGCCTAAACTCAACACACAGCATACTTAAAACACAACAAAAATAATGTTCTGTCAAAAAGACTAAATATACCTACACAAGCTTCTTCCCACAAAGCCCAAAGTCATCCTCACTGCTGCAGCCACCATCAAGGCTACTTGCCCTAATAACCTCACTTAATTCTCAGGTGTTTTATAACTTCTCTAATTTCCCTCATCTGCAACTGATCTCAATCACCTGAAGTCAATAAAATTCACCTCCGTTCCTTCAAATTGCTGCTGACTAACTTCTTCAAAGCCATGTAATACAGTTTAGGAGCCAAGAGCTGTTAGTGTTTTTCTCAAAAGTACTGGCCCACCTAGTCTGTGCAAAGCCTCTTCAGCTCATCAAAAATAAATTTCTTATAAAACTGGACTTTAACCTAAGAACAATCTGTTATCTCATAATGCCACCATATTTGCTTGAGAGCAGTTAGTGCTGGCAAACAGGATGAACACAGTGTTCTAAGTCAGACAACTAAGTAGTATTTACTCTTAAATTTGCTCTTCCTGATAGTAGCGCTCCCCCTGAGCCAGCAGCACCAGAACTTTAAGACTAGGGGGCGCATGGGAATTCTCTTTCTAGTTGAACATTATTTCTTTGGCAATATTACCAGTTGTGGGACTTAAAAAAAAATTGGTTACAACATCTAAAGCACCAAAGTCTTTCCATGAAAAAAATTTCCTAGGAATTACGTGAATCCCCAGATTCCTCTGACTATTGGCTTTCCAGCATATGCCTTACATGAGCAGGAGAGGAAACGAAGGCATGCTGACTCATATGGATGGTTGCATAAAACGCAGCAACAAATGTCTGATATTAATCAAGCCCAAGCGTTGCTTGGAGCCTCTCTTCCTGTGGGCTGGAAAAACTCTGCCTCTATTTTCAGTGCAGGTAATCCTCAATGTGAAATCAGTGGGAATTTATCAGGGCAAGGACGCGCTTTTTGCCCATACTCCACTAGCACGCAGCTTGTCAATTATTCAGTACGGCCTGGACCCAGGCGTAAAAGTAGGTCAGACGCAGCAGCCCGCACAAAGATGCTCTTTACCAAAACAGAAACCAGTAGGTGGCACAAATGGACGGCTTTAGCCGCCTCCGGCCTCTGCCTTCCCCCAAACAGAAATGCCCGTATCCTGGGGACACTGCAGCAGCGTGGGAAATAAGCAGCCTTTAAAATTTATGTCTTAAATGCATGCAAGTTGGCCCTTCTCCATCGGAAAAGCAAACCATTTAAATGCACACAACTGCACTTAGTCGCAACAGATGCTTTACCACAAGAAGTTGTATCTGTATGAAGGCCTGCAGACAAGGCCTCGGGAACAAGCCCGAGGAGTAAGAGCGGTGCGGGCAGAGGAGGATCCACCTTGATGTGTGGAGATGGCCGGGAGCACCAGCTGAACCCCAGCACCGCAAGCGGGCTGGATGCAGCACCCCAACGCAGCTCGGGGTCACCAAGGGGGCCACCACCTCAAACCTGCTTCAGGATTCACTCCGGAAACAAAAACTACCAATACGGGCACCCGAGACCTCGAGCACAGACCCGTTTCTAGTCACAGAGGCTGTCCCCACCACCAGCTACTGCACCTGCAGGGCCCGATGGGCGCTGGGCAGGCGCCCGCCGCTCCCGAGGGAGCGAAAGGTGGCG
>NW_008824035.1:3280835-3295451 GCF_000699105.1 Pygoscelis adeliae
GCCAGAGGCGGGGGAGGGGGCTGCAGCTGGCGTCTGAAGGCTCTTGGTGGGGGAGGAAGGGGGAATTCATCGGTCGTCCTGCCAAGCGTCACCTTTTGCGCTCATTTTCTCCCAAGCCGTACGGGTGGATTGGGTAGGAGGGTGTGCGCTCGTGGCCGTGCCCCTTTTGGCGTCTCTGGAGACATCTGGGTCTGGGTGTGTTGGCCGCTTTCTCTTCCTAGCTGTGCCCTCGTGGCCCTCGTTCCAGCAAAACCTTGTGGATGCAGGACGGGGCGCGTGGGAGAGAGGCAGCACGTTCCCGAACGGGTGTGTAGGGTGCCTCGGCCTGAGTGCGTTTCCAAAAGCGGGGCTTGTCGGCTGGCTGAGAATGCGGGCAGGGTGAGCATGCCTGCAGGTACAGTGCGTGGTCTGACTTCTCTGGCTCAGCCGAGAACGTGGGCTGGGAGGAACAGACCGCTTCACAGGGCTCTGCCAGCCTCCTAAGGAGGTGGCTCGAAGGCTGCAGTTTCACGGTGGTTTGAACAAGTCTAAACTAGAGCTGCTACAGTGCCATGCTCCCCTCTGGCCTGTTCTCTTGCTCGAGTCTTGATGCCTGTACAGTTCCACTAGTTTGTTCATAGAGTTTGATTATAATGCTTGTATTTTTTCCCCCCAGCTTAGTCTTTTTTCCTTGGTTTAGCTTGTGTGAACACAAGCGCAGGTGCACAGAGAGCAAGGCGCTGGTTTCTTTTGCCCTAGCCTGCTGCAGAACTACACCCTTGGTGCTCTACAGAGCACTATGTTTACTTTGTCTGCCCTGAAACCTTTCCTCCTCATTGGGGTGCAGCTGTGCAATTCAGGCTAGGAGGATTTCAAGACGTAAGCCTCAGAGAGAAGACACATACTTCTAAAAGCAGATAGCTTCTGTTCTGTGGTCTGTGTCCCCGTCCCCCCCAACACTTATACCTGCGGTACTAACATGTACAGCAGTCTCCCTGAAGGTTTTGCTCACTGGATGTTCACAATGGCTAGTATCCTGCACCTTCCAAGTTACCAAAAAAACCCAAACAGTTACCTCTTGAATAGGTTCAAACCTCTTGTGCAGTGAGCCAAAGCCTTTTAACCTTTCACAGGAGCCAGGAGGGGCTGAAAATAACCCATATTTTAATTTCTGAAAGCAGGGCAGGCATAAAGCAAAGGTGGGAGGAGGGGCCTAAAGAGAAATGAAGAAGTCTCTCTGCAGAAGTGCTGCAGCGCTCCGCTGCAGGTGTCACCAGCTGGGGCGTGGGGTCTGGCTGTGATGTGTGTGCAAAGCGGCTAGAGGGCACCAGGCATCAAGGAGCAGTGTTCAAAGGCAGGTTGATAAACACCTAGTCCGTGGGAAAGACAGCGGACTGCAAATGGTGTCTGGGCTGGATTGGGAGAGAGGTGAAAGCTGTCTGCTGGAACTCAGCAGAATTAGTATTTTATTAAAATACATGTTTTGAGACAAGCTTTGGTTTTCCATGTTGATTCTGTTTTCAGTTGCCAAAGCCAGATACGGCGAGCCCCGTCCGCAGTGTACAACTGCAGGGCAAGGCTCTCAATCACATAGTTTTCCTTTCTGAGACACGGTAGCTGTTCAGCTGCAAACTTCTGTCATTGTTACACTTGTATGTTCATTCTGTATCAAAATATTCTCTGCAGAGTTTAGCTTTTTTCTTTTTAAAACAGTCTCTAAAGATTGTCACTGCTGGGTTTCTTGGGGGGTTTGAGGGGGGTTGTTTGGGGTTTTTTGTTTGTTTGTTTTTAGTTATTTGAGGGTTGGACAGAATTTGTGTTTCTGAATTTTGGGAGACGGTCATGGTCACCCACTTCCCTTTTCAGCAGTGCCTACAAGATGTCCATTGCCAGCGTAACTGTGCTCTGCCTTTATGCCTTGGTGATCAAGAACTGTTGTCCTCTGCAAGCCGTGTAGTTCTCAGGTATTCACTTGCAGGTGTTGCTCCCATCAGAGGAGCAAACAGTCTAAATAGTAAGGGCAAATGGGGCATAGCCATGGTCTAGATCTTGGAAGACTTTCTCCAATAAGTCTTACTATCTTGCAGGACACAAAATATCCATAAGCATATAATTTCTATATACTAATCTTGATTTAGGGGCTTTTATGTCTTTATTTCTCTCTACGCACCCATGTCTGTTTATACAGGCTGAAAATTCTGTAGGCCTCAGGGTAGGAAAGATGAATTGGAGGAAAGAATCAGCAGGCTGAGGAAAGGCAGAGTTTCGCCGAGGTTTTTCTGTGCCTCAGAGTCCTGTGGGAAATTAGTTACTATGTTTATTTGTTCAGCTACTAACTGAGTTTAAAAAAGACGACCTCCTTTGATTGGGGTTTAAAAATCTGCAAGGAAGCAACATCTCATAATCCCAAGAATGATTTCTGCACTGCACCGACTCAAATTGCAATTCTGTTACATTTGTGTTGTGGGGACAAAACCACAAGATTTTTGAGTGAGTTGTAAAGAACATAATGTTGTAAAGATTGTGACTGTACTGTTCCCCTGAGCACTTTTCTAGGAATTTGCAGTATACTCTGCGTTTTGTGAAATGTGTGTAGGCTCGAGGGGTGTAATTGTTAATCTTGTGCTGTTTAAAAACTGAGGGGGATCCCTTTGTACAGAGATGGGATTAAGCCATTGCTGCCTCTTAGGTAATTCTTGGCTCAGCTGATTACCAAGCTGGGGTGAAAAGGCTTCTTTATAGTGATGTTCCCTTTCTTCCTAGGGCTAGATCAGATTAATGAAAATAATTTGTGGGATTGCTCCTTCCTGTTGGGTGTATTTGTATCTTCCCAAAGTAGTGGCAGGTTTGGTTTTGGGTCATTGGGGTTGTGAATGAGTCCTGTAGAGGAGGTGGAGCAAGCCCAGTTTTGATAAACAAGGAGAGGGTTTTGCTTTAATGTGCAGGTTCAGAAGGACCCAGCCATTATTGAGCAACTTCTGTAATTCAGTTGAAAGTAAAAACACTGTAATATTGTGTGTATTTTAGTAGGGTAAAGCTGCTGAGAGAGAATGATGAAACTGGAGATCACCAAAATTGAGTTTGTTGACTCGATCAGTATTAACTTCCAGTGGTTGGATACCCTGTAAATCTGCTTCAGGTCTTCTCTGCTGAATGCAGGTTTGAAAGTTGTTCAAAAGTGCTTTAAATATAGTTGTGTGGTGTTTTGTTTTGTTTTTCTTCTACAGGTTCTGAATGAGAAAAAGCTCCAAGAAGTTGACAGTTTATGGAAAGAATTTGAAACTCCTGAAAAAGCAAACAAAATGTAAGCAGCTTTATGTGGGGATAGCAGCCTGGCTTTTGGAAGGACGTGACTGCCCGTAGTTATGCACATCTGAGGTTCAGAAAGAAGTATTGATTTTTATTTTTCAGTATTGTAAAACCTAAAAGCTGTGAACAATGATAATGTGAAGTTAGATACTCAGAGAAACTTGAAATGGAATATCAAAGTGAAAGAAATAACTTTTTTTCCCTTGCAGTGTAATTAAGCTGCAGAAGTCACATTACCATGTGTCCATGACACATTACCATGTGTCACCGAAGCAAAAAAACTGAACAATATTTTAAGGAGATCTGGATGCTTTGTAATGCTGGAACTGGCTGAAATGACAGGTTTTTGTGCTCACAGGAAATTCTGAAAAGAATAGCATGTGAATTGCTGTGAATTGAGAGTTATTGTTGTTGCCCGTGCCATCAGTGAGTGTTAGCACCACTGTGTAGCTGTACAAAGATTGCAGTGTCCACTGACCAAGGTGGCCTTTCTAGCAAATTGCCCTAAAGCTGGGGACAATGGTGGATGCCTTCCAAGTCTGTCTAGGGTGTTTTTATTGGAAGATTTCTAACCAGCTTTGGTTATAACGGATACCTCTGAACAAGCTATGCCTTGTGGTTTGGATTTATCCTGCTCTTTAACAGTATTTAGAGGAGAAGCTGGAATATCCCACATCTGCCTGTTTGTAGTGTTGTTAATCTTGTCTTGGAAACATCATCTTGGCCACATGCTAGACAGGATGTGGCTCTCAATGGATCTCTACTCTGATCAAAGTAATTCCTATCTCCTGCCTTTCTGAAAAGGCATCAGTATAAGCCTGGAGCTTCTGTTGGGCTCTGCAAATGCTTAACTCAAGCATTCAGCTTTATCTGTGACCTTGCTTCCTTTGCAGATACTTGACTCACAAAGAGCAGTGGTTAATCAGAACTGGATTAGTCAAATGCCTGTCCCTGACAAGGAATTTACTGGACTGAGATAGCTTTTCAACTGTACCTCTAGATATCAACACCACAGACTATGTGAGGGGGAGAGGGAAGCTGGGCCTAAGGATCTGACACAGTGTGGTTAAACACTGTCCATATGACTTTTGGCTCTGGTCAGCACTTAGGGCATGGAAGAATTTTCTGTTGTTTGTTTCAAGCTCAGCTCAGAACTTGTATTCTAACATCTAATTACAAGGGAGGACTTGAGGATTCATGGGCAATGAATCAGTTCAGTTTTAAAGTCTTTGAAGATCCATTTGGTTGAAAATATGTTAAATCTGAGCTGTGCAGGCTAGGCATTCCACAGAGGCAGGAGGTTCCCTTTTGAAGATGAGTGGGAAGATGTTATCATCAGTCAATCATCAGTGACACCTAGTTAATCGGGGTGCAGTGTTGAAATTTAGATGGATGGTGTCTGTCTTTAAATATGGACTACAAAACAAAAAGGGGGCTTAGGTTTTCTGATTATGTTGGTCCTAGAAATACTAAATCAAAATTCCTTCCTTTTTTTTTTTTTTAAATAAAGTTTGTAGGACCCAGCTGGAAAGTCACATCGGGCTCAAACTTACTCAGCAGGTTTAGTGCTCTTCCTTCTTTTCGAGGATCTGGATGTTGACCTCTGCTCTTTTGCAGTCTTAGGGAGAAGAGGGGAACTATAATAACAGAGGCAGAAAAGAAGTAAAATGGTTCTAGCATCTGGTTTATGTACATTCGTTTACACACTTGTATTTTTCTTCTGTAGAGTAAAGCTGAAACACTTCGAAAAATTTCAGGACACAACAGAAGCACTTGCTGGTAAGTGAGTTAATGCCATTCTTACAAAAAAAAAAAAGAAAAATCCCTGGCATGCACTAGTTCACTCGTTAGTTACCTCTGTCTCTGCTCTGTTTCTTTGCCTAGTTTTTAAATTACAAATTTTTCAAAGTTAACTGTTTTTGTTTTATGAGGTCATCCATCCAGTCTATAGTACAGTAGAAATGTAATGAAGTCTAGTTTTTTCCTACCATGCTTATTTCCCAAGCAGCTCACTAGTGAGCACTGTGTAGAAGGTTTTGACTGATACATGTAGCCTGTTGTCAATGATGGATTCTTGTTGAAGCTGAATATAACTGATTTGAGTCAAAATTTCGTCACTACCACTGAGACAACGGACAGATATCAGAGTACATATATTATTACAACTGCCCTTGTTTTATGGTCACATATTATGCATGTGTTTTTTCAGCCTAAAAAAATGCCTGTATTCCACTTAAAAGAAATTCAGGAGTTTAAACAAAATGGAAAGCCTTATATTCAATAATTTTTACTAGTTCAACCCTTAAATGCTTGATGCTGTGGACTAGTTTGAACAGAAATGATAAAAGTTGTAGCTAATCATTCAGAAATGGTGTGATTATTACTGCTGAATGTGCTGTATGACATCAAGTAGGTGGATGTTCCAGGTCATATTTACGACTAAAGAATGGATCTTCATATTCTGATGTGGTGGGGATAGCTTATAAAGGAAGCTAAGGAAACAAGAATGGAGACACTACCATCATGCATGAGATGCAAGTGAAACAACTGAGATTGAAGCTGCTGTATATTCTTCTCCCTGGCATATTTTTTGGATTATGTTGTTTTTGCATAGGTTTGGATTCAGATCATGTGTAGTTAGGCTGATTTAAAAAAAAAAAAAAAAAAGAACCCTCACAGAACAAAGCAACAAAAAACCCCCAAAACTTCTACTACTTTGCTTCAGGTTTACTTATCTGTGAAATGTGAGAGAGTATTCAGACTACCTATGTCCCATTTATTTTGAAGGGAAGGCTACGTATGTGGCTGTTTTAAGTGGGTTAGGAGCTATTGGCCAGCTTGAAAGGTGGAAACATCTCCATTGTAGAAAGGTTGAGAGGAAACTCAGCACAGCACTTAAGATTTTACCCTTACATTTCAATTAAGGTCCTGGAAATCAAAAATCACTGGCTTCTGCTCTATTTACTGTGATGAAGGTGTTACATCAGTCACAGAAGTTCAGTGGAGCACAGAGCTGACCCGCAAAGAGAGTTGTATAAGTGCCTGCTTAAAATATATTGTGTGGGATTGTAAAGATTTTACAGATCTATTAATACTTGAGAATGAAGAACGTCCTTTTAAAATTCTTCAGTCTACATGCTATATTAAAAGAGTCCTTGTCTGACTGCCCAGTCTGTGTTTGGCATCATTCTTTGTTGGGCATTACACAGTACATTGTCATCATCAGAGGATGCAAATAAGCCATTACTCAATTTAGGATATCATGGTTGCTGACTAAGAGACCTGGAAAATGGTTGGTTAATTAAATGATACACAGAATGTTCCCATATAACCTTGCCTTCAGAAATGTTAAACATATATCTAAAGCATATGGCATACTGTTTGTAGAGATCCTTAAACAAAATAGACAGAAATAGAACTGAAACCACATGGAGAAAGGAGAGGCAACTGGGAGAAGGGTTTCTGATTTAGGCCTCCAAAGGAGCAAGTGTATAATTTTCTTCTATTTTGATTTTAGCCACTGCATGGCGAAGTAGTATTGCAGCTCAGACTAGAACTACTGTGGGCAGTTAAAATAAAAATACCAAGTTAGGATTACTATTTTTACAGGTTTTAGGAGGGGAAAGAAACTGCATCTTTGGTCTTTTCATTTTATACAGCATCCACAGCTCTTGTAGAAGGCAAGCTCAGCAAGAACTTGAAGAAAATTCTCAAGAAGATAGTGGCAAAAGATGCCCACGAACAGTTGGCTGTAGCAGATGCCAAACTTGGAGGTGTCATAAAGGTGATAACTGATTTTGCCATCCTTCCTTTTGTCTCATGCTACTGAAATCTTATAGTCAGGTTCCAGAGATTTTGCAATTAGCAGCAATGGATTATGCCGCCAATGCTGTGTTTGCAGTGTGGAAGATACGTAATCCTTACGATCAAATGTGTACTGCATGTATACTGGGAAGATGTCATCCTGAGTACACAAGTGAATGATATGGTAAAAGTGCACTGAGGTGTTCAGGTTTGCTTGATTTCTCTCTTAAATATTGGTTAGAAACCCAGCAGATTAAAAAATAAATTTCCCTAATGATCCCATCTAGAAAAAGAGCGGGGGGAGGAACCAAACAAAAAGCCAGCCAGGCAGACATGCTTATTCCTCACTAACAGATGCAGCAAAGCGGGGTTGATGACTTAATGTCTTGTTGGGAGTACGCATCGTTCTGCCTTCCTTACTCTACAAGCAGTTGTGCACATCCTTCAGTCTTTGCCTACCAGAGAAAGGAAGAAGTACGGTAGAGGTGGACTGCTTTCTCCAGTGTCTCCTAGGTGTCAAATACCAGGTCCCCATCTCGTGTCTGATTGCTCCCTGTTCCGGTGATTTTATTCTGACCACCTCCTCATGCTGTCTTAGGAGACTGGTGTAGGCTGCAAAATGAGGAGGATTTAGTGTTAAAGTGAATAATACCAAGGACTCTGAACTAATTATTCAGTTTTGTTCTCTGAAAAAGACCCAAAGCCCCCAACACTTTACCTCTGAATTTTCTTTCTGTGGCCAAGACAGCATGAGGAGGTGGTCAGAATAAAAATCGCTGGAACAGGGAGCAATCAGACACGAGATGGGGACCTGGTATTTGACACCTAGGAGACACTGGAGAAAGCAGTCCACCTCTACTGTGTATCTTCCTTCCTCTGCAAAATCTCAAATCTTTGGTTCCAGTGTCTTTGTAGCAGGTAGAGCATTAGTTATACATCTCTTCAAGCTGGAATTGTTACTGTATGGGGAACTGGGGGTGTTGCTACCTTGGGCATCAAAGATGACTGAAACTGTTGTGTGATAACAGGATTGCAGTGGGAAAACCAGGTATAATGAGATAAGGCTACTGGAAGAAGGGCTTTAGAGGAATGTCATTGTCGTGCCTGACTTTGGACCATTGATTTCCATCCTGCAGGACAAGCTGAATTTGAGTTGTATACACAGCCCAATGGTTACAGAGCTGATGAGAGGAATTCGCTCACAGATTGAAGGGCTTATTACAGGCCTCCCTTCTCGAGAGATGGCAGCTATGTGTCTGGGTCTGGCACACAGGTGAGTTCCTAGAACAGCTCTATTTCATCCCATGTCTGCCCTACTCCTGTGTCCTTGGCTATGCTGTGTTGCTTGAAGTGTCTCTGAGTTTGTGACATGGTCTCATAGTCTGTAAGTCAAGACACATCTGTGTCTGAAATCTTGTTTTATAAAGGAAGGGATTTCCAGTTTGCACCTACCCTTTAGGGAAAGGCTTCATCTTCACCTGAAGTTGAAGTTGACAGCTTTCCTTTGCATGTTACGTACTTTAGGATTTGGTTTGAAATGTCTTTGTAGCAGTCAAATGGGTAATTTAAAACTCCATTGCCACTGAGCAACAAGGTGAAGACCATGATTTGCTGATTTATGCCAGAATAAATCCCCATATAATACATAATGTAAATGTTAAAGGCAGAGTTGTCTTCCTACCTTGCTATCGCTGCCTTTTAGGTTTAGTGGAGCAGTAGTAGTTAAATACAAAGTTGTTGGATCAGCACGGGGCCAAGCATTCATACATGAGTAACTTTTAATCCATATCCTGAAATGAGCTTGTCCTCTCCATGAGCCATTGGCAAGTTAAAGAACTGCTTTGCTGTAGCTAATTCCTTAAAAATTAGATGCATGTTTGCTTAGAAAATGGGCATTAATATTGAAAAAGGACTTTGAAGATGCAAGTCCGCATTGATATCAAGTGTCTTCTACTGTAGCATACTGAGAAATTTTAAATGTGCATTAAAGCCAGATGGTAATGGGCTTTCTCAGACAGTGAGAATCTGTTCCAGGAAGTTTCTTCTGTTGCTTCATGTTAGCGTTGCTGATATTTGCTGCTGGGTAGGTACAGTTTTGTGGATTGTCTCCAGCCGCTGCAGAACTGGAAGTGCTGTTGAGAAATACTTTTTGTGGGGAACCATGCAGAAAGAAACCAACAGCCAATTTCCTGCCACAGCACTCGCATTCAGTCTGCTGCACGTGGTACAGATAGCCTTAACTTTCCCTTTCACCCTGGTCACAGGGTATGTGCCTGTAAACGTGTCGGAGCTGTTGTGAAACTTGTGTCAGTGTGGCTTTTGGCCACAGCTGAGAGCCGTCAGTGGCATAAAACTGAGCTGGTATGAATGAATGTACGGACAGCTATATTCATGTAAAATGGGAACAGGTGGGACATACTCTGCAGCAAGATGCCAGGATGCTGATGAAACTGTATTTCTGTCTCCTCAGCCTTTCCCGATACAAGTTGAAATTCAGCCCAGACAAAGTAGATACCATGATTATCCAGGCAATTTGTAAGTATATTTTGAGCTTAAATTATTAATGGATTCGGCTTAGGATAGCTGACTTCTTTACATTGGTTACAGAAAAGCATTGCTGTCAATTTCCTCCTAGCATGTTTCAGTAAATTGGGCATTGGTGTTCAGCTAGGCGTAAGGTGTGTTTTCTTAATAGGGTTTTCCACAAGTAGGAACATTTTTAGCGTGATACAGTAAACTGGCGTCCACTTTTTCTTGGCATAGAGATCAGCTGAAATACAGGCAGTGTTAGTTCAGTCCTCCGAGGACTTCACTTCCCAACATGCCTCCCTTCTGAATAGTGTTGGGAGAATGGGCCCCACAGGACAGGATTTTCTGACCCTTCAGTTTGGTGTTATCTTGCATAGATACACAATGCAGTTGCTCACCCCCCGCCGACCGATGCCCAGCCAGTCCCCGAGCAGCGGCCCCCCCTGCCAGCTTTCCCCCAGTTTATGTACTGAGCATGACATCACATGGTATGGAATATCCCATTGGCCAGTTTGGGTCAGCTGTCCTGGCCGTGCCCCCTCCCAGCTTCTTGTGCACCTCCAGCCTTCTCAGTCAGTAGAGCATGGGAAGCTGAAAAGTCCTTGACCTAGTGTAAGCACTGCTTAGCAACGACTAAAACATTGGTGTGTTATCAACATTATTCTCATCCTAAATCCAAAACACAACCCTGTACCAGCTACTAGGAAGAAAATTAACTATCCTAGCCAAAACCGGGACAAGAGGGCAAAGTAGAAACTGACTCTTATGTTAGGCATGTAAAACCCACTGCAGTGTGTAATGCTGCATTCCTTCTCCTTGCTTTCTTAATGGAAAACAGACTGAAATTGTAAACACAGCTAGGAAAGCCCATTCCTCATTTTTCCTTGGAGACATCCACATCATAATCAGCATCCTTGCTGTGAAGCAATGGTGAGGAATCCTGCTTGGAATATTAATTCCCAGACTGTTGTCAATGATGAAACATAGTTAAGCTGAAATTAATGATTTAATTCAGTTCCTTCGTCACTACCACTGAGACAACAGATGGGAATGTTAGTGTTGCGTTAGCGGGAAATATTTTAGCCTCAGGGCTCTGTAGCAGTATATGCTGTGGGTGTTATACTCTTTTGTTGTAAATCCAGTTATTGGTCATATCTGGTAAATGGTGAGCCTGTTGGATTTGTGTTGGGTATATTTATATTATAAAGGCAACTAAAGGGCTTAATACAATCTTTTAAATCAAGTAACTGAATACAAGATCAGTTTCTTGCCATTAAAACGTTTTTCCTTAAAGTTTATTAGATGGCTAAGTTTTACATCAATCTTTTGTGTAGCACTTTGGCTGATTTAGAGGAAGAATAACTTGCTGCTGCTCCCCTTCCAGGGGAATGTGCTTTGCAGCTGTTAAGGGAGTCTGAACAAGAGTCCCAGTGATGAAACTTTCAGACCACGCTCGTGGGAATTCTAATATTTCTATAATATTGTGCCTGGGATTATGCAGTTCTCTGAAAACTAAGGACTTCTAATGTACTGCAGCTTATATTCCATTCTGGTCTTTATGGGATAAAATACTGCAGGTTGTCTCCCTTTACACTATTTAAATTTGTTGATTTGAGAGTTTTCAATTTTTAGATTACCTTTTTAGAAAAAAAAGTCCATTCTTCTTTCTCTTAGCACTTCTTGATGACTTGGACAAAGAACTGAATAACTACATCATGCGCTGTAGGGAATGGTATGGTTGGCACTTCCCTGAACTGGGCAAAATCATCACAGATAACCTAACGTATTGTAAATGTGTGCGGAAAGTTGGTGAGTAATAAGGAGGAATGAGCCTGGAGAATGTTGCATGTTAGTATGCAATGCATTAACAGCACTGATTTGTAGACCAGTGACTCACTCATCCAGCTAGTCATGACCCTGTATACAATCCTGCCTTCAGCAACAGTGTAAATAGGGCCAGTAGAAAAGTAGCGTGTGCTTGCATCTGTATGTTGATGCAATTTACCATTTTGAAGCTTAAGAGAAAGCTAATACCATATCACCAGCAGTCAGTTCTTCATGGACCACCAGCATATCTTCTTAGAATCACAATTAGTCAGCAGACCAGTTGGAAATTAGCTGCCAAAAACTGATGTAAAGAGGATTGCTGCCTGTTTGTGGGTGTTGTTGGAGACTACAACTGCTATAATTATTCATAAGAGCAGAAACAATGACCACTGTAGTATCTTGGACACTTGCTTTGCCTCTTAGGCATGTGCTTTGTATTGATGATTTGATTTTTTTTTTTTTTTAAAAATAATGAAGTTTGCAGTCCAGAGAGAGACTTGTGGTTTTAAGGGAGCTTTTTTCCCGATTGTAGGAAGGTTAGGTTTGGTTAGTGGTAAATGACTGCTTGCTTCCTGGAATTCTTCCTTTGTAATCTTGTGACTGAAAATTTTGCAGCAAGCAGCTACTGAAAAAGTGAAGTATGCAGTGTTACAGAATAAGGGCTTTTTTTCTAGTTTCAAATTTAATATTTCCAACCATTCTCAGCTAGTATAAACATAAAGTCAGAACGTTGACATATATTTTGGAGTTTGGAATAGGATGACAGCAGACTTGACTCACTGTCGTTACTTTGGCCTTTTATCTTCATCTGTTTCTGTGCTTTTTTACTAGTTCATCTCGCCCCCAGCACAAACATGCTTTCATCTGTCCCCCATAGGAGACAGAAGCAATTTTGCCTCCTCTGATGTTTCTGACATCCTACCAGAGGAGATTGAAGAGGATGTGAAGGCTGCCGCTGAGATTTCCATGGGGACAGAAGTATCAGAAGAAGATATAAACAACATAATCCATCTCTGTGATCAGGTATGTACATGCGGATGAATAGCAATAGGAAGTCCACTTTAGTTAGCTGTATCAGAGCCTCTTCTACCAAGGAGAGGTTTTCCCAAGGCGTTGCTAACACACTTGTGATGGCAGTGATGATTCCTATATTGTTGCTCTCCTGATGTACAGACATGAGGGTGCACAGTCACTACCTCATCTGAGCCATCTCAGACTGTTG
The DNA here is from genome assembly GCF_000699105.1 of Pygoscelis adeliae. Taxonomy (NCBI): domain Eukaryota; kingdom Metazoa; phylum Chordata; class Aves; order Sphenisciformes; family Spheniscidae; genus Pygoscelis; species Pygoscelis adeliae. The sequence continues at coordinate 3,293,506 of NW_008824035.1, forward strand.
ATGTCTGCACAAAGTCTTCTGAAAGTGGCAGTCTTACTTTTGGTTGGAATTTTGGCATCATTGTGCTTTTAAGTCCTTGAGATAGTGCTGCTGTATAGCCTCTTTTTAAATGAACCTTAAATAGCTTCACTTTTGAAGCTAGGTGATAAACCCTGGGTTAAAAGTGGAGCACTGAGGCCCCAGAAGAGTTAGGAGCCCTATCCTGCTTTCATCTAGGCTGTATGTGAACTCCCTCTGACTTCAGTGGTGCCAGTTGGATCCCTTTGTGACTTTACCGGGGAGTGGCAGGGTTAGGAGTAGTGAGTTCCTGTTCTTGGTCTAGACTGGGCTGCTTTTTTATGTGCATTCTAATTGTGTGTATTTGTATGGAACAAGTAAAGAGCATTTATCCCATTTCAAGAGAATGGTGGCAAAGATTTATGTGAAAACTGAATGTTCCAGGGTTCTGTCCTAAAGAAAATGTCCTTACTAAGTATTTTTGTTCTGCTTCGCTGTCTTTGGCATGTTGTCAGCTCCTTCATCAGGAGCTTTGTTGAGAAAATAAGTTGCATAAGGGAATGAGCAATACAGATCCAATATACTTTGTGGATGGAGCTCTGCTCTGGGAATATGCCCTACATAAAGCATTCTGTAGCTCTGGCCCATGGTTGTCTGGGCATTTTGCATTTTGTTAGTCTCCTTCATTGGAATTCTCGGCACTTCCTTATTTCAATATATTTAGCTCTTAATATTTGTTGGTCAGCTAATAGTGATTCCTGTAACCAAACTCTCTCTGTGCCAGGTGATTGAAATCTCTGAGTATCGGACACAGCTGTACGACTACCTGAAGAACAGAATGATGGCCATTGCTCCTAATCTCACCATCATGGTGGGTGAACTGGTTGGAGCAAGGCTCATTGCTCATGCAGGTGGGTTACACTGATCAGTGTAAATAAAGCTTAGATGACCTCATCAGAGGTTTTCTCTGAGGAGCCGGTCAGCTAAAAGCATTATGCAAGGCCCTGATGAACATCTCATAGTAAAGGGGGGGAAGGTGGCTCTTGAGGAATCTGAGAATACCAGCACGAGCTTGGTAGTAGTCTGTGATGATGAAGTTCTCAGTTGGCCTGAATTCTTTTTGGAATATGAGGGCAACTTAAGTCACTACCTCTTCTGAGACATTTACTGAGCCTCCTGCTGATAGCCCAGTCACTTCTGAGGTAAAATGCTGACAAACTGGCATTAGGCTTTTATAGTCAGACTGGCTCAAGGTAGCAGCCTTATTTCAGTTATCTATGCTGCAGTTCTGTGATGACACGTTCTTGTTGCCAGACTTTGTCAGGAGTAGGCATTACTCCAGTGGAATACGTTTTATTGAGTCAGCCGCCTTTCCTGTTGCTGAAATCAAACCAAGACGGAGTTAGTTGAAGCATGAAAGACTGAAATGGCTTACCTGTCCTTCAGGAAATGAACATGAAGCAGCTCTCATAGAAATAGATGGCTCTGAGCTTCCTGCTTTTCAATAGTGTAGGAATCTAGCCTCCTGCTTCTTTAGCTGTTCCTCTGACAAATTACTACCGCTGTGTCACCTCCTTCTAGGTTCCCTCTTGAATCTGGCGAAACATCCAGCTTCAACAGTTCAGTTACTGGGTGCTGAGAAGGCACTCTTCAGAGCACTGAAGACTAAACGGGACACACCTAAATTTGGCCTTATCTATCATGCTTCCCTAGTGGGACAAAGCAATACCAAAAACAAAGGAAAGGTGAGTTGCAGAGTTGTTTACCAGGCTGACTTTTTCCTGAGCGTGAATATCTGTTGATGAGATGGCTTGGGCTTCACAGTGAGGCTCTTTACATGGCTTGCTTTACTGTATTGCTTCATGGTTATGTGGAAAATGCCACTGTGTCCCACAAATCTTTGGATGTCATTCATTCCTGTTTGAAAAAGTGAATGGGATTGTCCATTC
>NW_008824035.1:3295565-3313022 GCF_000699105.1 Pygoscelis adeliae
TAATGCTGGCTTTCTGAAGGGGTATGTTGCTACTTTCTTCTACGTGATAGTAAACTAAGCTGTTACAGGCTTTAGTCTTGCTTGAAAATCGGACTCTTGTTGTGCTAAAGCTAGTAAATTTTGTGGCTTGCTTTTAAAGAGCATAGGCTTTTATAACGTAGGTGGATGAATATGTGTTTGAATTGTGGAGAAAGCTATCCAGCCAGAAATTACACCTCAAACTAACCTGATCTAAAGGTTGGGGTAGAGTGGGTTATGTATCCGAGACTTGCTGTCTCGGATGTTTCCCTCTCTTTATCAAGAAAATAAGGTGTTACATTAACAGTATTTCAATGTTAAAAGAATGACGTACTAATTGTTTTTTGGACTAAACACTGCTAGTAAATAGTTACATTGGTTTTTTGTTTGTGGGTATGGTTTCCAGATCAGAGTGAATCATTGCCTTATGTAAAGTCTTAGCATTTAATACTCTTTTTGACTTTTCCAGATTTCTCGAATGCTGGCAGCTAAGACTGCCTTGACTATTCGTTATGATGCCCTTGGAGAGAATACTAGTGCTGAAATGGGAGTTGAGAACAGACTAAAAGTAGAGACGAGACTGAGGCTTTTGGAAGAGAGAGGGGTAAGTCTAGCAGAGGGCTGCATGAAGCTGACATTCTTGTTTACGGTATGGTTTTCTGATGCACTGCTTTCTGAGTCTTTTCCCTTCATTCAGTTGTGTGATCTAGTGTCACTCTTGTTCTGTAGTTTCTCCCACCCTTGGCTGGAGCAGTAGGGTTTGTAAGCTGGCTGCATCCATTTGTTTGTATGTTAGTTTTTCTTGTTTACATGCCTGTCTTCATTTACATTATACTGAAAAATCTTGGTTCTGAACAAGATGATTAAGATCATACCTCTACATTCTACTACATCTCTGTATTAATTGCGAAGATATGCTTATTACTTCATAGCTTCTTTCTCTTCACCTTAGAAGAAAGCACATTTGGGTTTTCTCCCCCCCTCACGTTTTCTACCATGGTTCCCCAAAATCTGAACACTGGTGATGCTTAGTCTTAAGGAGCTTTCTCTTTGGCTAAAGCAAGATGTTATTCTGCAAATTGGTGCATTGCTCTCCCATCACCTAATGCATATCCTGGCTGTTGTTCCATCTGTTGCCATTGGCACAGCATGCTGGGAGAACGTAGGGTTCACTTTCCTCTTTTAGGTGGCATGCCTGCTGCATGTGATCTTGTAAATGATGACTAGGTTCAGCCTTGCAAGCTGGAAGATCTGATACTAATGCTGTAATACTGGCATCGCTAGAACAAAAAAGAAAAATCCAGAAAAACCTGCCTGCTCCTCCTTGAGCATTTCATGGGAGGTGATACATCCCATCGAAACAAAGACAAGGAGACATGTTAATACCAAAACACAAACTGATCACCTGACAAGTACAAATTTAATTCAAATCCAGTTTGGGGCCTGTATTGTGGTTTTAAGATTGGCTTTATGCCAGGCATAGGGAGATACCTGCCCTGACATGCAGTTATCCTTGCAAAAACAGAAAGTGTGCACAAATTTGAGCTGCTCTTGGGAATTGAGAAGTATGATGTTGTATGTCATGTGGCTGTGGTTGTTTGATCCAGTACTAGATGCTCTTTAATTGAATTGGGCTCTTGAAGAGCAGTATTAGAAAGGCACGTGCCTTTCTCACCCCAGTTACCTCCCTGTCACTATTCTACTCCCAGGTGTAAGACTCATACAGGTACACAAGAGCCTGACCAATAATATATGTCTATCTCTCCATTTTTAATTCCTTTCAAGAGCTGTAGAACTTGTGTTGTGAATTGTTTTCATTATGAGTAGTTTGGTTTTCACTTCTAATTTTTTCTGTAGATAAGAAGAATAAGTGGCACTGGAAAAGCCTTGGCCAGGACAGACAAGTATCAAAACAAGAGGTGAATAGTTTTTCCTTTCAGCTTGGCTGAGTATAAATAACTCTTTATGGTTTTAGTTCTGAGAAACTTTTTGGTTGTGGGCTTAGTTGACTGAAGATCCAGAAAACATTTTCTGTGCTCTTAAATACTGATGGCAAGTCCCATTGCTAATGGGAATTTCCATTTTCCTGCATTTTACAGTTGTGGTAAAGCCGGTGAACTGGAGAAACAGTCCTGATTTTCTAGTAGTAAATTACTGACATCATCAGATAACAAGTATATTTAGATGCTATCAGCATCGGCCCAAAAAGCTGAATAGTTTGGGGAGTTAGTATGTAGCAGCTTCATTTAATGCAAGTCTGAATAAATTAAATTTGAGAAAATCAGAGTTTGAATGAATTTCTTTGACATGGAAGCTGTCTTAGAGACCTATTTAGTCTTATTCTTAGAAAATAAAAAGCACCACTTGTTTTGAGCAAAGCTTCATCTCCTTCTTTAGGTCCCATATGTAATAAGTAATACACATCTGAAGCAACAGATAGGGTCTGTACCCTGGACACTGTTAGAGCAGTTTCTGGTGCCCAGAGCGATACTGTAAATTGCAAGCAGGACAACTGAACATCTAAGGATTGGAATGGGTTATTACTAGTCTGAGCTGTGGCATCTGGGTTTTTCACTTAATTTGGTTGCAGGCTTCTTGCTTAGCTTGGCCTGCTTATTTTGCTGAGGGCAGGTGCTCAGCAAAACCAGTGCTGGGTGCTAGTTCTGTGAGAGAAAAAATAGCACTGTTGTACCCATCTGCAGTCCCCAAACATCTTTCTCAAGCCTAGCTGTAACTTCCGTTTCCATATGCTAGCCATTTCCAAGTGTAGCGATGGCTGTGATTTCTGGAGCAGCTTTTGAAGAGGCAATGTCAGTAAATGAAGCATCAGGGCGTGTAAGGAGGCAGTAGCTTAGGGAGGAGGGTGTTGAGGAGGCAACATGCGTGCAGGTTTTTGACCTCTTGAAATGAGGAGTCATGTATTCCTGCCAGGACATGTTTCTACTGTTAGACATGCTCTGCAAATGCGTCTAGGCTTGGGGGAGAGACTGAAGATAATCCCTGGCTGTTTGGCTTAGTCTGGCTGCCTAAAAGGGAAACTGACTCAGTCCCTGTCAAACTGTCCTAGTAGTACAAAAATGGCAGTATTGCTGCTTTATGGAGATTGTTTGAAGGGCTAAACTAGTGTTTTAAGGAGATTAGCAAGAATCTCTTTAGTCTTGCATGAACTATGGATCCTGTATGAATTAGCTACATCAAAGTAATGTTTCAGAAGTTAATTGTAAGGTAGTTTTTAAATATGAGGTTCAAGTGAAGCATTTCAGTATGCTTTCCAAAAAAGATGTGAGAGAGTGCATTACCTATCTCTCGCATGTTTATTTGCTGATTATTTTTTATTACTTTTCTATATATTAGTAGTATTTTGACAATGACAAGGAAGCCAGTGAGCTCTTGTTGAGGTTTAATTGAAGCAGAGTCCAGTGTTTGCAAAAGGCTGCATAATCAATTTCTGTAAAGCAATATGCAGCGTTCATACCCATAAGAATAATTTCTGATGCTTAGAGGATGAATTGATGGTACTGTCTGCTAGCATTACCACATGCTTCCCAGTCTAGTCACTAGTCTCAGTTGCTTTTGTAACCAGTGCAAGGTAGCTACTTCAGACTCCTATTTTAGAGAAGTTCGGATGCTCAGTATGTGGCTGGCAGAGGGAGAGGGGAGGAACAGTTCAGGCTTACTGTTTTAAAACTCCTTTCTCCTTCAGTAGGAATTCTGTTCTGAATGAGTAAGAAAAAAAATTGCTTCATTGCTATTAGATGATTCAACTGCCCCTGAAAAGGTCCAGCTGAAGAGCACTGAGTTTCAGGGTGGCTGGTTCTCTGCAGCCTGTACAGGAGTTTGGGGCTGAACAAAGGAGCATGTAGTATTCAAGAAGAGGCAGTTTCAGACACAGATTGGGTATTTGCATGCCCCATAAAGTTCGTGATACAAGTGATAAAGAGATGAGCCATAGCATTACCCTGCCTTGTGAGTTGTGTCCTGTGAACATAATGGTGGAGAGGCAATGCAGAAAAAGCAAAAGTAAAGCTACTGCTAATCCTGTGTATATATTACCCCTAGGGTACGCTTATAGGGACTTACCAAACTGTGGGGAGCTATGTGCTTGTGACCATACACAGCTATGATAGAAAGGCTTTCAGCAGCAGAGAGATCAATCTAATGGGTAATTTAAGTTCTCTGTAGAGCCTTGAACAGATTTAAACCAGAACCAAACTCTTGCTTAACTGGTGTCTTCTGTTCAGATCGAACAGTTGTACTTTGTGGGGTATCTCCTGTAGTCGTGATTACTGATGAACCATTCATGTATTTGAGAAAGGGCCTCGCTACCTGTAGATGCTTTGTTAGCTGAGCAAGATTGATTTGTAAATATTCTTGGGAGGTTTTGTTGGAAAGTTTACGTTCAACTGCAGGATCTTACCTGGGGGCTAGCTCTTCTTTTTGTTACTTAAACTGACTTGTTTTCTTCGTTACAGTGAAGTAAAAATATTTGACCCATCTGGTGACTCTACGCTTCCTGCTGTTTCAAAGAAACGCAAAATTCAGGAGGTGGAAGAACAAGACACAGAGGTTGCTGTGAAAGCAAAGAAGTTCAAAGCAGAGATGAAAGGTTAGTTGCTGCATCTGTGCTGCTGGCATGTCGCTGTGTGCATTGTGCAGTGGGGCTTAACATTTACAGCCAGCCACAATACCTGGTTATTCTCCTTGGGTATGACAGTGTATTTAAAAAAAAAAAATCCTTTATGGACTGACACCAGACTGCAATCAATTTACTTTAAATATCTGCTTTTAAACAGTTGTAAGCATATAAGAACACTTAAAAACAAAACTACTCATATTCTTCTTGCAGAATTTCTTGCTCAGCAGGTTTGTATTTAGTGGGCCTCAGTATCTTGAGGACAAAAAAGCTCTTCTCTGTAAAACCAGAACTTGCCCAATTTTCTTTACAGAATACTGTTTTATTCTGTATAGAAATGTTTTCTGGCATGTTTCAACATATAAACATTGAATGTCAGAATTTGAGGTGAAATGATGCTTGGAAATTTAAGTCTGAATTTACATAATACGTGAACAATTGTTATTCTCTGGAGAGCTAAAACTGAACTATGGCCACAGTTGTTCTTTCCTTCTCTGATAAGTTACTGTGTGAAGAAAGAATCTGGACTGCGACTTCAGAATAATCTGGTTTTATATTATGATTCATTTTAAGAAACATTCTCTCTCTCCAGCGTGCACTTCAACACCTCTAAATGGCTGGCCTAATACTTGCTATGATAGTGGTATACCCAGTGTGTAACTCGGGAGGGGAAAAAAAGGAAAAAGAAGATGACTTTAAGTCACTTCTTAAGATCCCAAGCCAGATCTGGGCATGAGCTGCTCCCAAGTTTTGTCAACTACCCGTGTCTGCAGCAGGTGAGGGCTGTCAGAGCCTTCCCTTTCTGCCCTTCTCTGTGTTGCTGTGTTCTAGAGTATCAGAGTGTAGTTATGCTGGTTCTGTACCTCTTCATGCTCAGCTGACGCAGAGGTGTGATCTTTCCACACGCCGGTTGGTTCACGGTGCCTGTGTACATGGATGGAGCAACTTGTAGGAACCTAAACTTAGCTGAGAACTAAAGTTAGACTGGAAGGAGAATCCTGTGTGCTATAAAGCTGAGATGTGTGCCCCAGCTTGTTCTCTTGTACTTATCATAATGAGACAAGAACACATGAGTACTTTGGAGGCTTGAACTTTGCCCATTTGCTTTTTTGAGAATGTGGGTGTTCTCATAGCTACTGCTTTTGATAATCTTTTGAGCTAACTTCCCTTACTGTAGTCTCAGAATTGTTCCCTTGGGCTTCTCTTGCATTATCAAAGCAAGTGTTGACATCTCACAGGCGTGAGCTGCTTGCAGGTGAAATATTACACTCATTTCCAGCCTGGTCTCTTCCAGTATGAGAAGGATGTTTCTGTTCATAAATATATTATTCAGTGGTTCATGCTTTTATACACAAAACCTGCTTGTGTTTGCTTCCTTTGCTTTATTGAGCATTGATACCTCCTGGTTTAGGGGTTGGGTGCAGCTTAGCAGGTATCCTTGAGCTAACAAGAATTATTTGAGCAGTAGATGGTGTTCAGAATACTTGTGGACTACTGAAATCTGTGCTGGCTGATTTGTTTGTTTGTTTGTTTGTTTTTTAAACTTCCCAAAACCTGAAGTACAGGATTCAGATGTGTTGCTTTTCTTTCTGAAAAGATAGGGCATCCTTCAGATATGTGGTTCATAGCTCCTGCTTTTTCCCAGTTCTTCATATCAGCTGGGTCGTTTTAGTTGGATACTTGGGCATTAGAACTAACTGTGCTAGTTGCTTCAGATTATGGAAGAAGTGTTTTCAGAGAGCTTATTTATCTCATATCACCTGTATGCAGAATTAATCCCTTCGGCCTGTTCTCTTGTACCCTTTAAAATAGCACTGCCCCTACTGACCACCCAGCAAAGTACATGGGTTTCCCTGACATAGGCTAGACAGACCATGACCTTGCTCTTTTCCAGGATAGTTGGTATGACTGCACAGTATGCTAGAGGGGTGGTGGCGGCGGTCCGAGGAGTTTGAGTAGTTCACTAAGTTCCGTAATACACAGAAGAGAGCAGAGGAGGTCCCAGCATTAAGATTTATGTGCCTGTCCACTTGAATATATATAAGCCTTTAATTTCTGCTGTTCTTGGCTCTATTCTTTTTGATGCAGTGCTCTGTTAAGCTTTTTCCTGGTCAGAGATTACACATCCAGACATAGTGTTGTGAAAGAAGTCTCTGCCCCCTCCTTCCCCATGCTGTTTGTGCAGCTGCATGATAAATGGGGGTGGTAGAAAAGCAGCCCAGGAAAAAAGGGAATTCTTCAGCCAGATCAATTTTGATCCACTGTGTATTACACAAGGAAGGTAAGGGACAGGAATAAGCTGGGAAACTGCCACTGAACAGTGATTTGTCAAACTATTGCTTTAATATTTGTTGTAAAGGGGGACAGTATTTTGAATTGTGCTAGCCTGAAATGTAAATGTTACTGCAAGATGAGATGTGTGGTGTTTTCTCTCCCCCTGGTTGAGGTGCATGTATGGCAGTACTTTGGATAGGAACTGGCAGGGGGGTTGGGGGTGAGGCATGACTTCAAACCACTTTCACCTTTTACACCTAAAAAGAAACCAAGCGGAAGGATAGTGCCTGAAACAAGTTATAATCCACTTAGGGAGTTGTCTGTTAAAACCTGTTTTAATGGTGGGGGAAGGGAAACAGGACAAGTATTTTTTAGACTACAGTCTTTGAAGTTGTATGTGGCTAGACAAAATGCACACCACCAACAGGGCTAGCCGGTGCCCCCAATGAAGTGCTCAGCTTGCATTTAAGCATAAGGATATAGTAGCAGCTAGTCACTTGGAAAGGTCTCTCTTGAAAAGAGAAATATCATCTTAAATTAATGGAGCAAACTCTGCAAGACACAAAGCCTTGAATGACAGCAACATCATGACATGGTGTCTTTATTGATAGGCAATGTGACTTGATTCTGTACATGCAGAGCATCATGTGGAGGAGGGAGGGTACATCAGGCTGGTGTGTAAAAGCTTAGAGAAAACTGGTGGAAAATGGGTGAGTGGAACTACTGCTGGTGATCTCCAGCACTGCACAGGGCCATCAATCAAACTGCTCTTCCGGGTGCTGCTTTCGGTGCCTCAGTGCCTGATAGTAAGAGCTGTTGGCTTTCTTGTCAGCTGCTGTGTATCACAAAGAAACCCCACTGGGCTTGAGTGACTTCAGAAGTGTTGCACCCAGAGGGAAAAGACCAGCACTCCTGAAGCCTTTATCCTCATTCTGCCTAGGTACAAATATGCAAAGTCTTGTGATGAGCTTTGCTAGAAAGCAGCAACTGAAATCTTCAGGAAGGTGTCTGCTGCTAGCTGTGAGAAGTGACAGTGCCTATAAGTGCACAGTGCATCATCTGCGGTTGTAAATTGTGACAGGTTCCGTTGCCTGTCATCAGACTTGATGACATGTAGGGTAATAACAAGAAGTTATTTTTCCAAGGTTGCAACCCAACATTTTGCTTGAAAATACATAGCTTACCAATCCAGCTGAGTGAAAATGTGTCACATAGCACAATGTGATGCCTATCTCCTGTTGTACTGTATGGCTTTAATGTAGTTTATGCTTATTTTTCAGCTATTTTTTATTTCCCTATGTCATACATAGAGAGGTGAGGATACTTATTTTTACACAGGTTTTGAATGCCTTATGCTTGCACACTGTTCACTGTGAATGATGTGTATGGCAGAATCCACTTACAATTGTATTTACCAGTTCTTTTATCTGGAATCCTTTGCTGTTTTGCTTCTGGCATTTTTTAATGTCAGAAAACTGCATGTGTTAGCTGGCTGTATTTTCCTGTAGACATGTCTAGAAATTTTTTACCCTGAAGCCAATTTTTTTGTCTGAAGCTTATGTTAGAGGCAAAGCTTGAAGTGTATTTTTGACTCATTTAATCCTTCTGCTGCCTTGAGGAACTAAACTTGTGACAAAGTACAATCAAGATGTTAGGAGGTTGTGTGTTTTCAGGTTTTTTATAATTGCACTGGTTTTGTTTCTGTTCATTTTCTAAGTGGTAGGTGCTTCAAAATGAAATTGATTTGGTTTGGGGGGGGAGTACAGTGAGAAAATTACTTCTTGAATCACACCTCCAGTAGCAACTGTACACACCACAAACTTTGCTGGTTTCAGCATCCCAGTTTTGTGGCTACTGAAGGACAGTGGTCACTACGTCATGAACTTACTCATGAGTACTACATACTGAGAAACTTGTTATCTAGTACTGACTCAGTTGTGCAAACAAATTTAACTTGGGTGTGCTCCAGTAACAGCCTGGCTACTGCATAGGCTGTCAGCTTGGTAATGATTTCTGCTTGGTTTCTTTACCTAGAGATTCCTAAGACTGTGGTATGTATTCTAGAAAATGAGTGGTAAATCATAGTGCCTTTACCACTGAGATTAGATAGGCCAGCTGTTGACAAATAGTTCTGAAAAAGAAATGTGAGAGGGCACTATTAAATCTTTCCTTGAGTTAACATTCCTCTCAGCTTATATAAATAATTCAATTCCTGTCTTCCAGTACAGGAAAGAGTTTCTGCTTTTGCATTAAATACTTTGTTAGCTCAGCATTAAGAGATCGTTGTTTTTGCCAGTCTAAACGGTTAAGAAAACTGGTCTGCTTCTTAGCAAATTTCCAACATCAAGATAGGGAAATCAGTTGCGAACAAGCTACTGCTGGCTGAACGCATTTCTAATGTGGGTTTTGGAGTCCTTCCACTGCTCTCGTGATGCTGGTGAAAATATTTGCCAAACTGGACGGTCTGTTTTCAGAAAGAGTACTTGAAGATAATTTGGCAGACAAATGAAAACATGCAAGCTTGTTTTAAACTTTGGGATCAGCATATAGGAGTGGTGTTTGTACCAGGAGATGTGAATAGTGCTGTCTGAACATTGTCACTTGTGTCTTAGGTAGTTGTATATTTCGATTGTAGCAGGGAGTAGTCATGCAGGTGAGGGCAAAGTGGAGAAAAAAATAGGTGTAGAGAGATGTAAAGAAGGGGCAGTGTGGTATTCAGTATTTTGCATTCTTACTATCATCGTTGCATCCTCTCGCATCTCATAGAAAGCTTTTCCTTTTGCCTTTTACACTCTTAACTGACAACCTGCCTTTAATTTTTCTTCCTTCTGTGGTATAGAAGAGACAACTGTAGAAGATAATGAACCTGTCAAAAAGAAGAAAAAGAAAAAGGATAAGGAAAAGCAAGCTGAAGAAGAGGTACTCAGTGAGGAACCCCCCACCAGCCCCACAGTTGAGGTGAGGCAGAATTGCACAGCTACCTGATTCTTTATGGGAATGGATTCTCTCCAGAACATAAGGAGCGAGGGGGAAAAAATATCCTTATCTGTATAACCCATGGTATGCAAGGACAGTTTTACTCTAGTAACTTTATTTCATTATATCCATCACTGTAAAGTCCAAGAAGATTTTCATTACAAAATAAGGTCTGGGAAATTTGTGACTGTAATGCCTCCATGTACCAGGAGTGTTTCCCCTCCTTTCCTCTGCCCACCCCCAGCTTTCGTCTTCTCTCTTTCTATGTCTTTTCTAGTGGGGAGGGTGTCCCTTGGTGCTGATCCACAGGCATCTGTCTAGTGTTTAGGACTCACAGGGGGCAGAGGCTGTACCTGCTGAATTGATGAAGCATCATTTGATGTCTCCAAGCAACAGCAGAGTGGACGAGACCAAACCAAACTAGTTGCTCAGTTTTGAAATCCTGTTCTTAAGTGGGATTTCATTTTCTCCCCTCTGTTTAGGGCAGCTACGCTGCCTGAAGCAGTCTGACTGCAGTGCTGAGCTGCCAGCAGTGTGGCAGACAGCACAGCTTCCCTTGCCCACTGGCCCCACCGTGCTGTAAGCACCGAGTGCATTTAGCAATAGAGGAAGGGGACATCTCTTGGGTTGTGCTTTGCTGAGTATGGCAGCTGCTGTGATGCTTTGAGTGTGAGCTTGGTTGCCTAGCTACATGTGTTGCTTTGCTTCTCCATTATGGTTTGTTCATAGCAACATTTGTTTGGTTGCAGAATACAGAGAAGAAGAAGAAGAAAAAGAAGAAAATGAAAGATGAGGATGAAGACTGAGGACCAGGGGGCAACGTTGGCCCTTGGACAGCTGCTTCAGAGTAGCATTTCTTGACATAATTTCTTTAGCCTCTTGCTGAAAACTGTAACTTCCCTGTGTTGCAGGAGGGCAAGGAGATGGATTTGATAGCTGTCTTCTGCCCTGGAACAGGATACCCCAGTGTTTCTGCTGCTTAGGAGGATTGCTGTTTTTTTGCAGTTTCTTTTGTTGAAAAGCTCACAATAGATCCTCTTTTCATATGCAGTCTCCACTGATAAGGAATAAAAACATTTTTGTGGAGATTTTATGCCTTTGTCTTTTAACTTGTTTGCTGGTTTTCTAACTGTTATCAGGACTATTTCTAAGATTTATTGTTTTAAATTAATGATGAGCAAAAAAAATTTTCTAAATGTGTTCTGTTGCAGTTTATTCTCTAAAGAATTCAAAGGTTGTAATATTCTTAAGTTCTCCATAAAATTGATACAAATATCTCTGCATAATATCAAAGATGTGTTGAACAGCTGAGGTGCGTTATTGAGCCTGTGCTGTAGTTCTCCTGAGAAAGCCTTTTTTTTAATCATATTTCAAACATTTTGGTTTTGCTGCACTGACTGACAAGATTCAGATGCGTGTTTTGAATTAACATGAGTTAGCTTCCAGATTGCTTCTGTGGTGATTGTGGCAACTTTCTTCACTTGATTTAAAGAAAAAAAAAAAAAGGAGAAAAAAAAAAAAAGGAGAAAAAAAAAAAGCCCAGGGCGAAATTACTTCTTCAGCTATCTGATAATGAAGCTGAAAAAAACAAGTCTGTTTTATTAGTAGCAGAAATCAGCCATTTGCCAATTCTGCCGTTCTCTGTAGGGGATACAGATGCACTGAAGTAGCATCATATATCGAGACACTAAAGCTCTTGAAGCTTTGTGGTGGAAAAGGAAACAATTTTGACTATGCTTATCACGCAGTTTATTAATTAATATGAAAAAGTATTTTTCTAGGTGTAGTGGTAGACTATTACCTAAACAAAATAGCAGTGTCTTTAGCTGGATAACATCTGGTAGCTCTGCAGCCAGCGTAGCTGGTGCTTTTCTGTGGAATACAGCTTATTGACCAGCTCTTGGTATTTAACTGCCAGTGGCTTGCTTACCTGTTAGTATAAGTGGATATACCGAATCCCTAACAAAATTGGCAATGGGTTTATTAATGCAGTTCTGCCAGTATCAAGAACATGAACTGCATTTTTTTTTTTTTTTTTCCTCCTCGGGAAGGTTGCAGTGAGTTTAACTGCTATAATTGAAAGGCTGGTCAAGGACTATCCTGGAACAGCATATCGGGACTGTGCTACCGTATTGCAACCATCTCTTGTCCTAGGTGTTACGTATGAATCCTTCTGTTGCACTGTCTGCAGTCACTGATGTTTTACTTATGCAGAGCTCTGGATTGCCTGGGAACACTGAGACCTTTCCCGTTCATCTGCTTTTTGCTAGACAAGTAAGATGAATTTAAGCTGAAATGTTTGAGCGGGCAACAAAGGTATTAAAATTTTTTCATAATGAGATGGAAGACTTGGCTATTAGTGCCTTTAGCTTCTTATTGTAAATGCATTTTCAAACAGAAATCCGTACAGAGATGAGAGTTCAGTTTCCTACTATTAATGTAGTTTGCTTCCTCAAAAGTATCATATAAATTATGTATATGCTGCTCAGAAACTGTCCTATATAATTTACCCTAATCAGAAAATTTGTATGAACATCAGTTGCTTAGTAAGTCTAATCAGTGAGATCGAAATGGAGAGAAGTTATTTTTGCACGGCTGCTTTTTCTTCCTTTTGCTTATTCCTTTGATAACAAGGGAATGAGATAAACCTCTTTTCTTACATAGCATGTTTTAGTGGTCTATAATTGCAAGCCGATGTCCGGTACAGGCCAGCTTCCATCTCCCAAGGCAGCCTGTTGGAGCTTAGTCATGAAGCAGCACGTCTTTGCCTCTCTTCCTGCTCCGGTGTTGGGAGTGTTGATTTCAATATCTAATTAAGTAGAGCCTCTACTTTATTCTCTTTCAAAATTTCTGGAATGCTGTAGGGTTTTTGTTTTTGCTGAATGAAACTCCTTTGAAGAAAAAAAAGCACTAGAGCTCAATGTGTGTGAACCAGAAATACTGGGTGGAGAAAAGGAAGCAAGTTTTAAGCTTTTCAGTCCTGGATAGACCATGCACTTATCTGCCACCACCTCTTTTAAGCAGGTGAGGAAATAAGTACTCTGGGTTCTGGTTTGAACTGTTAAACTCCTCTTCAAAACAATAAGCTGCATATCCCAAAGGGCTGCTGCTGAAACAGTGGTAAGTGTATTCAACTCGAGTGCTAAATATGATCAGTGGAAATAAACAGTGGTGATAGACTGCAGTCATTGTAAGCCAGGGTCACCGCATTTCAAGTTGCATATCAGTTCAAGCAGATAAGACTGGTTTAGTCATGCATGGTTTTCCACGGACAAAGGTTTGGGCGTTTGTGTACAATCTTGCACCTTAAAATAATGAAAACCTACAGGTAGAGTTGGGAAATACTATAATGTCTTTGCACAGAGAGGTCATTCTTCTTACCCAAGAAGTAGGACAGGCCCTTAGTTGGTACTCGAGCCTTTTGATCTTTTTACAGTAGAAGTTTAAATCCTGAGGCTTGTACAGCCTCTCTTGTAAGAAATAATTGTGCAACAGGGCATTTATGTAGAGCCTGTATTATCGGTCACTAGTCTTTGAGGGAGCTGATCCATCCAAAAATGGATCTTTTATTTTGTCTATTGATAAAGCAAAAACAAACAAACAAAACCCCCAAACTAACCTTAGATTAAGGATAGATGCTTTGAGTTGCTTGAATGCAGAAAGAACAGCTAGCCAGACTGACGATGGTGCTTCAAGCAAAACAGTGAGATCTGTGGAACAAAAGAAAGAATCTGAAATGTTTTAATATGATCCTTAGAGCATTTTATCAGTATGGGTTACTCTAAAACAAAGCTAAGGGTGAAAAATGGCTGATGAACTAGGGCTAAGCCTAGAACAGGGTGAATGAAGGTGTTTCAAAGGGATGGTTGACAGTTTGAAAGCATCTCACACAGGTTCCTTGGGCCCTTAAGCCCTCTGTCCCCAGGTCCTGCCATCCTGGGATATAATGTGGGCTGTGCTTGCTCGGGTTTTGAAAATCTAGCCCCATGTTGACTGAGAGCTGGAGGGGCAGCCTTCCTTCACAGCCCAAGCTAATTCTTAATCAGTAGCCAACATTCCCTTTGACCGTGTGGTTACAGACCCAATGAGATGAAGGCCGTCCCTCCCGGGGAAGGGGTTACACGCAGCCTCCACTTCACGTTGCAGGGGACACAACCACCAGCCCAGCCTTCTGGGAGCTGCCAGGTGCTCATCTAGTGACAGTGCAGCTCTTCTGTCTGGGCTGGTGACCACCCTTCATGTTCCCTCTGAGGGGACCAGTTTTGTGAAGTACGTGGGCCTGACTGGCTTCTGGGCTGAGTTCCTGGGGGCCTTTACCTGCTTCTCTCCCGTTGTTCACAGTGACCCCAAAGGAAAGCCGCGCTGGCTTTGGGCTTTCAGCTGCAGAATCCGAGTGGCAGAGTGCCTGGCAAGGTTAAAGTGATTTGGTTTTTGGTGGTTTGTTTTTCGGGGGTTTTTTTTTTTTTTGGTGGAGTTTTCTGCTATTTTTTTTCCTCTTTGGAACTGGGGAGCTGTGCACTGTACCCCCTTCCCTGCTCTGCAGGGAGGGCATCAGCAAGCACAGGAGCAGCTCAGTATCTGCTTCTGCTGGGGCACCTTCTCACCAGAGAGACATCATCTGGCTTTTTTAGTAGCTGCTTTGCACTGTGAAAGTTATCAGGAAAATGAGTGTTTTCTTCAGGCTAAGACTGTAGTCTTCTGGAAAACAGATGTTTGGGGTTTTTTTTCTTTGCTACTTGGGAATTTGCTTGGTAGTGTTCCCTGTGCATGAGGATTTGCTTGCATGGGACCATTGCAGGGACGTGGCCGCAGCCCTGCCCTGACCTGCAGCAGTCCCTCACCCCAGTGCCTACTGGCCATGGATGTGCGCTTCCTTCCAGGCATCTCCCGCTGCCCGCGGGCATCCTGCTTACTCCAGCCATCCACAGATTGTTCCTTCCACCCACAGACACACACCCAGTGCATGTCTTCCCTGTGTCCGTGCCTATGTGCAGCAGCTGTTGTTGGGCACCAGAAGCCACGTGGAGGGACCTTGTTTTTCCCCGCCACAGGCAACGGGGTGGGCAGGCACCCTGCACTGCTCCGGGCACTGGCCCTTCTGCTCCGGAGACGACGAGCTCCCCAGAGCCATCCCGGGATTTTGTGTGCCCCTGCAGTGAGAGGTGCCTGCTGAGTCTGAGGTGGAGACATGGGAGGTAACTGCTCAGGGGTTACGAAGCCTGCCTGCTGGGGAGGGACAGAATCGCTGCTGTTTTTCAGGTAAAACCTCCAGCTCGCCCATCCCTCTAGAGCCGTTTCTGCACATGGAAAATCCCGCGAGATGGCTTCCTGCCATGTGTGCCGCATCCTGGTGCCTGCGTGCCCCTGCAGCGAGGCTTCACTTTCTCTGGAAAATATAATAATTTTATTATAAATGATAGACAGCTTCCTGTCTTCCCCAGGGAGAAGCACAGCCGTATGTCACCCTTGCTAGTCGGGGATGATCCTGTGCTCCTCCAAATGCGGTATAACTGAAGCCCATTGACTCCTCAGTCCTACTTGGAGTTCAAGGGGCGTCTGGACAATGCTCTTAGTCATATGGTTTAGTTTTAGGTAGTTCTGCGAGGATGAGGGAGTTGGACTCAATCATCCTTATGGGTTCCTTCCAACTTGAGATGCTCTATGAGTCTATGTTGTCTTTTGAAGTAGCTTAAAATTTTGAATAGAAATCTTGCTTTCTTAATCGCCAGGCTCGGACCCTGTGCCTCTCCAGCCGCAGGGTGTGATGTGCAGCCCTCTGCATCAGTCAGCCTTGCCCCCGTGGAGCTGGTGATGCCCTGAGCCGGAGGCTGCCTCCTCAGGCTAACACGGAGTACTGCCAAATGCTCCATCCACGCTTACTCGCTTATGCTCAATTAACCCCTGTTAGAAATCCAGGAGCTTCTGCAGCGAGCAGCCCATCCTCCACGGGTGAGCCCTAGTTCTGAGCTTTCATTCTCTTTTCACATCCTTTGCATTCTGCCTTATTTCTTAAGCAAAAGGTTATTCCTCTCATAGCAGTGAGCATCTCCATGTTCAATGACTCCGTGTTTTCAGTAGTATTAATCTACAATAGAAAGATTTTCTGATGTTCAATTTCTCATCCCAGTTACTGGCTAATGGAAACAGCAATTTTGTCTCTACAGACCTCAAGCAAAATACAATGAGGGACTGATGGTGATGCACTGGTGTGAAATTTGTAAGCTACCCTGGAGAGAAAGGACGGGGTAGGACTGAAGTGCTGTGACAGAGAAGTGGGAGAGCTGGGCCGACGGCGGGGAAGCCAAGAAGGGCTCCAGATCCAAGGGAAATGAGGTAGAAAAACTCCTGCTGTTTGGATCACAGCCCATTGGGTTTACCACCTTTAATCTCTGATCTTCATATTCCACCTCTTAAAAACTGAGATAACGCCTCCCAAGTCCCATAAATGTACAGGGCTTTCATTACCGTGTTATTTATGAAGCACTGTAAAAGCTCTAAATAGGATGTGATGTAGAAGTGTTATGAAGAGAGGAAGGAAACCTGTTTGACAGTACAATGGTTGCAAGCGAGGTTGTCTAAGTCCACGATGAAATCTCTCTTGATAAAGCTGCAGCCAGTCTCAGGGCAGCCATGTTCAATTCTTTCTTCTTGAAGAAGGAATTAAAACCAGCTGTGCCAAAACACAAAACACTTCATTTTGCACGGTGGCAAAAAAAGAGGTTTGCTTTTGTAGCGGTGTAGAAGCACATTTAAAAATGATCTTTTTAAAACTGGCGTGGCACTGGGCAGGTGGGGGACAGCACCGAAACCCGAGTTCAGGCTTTATTGCTGCTCTCTGCTACAGGATCAGCAAGGCCATGCAAAATGGAAGCTACCGTGGACAGGAGTTGGGCTGTTACTTATACAGCTGTGAACATAACACCATAACACTGGAGATAAAGATAAATGCAATATACTTGCCAATTACTCAATCGGTGTATTATGACATGCTGACGCAATAACGGGCAGTGCTGTGGCAAGGGAGCATGCTTCCTCCCCACGGCCAGCCTGCCTGCACCCGCCTGGGAACGGCAGGACAAGGTAAAAACCATACTTGCCCTTTAGTACCATTCTCCATGTTTTTGCTCGGTTGACAGCAGGCAGGCGTGGGAAAGGATGTGCCAAGCAGGGTGAGGAACACCAACAGGTCTCCTGTGCCCGGACCCAGCCGTGCCACATGCAGCACGAGGGGGCTGCTTTGAAGCTTTGCACCAGGGTGTCGGGCACTTTCCTGTGCGACCCCTGTGCAGGAGCCCCTTGCGCTCCCCAAATCCAACTGAGGTTTCTGAAGCAGGGCTGACATGGGGCCTAAACCACATGTGGTCTCCCCAGGAGGCAGTTTCAGCTGCGAGTATCGATGTAGCCAGCTCTCGTTTCCTGTTGCTGCATGACAGTGCATCCATGCAAATAGTGATATCCATCCATTTTAATCACGGGGGGGTATAGTACCTTTAGGCTGTGGTAGTTAAATAAAATAAACAAAGATGCGTAAAACATCCCCAGCATGTCCTGGACGT
>NW_008824035.1:3313097-3333406 GCF_000699105.1 Pygoscelis adeliae
AGTTCCAGGATCTGTACTGTAGCATCTTTTAAAAATGTCATCAACAACAAACCAAAAAAAGAAGCCTTTGTCTAGACGCTTGTTTCCTAATGCGAAATGCCAGGAGTTATTGCTCCTGTACCTTTCTGGAGACTTTCTGGCTGGGGAATGTTCTCTTTCCAGAGGAAATCCTTTTAACTTTCAGCAGTTCAAGACTCTAACTGGGTGAAATAATAGCTTGGCACTCCCCCAAGCAATATGATTTTTATCTTTTTTTGTTGTCTGCAAAAGTCTGGCTTGTTCCAATCCTATGAGTCACGGAGGGAATATGGATGTCAGACCGCCCTGGTATCCAGGGATGGGCTTCTGATGAGATGGGCATGGGGTCCTCGGTCAGAGGTGACCATAGGGGTTTCGGACATCCTCCACGAAGCTGGGGTAGTGCTGCCTGTCCCCTCTCCTGCCTTTGCCAGGGCTGATGTTGTCTTGTCACCGATGTGTGTTTCTAGGCATCTTCGTTCTCATTAAGTTATTCAAAGGTGGTTTTTTTGTTGGCTACTGCTCTGATTTCTCCAGGTGACTCATCTTACAATAATTACAGATTCATGCTTTGTCTTTGCCAAATACCAACTATTCATCAGCTTCAACTAGCGTATTTGATGTTTTCAGCGGAGACTTAAATTTTGATGGTTTATTTAGCCCAGAAATAAGCCTGATAGAGTAAACACTGGAGCTTTGAACCTGTCAGGATTTTGTTTCCATACAGTGGATTAAACAAACTGAGGTATTTAGCACAAGTCTCTCTTCTTTGTCCTGGAAGAAAAGACCTCAAGCCTCAGGGTGCAAAGCAGCAGCCATGGCTTTCACTGCAAGACACTGCCTTCCTTGTGTCCCTGGGGCTGCGCAGCCACTGGCGAACGGCTCTGGAGCAGGAGGGGACCCTCTGGCCGGGTACCGCTGCTCCCACACTTGAGGTCGGGTGCGTGCCAGGGACCACAGCTCACCCATGTGGGGACGAGGCGCTGGTTTTACTTGCGAGATGCATTAAGCAAATGAAGCGCAGCAGGAAGCTATGTGGGTGATCTCGTCTCAGGTCTCGTCTGGCTCATTTGAGTTTATCACCAGCCGGTTGAATACAAACAGGACTGTGCCGGTCCTGACCCCGCAGCTCCTCCCTGTGCTCTCAGCGGGCTCCTGTGGGGCTGCAGGTGCTGGTTTTAGCCTCCAGACCATGGAGAACCAGAATGACACATCGTGCATTGCTGTTTCCCACCTCCATGTGGAAAATCCAGCTGCCCCTGGGCTCCCCATCTCACATCATCCTCGCTGTCCAGCTGGGGACTCCATTCTCCCTTTGTGGTGGCTTGGGGCAATGGGGAAAGGACCAGAAGCAGGTGGAGATATGCAAACCAGGAAACTACACTGCATAAAATACCCTCAGGACAGGGGGATGCACAAGGCTGGGCTATGCAGGACTAATTTAAGCTAAACTGAAACCAGCATTTCCCCCTGCATCCTTGCCTTGCTTGAAGGAAGGTGTCCAAACAGCAAAACCTCCATCGAGAAGGAGGTGGCAGGCCTCCATGGACACTCTTTGAAGGTCCTTGTTCTCTCTCTACATCCATGGGGCAGATTGAATGCAGGGCCTGACCAGATGCAATAGGAGGCTAAATCTGGAAAAACAACCAAGCAACCAAAACAAGCTAATGGGACATGAGTGCAGATGTGTCCGTGTTGCACTCAGTTTGTGAGCAGCAGCGCCCACATGGCTGCTGGGCTGGCTGTGCCATCCTTCAGCTGCCGCTTCTCTTGCAGGAGCGGCATTTAATTGTCCTCCTCCAAACTGTGCCACCAGATGCTTTTTCTCCTGCTGCCACTGTGAAATACCTGCCAGGTCAACAGCTTCTACCTGCCTGGGAAGTGCCAGCCCCCACAATTTGTTTCCTAGGTAGGTTTTGTCACTACAAGTAAAGCAGCCCCTGGGGCAGGTGGCCTCACAGCCAGTGTCCCCGCTGCTTGCTCAGGACAGTTTGCAGGCGAGGTGGGCTAGAGCAGCTCGGGTGCAGGTGTGCTGTCCCACCTCGTGCCAAGGTCCCTGGCACCCCGTCACAGTGCCAGCTGCCCAGGGAGGTGCAGAACAGTGCAAGAGAGGGGGCTTCCTAAGGCAGGACACGATGCTGTTTGATTTGCGCTGTTCACGTTTGTTTCTGTGTTACCATGCCCTTTGCTGACGAGGAGCTCTTGGTCTCCTGCGCCAGCGCTGCTTCCCTTGGGGCGTTTTTTTCCTTCTCCTTTTACCATCTTTACAGCTTGTTTTCCTTCCTGCATCTGCAAGGCTGCCTCCAACAAAGCCCTGGCAGACAATCTTATCTTGAAGCACAACCAGTCCCGCTCCTTTCACTACAATATCTCATCCGCTCAAAAGCTGGAGCAAGGCCCTCATTGGGGAGCACGGCTACTCCGCACGCACCCCTGCCCGCCGACGCTGGCGGCTTTGGCCTCTGGCAGGGGCATGGGTAGAGCCACCTCCCGGCAGGGAGGGCAGGAGAGGCGCAGCTGCAGGAGCTCAGCTGTAAAAAGGCACTCAGAGATGTTCACGCTGTGCTTGCCGTTTCTGGAGAGGAATGCTATTAACTAAATGGGTAGGAGAGATGACTGAGTCTATTTTTTCCCTCTCAGCTTATTCCCTTGATTTGAAAGGCCTTTTATCTTTTCTTTTTTTTATTTTCCTGTTTGTGGTTTTAGTATTTTGGCGATCAAAATAGTTCTGCTCTGGAGCATCTGTGGGAAAGGGCCTCACACCTATTTCAGGAGAAGAGGTTTTAAAACCCCGCAGGGGAAGACAGATCGAGAACTTTCATTGCTTATGACTTGAAGCAGATATTCCTGATAACTAGTGCACCTGAAACTATTAAAGAAAGTGCAGACACAAATAGCACGAAAATTAATTAAAGAAAATGAGCCATTCCCTGCAAACCAGGAAATATTTCATCTTATGCAAAGAGTGGAAAGCGATGTACTATCCTGACCGGGGCAATCTGCAAATCTCACGATATTTGCTTCATTTACGTTGCTGGGGCAGGATGGTGAATTTAGTGGAGCTGCAAGTGAAAGTCTTCATTCTCCAAAGGCCTGTAAAAGTTTCAAGTCTCTTGAAAAGTCTATAGGAAATTCAGAGTGCAACATTTCAGACGGATCTAACTCATTACGATCAGTGGCGATCTTTCTATTTACTTTTAAAGGCACTCATAAAGGGCCTCACCGAGACTGTGTTGATAGGCAAATGCTCAAGATGACTTGTTTTGTAGTGAAGGTTAGAGCCTTGTTCAGTAACCAGCCATCTGTTTTATCAGATCGTTTACCTTTTGTTTCCGAAGTCCAACTGATGTGCATCATTTTACCAATGAAAGGGGCTGAGGAACTGCTATAGGAGACCACTTCTGTCAAACGCTGTACTTCAAGCACAGAGCAGGACCACAAATATTCCTTTTTACTAAATATCTTCTGATGCGCTAGGTTTGGATTTATTTTTACTTCGCTGCTGCCTCCAGCCCTTTCTAACTGGCAATCCCTCAAGCCTTCTGCCGATTTCCAACAACAGGCGGCGAGAGCAGGCCGGTCCCTCGCAGGAGAAAGCTGCGCCGTTCACAGGGGTTTGCACAAGGCTTCACTGGAAGCCAAAGCCGATGGGCGCAGGATGCCGGTGGAGGTGGATCCTCCAACGCCTCGTGGTGTTGTGGTGAGTCACGAGCGCAGGCACCATGGGCACTGAAGCCTGTGACAATATAACAGCACAGTGCAAATGTACCTGTGCAATCTGAAAGTACAATCTAGGGCACAATCTAAATGTAGCTCCAGGCGTTAAGGAAAAATCGAGTGTTATATCCCACACTGTATGAGCAACTAAAAAAATGACAGCAGTTTTACAAGTAGCAGCTTCTGGGGTTTGGCTGGCTCCTGGTATATACATTTTCAGGGTTTATTTTCCTTTATTTTAGCATAAAGCTTAGAAACTTATGCTGATAAAAGCTGAAACATTGATTAATCGCGTGAGTCTACGGCTGTCAAAAATATCGGCTAGCATGAAGTTTGCAATAAATCATTGGAGCTTGCAACTCTGATACTGACAGCTGAACAACTCCCATTTGCTGAGGTCAAAACTACTAAAAAGAGCTCTGAGTGATTTTTTTAACCTAAAAAAAAAAAGTCTGAATGTAGAATAACAGACTGCTTATTATGTTACTCTGATTTCTCAATTAATCAAATTTGCTCAATATGCAACTTAAACATCTGGGTTTCCTTTGGCTGTCAGCTGCTGATCGCCATTCCCTTGTGAAACCCTGACCTTTAGAAATTGCTGCAATGAGCCGTTTTGCCTGCTCATAGTTGTGTTTCATGCCTGCAAAAGATGCACGTTTTGCTTCTTTTTTTTTATGCATGTCTCTCGTTTCTGGTCTCTCGTGCTGTTAGCTCAATGGCAGAAAGTGTAGGAAACTACACTTACCTGGACTTCAGTAAGGCCTTTGACACCGTCTCCCACAGCATTCTCCTGGAGAAGCTGGCGGCTCACGGCTTAGACAGGTGTACTCTGCGCTGGGTCAAAAACTGGCTGGACGGCCGGGCCCAGAGAGTTGTGGTGAATGGAGTTCAATCCAGTTGGCGGCCGGTCACGAGCGGTGTTCCCCAGGGCTCAGTTTTGGGGCCGGTCTTGTTCAATACCTTTATCAATGATCTGGACGAAGGGATCGAGTGCACCCTCAGTAAGTTTGCAGACGACACCAAGTTGGGTGGCAGTGTTGATCTGCTCGAGGGTAGGAAGGCTCTGCAGAGGGACCTGGACAGGCTGGATCGATGGGCCCAGGCCAACTGTATGAGATTCAACAAGGCCAAGTGCCGGGGCCTGCACTTCGGCCACAACAACCCCATGCAGCGCTACAGGCTTGGGGAAGAGTGGCTGGAAAGCTGCCTGGCGGAAAAGGACCTGGGGGTGTTGGTCGACAGCCGGCTGAACATGAGCCGGCAGTGTGCCCAGGCGGCCAAGAAGGCCAACGGCATCCTGGCCTGTATCAGCAATAGTGTGGCCAGCAGGAGTAGGGAAGTGATCGTGCCCCTGTACTCAGCACTGGTGAGGCCCCACCTCGAATACTGTGTTCAGTTTTGGGCCCCTCACTACAAGAAGGACGTCGAGGTGCTGGAGCGTGTCCAGAGAAGGGCAACGAGGCTGGTGAGGGGTCTGGAGAACAAGTCTTATGAGGAGCAGCTGAGGGAACAGGGGTTGTTTAGCCTGGAGAAAAGGAGGCTGAGGGGAGACCTCATTGCTCTCTACAACTACCTGAAAGGAGGCTGTAGCGAGGTGGGTGTCGGTCTCTTCTCCCAAGTAACTGGCGAAAGGACGAGAGGAAATGGCCTCAAGTTGCGCCAGGGGAGGTTTAGATTGGACATGAGGAAAAATGTCTTTACTGAAAGAGTGGTTAAACATTGGAACAGGCTGCCCAGGGAAGTGGTTGAGTCACCATCCCTGGAGGTATTTAAAAGACGTGTAGATGAGGCGCTTAGGGACATGGTTTAGTGGGCATGGTGGTGTTGGGTTGACGGTTGGACTCGATGATCTTAGAGGTCTCTTCCAACCTTAACGATTCTATGATTCTATTCTATGAAACGCTGCCCTGCTGGGGCAAGTCCCTCAAAACAGCAATTCCACCACCACCTTCCCCGAAATTAATGAAGTTGGGTGAAGAGTGCTGCCTCTGCCTCTTCACAGAGGGTGGATGAGATCCTGCCAGTCAGCTTTTAAATGCAGAGCCACTCTGAGCCACAAAAACAAGCACAGTTTCCCCACTGAGAATGGCATTTGAGGCCGAGGTCCTGGTGTGCTGAGGGGATGGCTTGGAAGAGGGGAGGAGGAAGAGAGGGAACGAACACGGACCTGAACCTTTCCCCTCACCAGCCACCTACCAGCAGTCCGAGGAGTTTCTGCAGCTGCAGAGCAGGTAGGGGCCCACACTGACCCCCATGGGAGCCCGCATCAGCCGCCCATGCTCTGTGTTGGGCAAGGGTTTGGGCCAACTTTATATATGTTTTTGGCTGGACTGGTTCTGCAAAGCAAAAATGAGTGTCCTTACTCTGAAAACGAGCACTCGGGTGTCGGATTTGACACAGCTCCATCGTTGCATCATATAGACATGCTTTAGAAATGCCCTTCAGCCAAGCTGTGTGAATCATCACAACATGATGCCTGCAGGAGAGAGAAGTGCACTTGGCGATGTCTTCTGACAACTGCTTCTTTAAGATGGACAAAGAAGTCTGGGTGCTCTCTAAGGTATTTTTGGCTGTGCGGTTTACACAGAGAAGGCACCTTTGCTTGTCTTTCAGAGGCCACAGGTAGAAAGTGATGTTGTACTTTATGCAAAGGAGGATTTTTCATCACGAACATGCTTATGAAAGCAAATAAACAAAGAATCCAGTATTCCTTCTGGGAGTAATTCCCTTACTGTGAGCCACGCTGCTCACAGGGACCAGTGAGAGGGGCATCATGGTGAGGCAAACCCTGGTGTGCCCGCAGGACCTGCACCACTGTCCCTACGAAGGGACCTGAGGAAGAAGGTGCAAGAGACCCTTGCCCACCCCAGGCTGTCCCTGCGTGGAGGGGATGTGCTTTCCACATGCCTGCAGTGTGAAGGAGGCCGTCTGGCTCTGCACCCACCCACCGCACAGACTGCACATCTTGGTCTTTCCCATTTACGTGGGGATTAGTCAGTCGGGGTTCAGATGTTGTAACTTTGATGGCGTAATCCTGCCATGTCTTTGGTAACTCGGAGTCTTCCCAAACAAGACAGGAAAGAGTTTAATGTCTGATCTGAAAAGCAGAAACATCTATAAAGGTGATTATTAAAGTCCTTCAGGATGAATTCATGTGTCATAAAGAAGAAAGAATAGAAGTGGTGCAGAGGTGATTTTCTGTTTTGATCTGTCATTGCAGATCACTTTCAACTGTGAATTTCTTGATAAATATTTAATATTCATTATGCAATTCCATTTTGACACGAAATCTCCAGGGACACATAGTCCTAATACAGAAAAAAACCCCATATTTCTAAAAGAAAGTTAAACTACTCCTGGTTCTGTTCAATGTACTTATTTTAATCTTTCCAGACTTCTGTAATCTCTTTGCACTAGTTGTGATGCTGCAGAGGCCCCGGGTTTGCTTTGGCTGGTGATCCAGCAGAGCTGGAATGTCACACTGGCAGCAACCTACTGAAGTCCCAGGGGATGAGCCGCTGGAGGGAGCCTGCGGGGACTGTGGCCCTTGCGATTTGTGACAAACATCACATGAAATGAGCTGCCAGCACTGGGGACATCCCAACCCCCCCCCATAGTCATCTTATACGAAAAGCAAGTAAGCGGCAAGGAGCGCGGGTCTGGCTGTAAGCAGACTGCAAGGGTTCACGCAAACCCGTGGCTCAGACCCATCCCTGTCAATCAAGGTGTAATTCTTGTCCTGAGGCGGCTCTGTTCAGCCTCTTTTGAGTCAATCGCCAAAATCACAGCTGAAACAAAACATCACCTTTCTCATGCTGCACAGGCTACCAAAAATACAGCGTACTTACCCTGGTTTGTTTTGTTTGCATCACATCCTGCTTTCAGTAAGTTTCTGTTAAAGCATATCAAACATGGTTTTGGGGGGATTTCCCTTCAGCCTTCACAGCATCCTTCATTTCTTACCGTCTGCAGTCACCCTGCTGCTCTTGTACTATGGGGAAAAAAAGTGTTTTGCCTAAATATTTGAGAAACTCCCTGTGCCATAATAAACCCTCTTGAGCTTTGACAGAGACTGGACTGCTGAACTGGGCTGGGGGGGGGGAGGGGGGAACCTAAGGGGCAAAGGTCTATGCGAGCACAGAGCCAGCCCAGGGACTGTTGAAGGTGCTGCTGGGCAGAGGGGGAGGAGGGCGAGAGTCCTGCCAGGCTGAGAGATGCTTTTGAACACTGTGGTTTCATCTGATATGATTTCATAAAGCTAACATTTAAGGGTCAGATGATGCGATATGCTGCCTTCAGACGTTGCATACACAAGCCCAGCCCACTGTTGAGACAAAAGTGGCTTTAAGCCCCATCTATCCATCTATCTGATCCATCTGTTTGCTTTTTGCCAGCTGGCATGAAAGGATCTTTTATCTGAAACTATTTCTAGCTATTTATCCCTTCAGAAACTCCAAAGTGTTTGCATGACTTGAAAGAGCTATTTCCAGCATTTTTGGCTGGGGAGCATTTTCGACTTAAGATTTTACGACAGGTATTTGAGCATGTTCCCTTGCTTTTGGAAGGGCTATTACAGCAGATGATCTTTCATTGAAAGGTATGTTTCCTGCTCAAAATATTAATCATTTTCTCATATTATTTTTGATACCTCTTTAGAAATTGCAGGTTGGCAGCATATTACTTAGGCAAGCCAAGCCCAAAGCACAAGCAGGGAAGGTTCATGTGCTCGATAGGTCTCGGACCAGAATGGGGAAAGGTGCTGGGAAGTGAGCAGCATCGGCGCAGCTGCGGGGCAGTTGCTCTGCTGGCAGCGGCCGCATCTCGCTAGGGCCTGGGATTTGCAGATGCTCCACTTGAAACTGCACAGAGGCCTCCAGGTGCGAAGCCTAGAGCTGCTGCTGGGCTTGGTAATGCTTGGAGAATGGGATGAAGCTCCTGCTGTGGGAGAGAGGATCCTTATGCTGTTCTTGTGTGCCTGCCACTAGGACACTGGTTGTTTTTAATCCAGATCAGTTATTTTGCAAAGACGTCTTTTTTTCTGTTCAGCCCAGACATACCAAAGAACATTGCGGCTCTGCAAAAAAGAGGAAAGGGGTCGGTAGTGGTGATTACTACGTTTCTTTATGGCAATATCCAACTACTGTGCATTCAGTTTTTCAGGAGTAGCTTTGATATGTCTCAGCGGAAGGAACTGCAATACAGATCGTATCTTTCTTGTTTCAGGGAGCTTTGACTAATGTGTGCTTCCCTTCATACCTAACAGCCCAGTGTTCCCACTTCCCTGAATACCAGCCACATAAGGGAGCAAATCCTGAGAATTGTCCTGTGCCTCACGGTGTCCTGTGGCCTCACTATACAGATGGACGGTGGCGGAGAACTTCAGCTACTGCCTGGAGAAGTGTCTGATGCAAAGTCGAGGCTGTTGCCTGCTGTGTAGTAATCAGCTAACTTAAAAAGGAAATCTGTTTTGGTTTTTTTCCTTCTTTTTTTAAGATGTAGCAATTTGTGGCCAAATCACAGGGTCTCAAGGGAGCATTCTGGCTGAAAAAATTATTTCAGAATTTGGCCTAACATAACTTTAAGATAAAAGCTTTTATATAATCGCTAATTCACAGTCACAATTACTTTGGCTTCTCTCATTATCATTCTTAAGTTATTTTTTTCATGCTGGGAGTTGGATTTTCCTGGCACTGCATCTGTTTTCAGCAATGTATACACCACAGCTGCTGACAACTAGGAGTCGGATCCCATGTTTCTCGACCCTGGCTGTAGCTTGTTTTTTCTGGCACCGCTTTAAAGTCTCCCATCTGCACTTGTCTCCTGATGACCAGCGGCGGTCCTTCAGCTGCGTGAGAAATGCCTGATGTTATCCTGTTGTTCTTGCACTCCTCCGGACCTGTTTCTCGGGCCAGGCCGTGAGCACGGTCCTGCGCCAGCTGTGCGGCCCTCGCCTGTTCCTAGATAGAGCCTTATCGGGGCCGGCCGTGGCAGCACTCCCGTCCCCTTCCAGCCCTCCCCTGTGGTTACTGGAAGGCCCGTTAGCTTTGTGCATTTTAGCGTGGCAGAAACGGCACTCTGCTGCTTCTCTGGTTTTTCAGTCCTCTTCGCTTTCCCATAAAATACTCCCCTCTCACCCCGACCTCTGTTCCCGCTAGGATCTGTGGCAGATCACCTCTGTACCCTTCAGCTACTGAGAGCCAGAGGGAGAGCTTTGTGTCTGTCTCTCTACCTGCCTCTCACCTCCACTGACCGGGCTATTTTTGCCCAAGCCTGGTGCTGGGTCGTGCGTATCTCCAAGGTCACCCCATATCCAGCTTACTCACGAGATGCCGCTGTTCCTCTTAGCAGCATTTTGAATGAGTACAGCCATTTTATGCTCAGATTCTTCCTGACTTGGCTTACCAAGAGTGTGACTTTTTAAGGGATGTGTGCTGTTTGGTAACAAGCAGGTGTCCTTGCTCAGCTGGGAGGCTGGATATTTCTCTGAGCTTACTCTATAGTTTAATGTGTGCACGGTGTACTTCACAGATTAACAGTATGTTCATTCCTCCCCCACCGCTTGTCTGGGTTTGTTTATTTTTGTTATTCCTGTTATATTCAGTTTCATTTGTTATTTTGGTTTTGTTTTCCAGGCCTCTTTCCTTTCTTTACTTTTGCTCAGCTTAAAGGAATCCTTTTTTGAACTTTCTTGGTATTCGGGGGGAAAACTACTATTACTGTTGAGTGTTTCATGCGTCTTTATCGTGCCTCACCAGACAGGACATGCAGGAGCTTGCGCGTGTGTGTTCCTTCCCTGTCCTCATTCAGGTGTCAACTTCCTTTCATCTTCCTGCACCTCCCAGCATGTGTTGAAGCTTTACCTGGCACTCAGGGTTTCCATTACCTCCGTACCACAGCTGGCATGATGTAGCAGTCTTCAGCCATTCCACTTTCTGCTGTCACCCACCAGCCACCACCAGGACAGCAAATTACCCCAGGCCGGGGAATTACTGGGAATTACTCCCTCCTGGAGCCCTGCTCCCACCGGCAGCAGCACTGGTGGTTGGTCACGTACTCCTCCCTCAGTCAGGAGTGTCCCAGCCTGGATATGTTTCGTGGAAAGCCATTTTTCAGCTGATCTCCTTTCCTGCCTGCCAGTGCCCCGCTGGTTTCCATGGTATTCGTGGTTGTGTAGGGGTGGCAATTTCAGCATCCTGGCAGCCTTCCAGGCTGCCTCTCTATAAAACCCTGTACAGTTTCAAACGGATATATATTTTTCTTATTTTTCCTTCAACCCACAGAGCTGCTGTGTGCTTTCAAGCAGTTAATCTATTCCATCCTTCACTTATCTCACAGGCACAGTGTGAGGTTGTGCCCATTCTTGCTGGCAAGTTGCTTTGAGATCCTCTGATGAACAGTTTCGTGTAAATGCAAAGAATTATTGTAGCCATGTGATCATCCTGATTTCCAGGAGACGGTACAGACCATCCTACTGAAATAATAACAGAAAGCCCCAACGACAGCAAGATGATTTTTGGAGCTGAACTTAAATGGGACGGCATCCCCATTCACTTCCATCCTATTGTATAAGGGCTCCTTCCATGTTTTCATCCACACTCTGAGAGCTGCTGTGCCCTGGCAGGAGGTCGGTGGCCGCTGCAGCACCATTGGGTGGATGTGTGCTCCCAGCCCAGCTACACATCTGTAATGGCAGTGCAGAAAAACATCAGAAAAATCTTTCCTGTTACAGACAAGGCCTAATTCCTGTCAGTCCTCTGTTTTGTTTTGTTTAAAAAACAAAAACAAAACAAACCAGGGCTTTGTTCTAAGCAACAGTTGGAGTGAGCAGAGCACACATCTGGTCTCAGCTTCATGCAGGCTTTCATAATAGTCTCTAGCCATAATGCTCTCATTTTCTGGAAGCGAGTCATTGCTGCTCTTCGGGTTGAATGAACTCTGATCAGGCTTGGACTTCTATGTGTCAGGGTGAAAAAACACCTCGTGTCTGAGCTGCGGGAGGCTGGAGGAATTGAAGAGACGGGGTGCTATGTTTGGATACGCACAGAGCAGCCTCTGTTTCATTTAATTTGGGAAGGGTGATTAAATGGTGACCTTCTCAGCTAAAGACAGCAGGTCTGTGACCTGTCGCTTCGACTGTTTTGGGCTCCATTTCGTCCGAGGGTAGGATACATTTGGCAATGCAGGCTAATACCAGATTGAAGGCCCCCGTTGTTGAGATGGGTTTAATGGCCCCGAGTTGAAGGAAGATGCTCTTTGGTGTGCTAAGGGAAAGGGGCTGCGAACTGCAACATGTATTAACTATTTGTATCTGTAGAAACCACAGGAGGAGATAATACAGTAGTAACAGCTGCCCCTGGAATTATTTGTGCACATGTTTGGCTCCAAAGCTTTTTGCCCAGCTGGCTGGAGGTCACTGCAAGCAGTGATAAGTATTTGCCAAACGCCAAGAAGAAGAAGACAGGACAAGGTCAGAAGCTCTTCTGGTAGCAAGGCAGAGCGTGTTTAGCAAACACCGCTATCTCCTGAACTGGGGTGAGAGATTTCATCAACAAAACACGCAGGGGAGGTCTGAATGCTAGCAGAGGGCAGGAGAAATCTGCTTTACAGCTTTTGGCTAAGCTAAGCGAAATGTGGGACTTGCCGCTTCCTTCTGAGCAGACGATTATCTGCTGGCCTGCCCCAGGGACCTGCTCCTCCGGGCGGGCGCAGAGAAACTTTCGAGCCTTTTCCAGTTGCATCTGAGTGCAGCGGTGTCAGCACAGTTGGCCGCGGGAGTCTTCTGTCCCCCACAAAATGTCGCTGCCACCCCACTGTGTCCGTGTCTGTTGGAGCTGGGTCAAAGGAGCAGGGCAGCTGTGGGATGGAGAGAAGTGAAGCCCAGCTCTGGCTCTGCAACAGTTGCAGGTGCCTGCACTTGGTTATCCAAATTTGGGGACATTTGAAGTGGGGCTTCATGATCGGCAGCCCTTTGTTCAGCTCTGTCCCCGTCCTGCCTGGCAAGTGGGGAGCTCCGGCCTAGTGTGGTGTCATTCAGGGGTGTGACCAAACGGTTGGGAGGGCTTGCGGGTGCTCATGTCTTCTGTGTGCCGGGGTGGCCAAGGGGAGCGTGTGTCCCCCATGCCCGCACCTCACCCAGGGACCACGCGTGTGGATGCGACCCTGGGTGGGAAGCTGAGGGCAAATCTGGAAATGGCCTCCGGAGGCCTGGTTCTCATCTGTGAGTCAAAGTTTTTTAGACCTCTGCAATTTCAAATGACAGAAGATAGCGTGGGGTGAAGGGAGCGACTGTGCCCTCAACGCTGGCTGCATGCCCGAGCAACTCCAGAATGGTGCCAGTGGCTGGAGACGGTGGTCCGGCCTGTATTGCTTCAACGAGGGGATTCCTGATGGGGAAGCAGTTAGCTGGGTTTATTTTTCCAAATCGATCCATGAGAGGCAAGCAGGCCGTACAGAGATACTGACTCATTTCTGGATCTGAAGGAACATTCTTCACAGATAAAAATAAGTTTCAAAATTGTCAGGCAACAGATGTCATATAACAGGCAGAAGCATAAGGGATAGAAATCTCCTGTTTGGTATAGTAAAAAGTAATAATTTTTTACCTTTCTCCAGATGGCGTTCCTGGAACTGGCTGCATGCAGGAGAGGAACACTGAGCAGACACGTTCAGAGCAGCACCTTCCCCTGGAAGCCATGGCTCCAAGAGAGGTCAGCCCTCTGACATCATGCTTGCGGTGGCAGGAAGCCTTGCGTTAAAAAATGCTTCAGTTCCAACTCTGTTTCCACTGTTTTTTGCCTTTGCAAGAGAAGACTAAACCTGAAGAAGCTCTGCTGTTGGGTTCATATTTGATGTATCCTTTCTCGTTGCAAAGGGCAACTGTTGTAAGAAGCCTGAGCAAAAGCTGTTCCCTCAACACTGCTGCTGACTCCTTGAAAAGGAAATAGGAAGAGACCAAGGAGCCAGGTACCAGCAGAGGCCAAGGGCTGCACTGCAGCTGCTGAAAGACATGGAGAGAAGGCGACACGTGCCCTGTTACACCAAATGACTGCCCAAAACAGCAGCCTCAAGAGGAGAACCACAGCTACAAAGGAGCTGTCAAAGAAAGGATGAAAAAAGGTAGGGGACAAATGCAGCCCTGACTGTGCCGCCATCCCCACCAGCTATCCAGGCTTGGCAGGCAGCAAGGAAGATGTCAGAGCCATTCAAGGGGTACGATGTGTCCTCCGGGGAGTGGAGCAACACCGAGGCTTCACACCTCCAATGCCTGGTATCATCCAGGGGCAAATGGTGCCACCACTGCCACCACTCAGGACGTTTGGGGGGCGGTTACATGCATGGCTGGTTTGCCATTAAAATGTCATTTAAAATAACAAGTAACAACTGCACTTTGTAGACACTGCTTCTCTCCTTTAGATGAATGTCTGATGCTTGTCAAGCTGGCGTGGAGTTCAAGGATGGCCAGGAATGAGCATGTACACAGGCTGCTTCCTCCAGACATCCGCCATGGCAAATTGAGTGCAGGTCCATCAAGGCTTTATCAGAGGGTTTCATTTTGCTCTTGAAGGGCATTTTTTATTAGCTTTCTGCTAGAAGTATTGTGTGATTAGAGAAATATTTTTAGATCTAATCATCTGCGAGAAATTAAAGAACAAAAAGGAAAAGGTGGCTTTTGAAAACCAACCTGGCTTGCACTGCCAAATAGCTCATGTAGTGAGCGATTAAAAAAACCCCAAACAACAGCAGCAAAAAAACCCTACCCCAAAACCAGAAGGAAAGAGGAAGGTAACAGTAGGAGGAGAGTGTGTTGGAGATTCCATGGGTTCTGTTCCCAGCCGCCTGTCGTGAGTGTGAGAAGGCTCAGGTAGCTCTCAGGAATGAAACCCTGCAGGTCTGTGGCGATGACATACCCCTCTGCTACGGACCAGAAGATGATTCCGACACAACTCATTACATCTCTATTTCTGACTACATCCATTGTTGGATTTAATAAATAAGTGATGTTTTGAACTGATAAACGCCCTGCAGCAAATTTCCCATTTTACGTTGTGATGAACAAGCCAAGAAATTCAGGCAAGCTGTAAAGGGCCTTTAACATACAATTTCAGGCTTAATTCAAAGTGGGAGGCGCTTCTCAGAGCTAGCTTGAAAATTTCTCTCACCTCCACCCCCAAAATGGAGATAAAGTTTCCACAGACTAAGCAGTGTTATCTCTAAAACAAGACAGCAACTGCTATGAACATTGTTGGTAGTTCATTATCACAGGGAAATACCATGTATTATGAAATGTAAAAATGTCTATTAACTATTTCACTGCTAATCCTTTTAGATACAAAATATTCCCTTTGTGTGTT
Organism: Pygoscelis adeliae; assembly: GCF_000699105.1. Classification (NCBI taxonomy): domain Eukaryota; kingdom Metazoa; phylum Chordata; class Aves; order Sphenisciformes; family Spheniscidae; genus Pygoscelis; species Pygoscelis adeliae. Next base: position 3,328,187 of record NW_008824035.1, read on the forward strand.
TATCCCACAATGTGCACATTCCTCGTCCTTCTCCTTGCGTACCAAAGGCTTACCTGTCCCACAACCACCTCCTTCCTTTTCCAGGCTTGACCCTCGCATCTTTGATCATGCAATTATGGGCTCTCCATAGGAAACCACCCGCTATATCAAAACCAGGGAATGTGAGACCAGCATAAAAGAAGTTTAATATCAAAATAAGTCTTTCCAGGGGCTGCCACAAAAGTAGTGTGATTAATTTTTGCATTAAATTAATTAAAAGTCTCCCATCAAAATGTAAACAAAGCTGCCACAAAATTTCTCTTCCGCCACAAAATTTCGCTTCCGATACAGGATGATGATGTCAAAGACTGTTGTGACTTTTTTGTGGAGTATGGTTCATCTTGCAGTAGGTTACACAGCAACATGGTAGAGTTAGAAAAAAAACAGGTCTGAAAACACTTACTAGTTCATACTCGCAAATGTTTATTTTTTTTTCAAAGGCTTGGAAGTTGGTGCTCTTTTCTGTGCTTCAGAGAAAAAGAAAAATGAAGTCATAACAGCCTTCAGACGGACTTTTATGAGTCTAAAGGCCAAAAGTAATGTCTGGCACAGATTATTTAACTGGACTAAAGGGGAAATTAATTCCCTCTGAGGCAGGGATTTTGATTTACCGTTTCCTTGAGGCTGTTGGTAGAACTGCGAGCGTATGTGATGCCACAGGAGGTGTTGCCAGTCTCACATCTTGGCAGGGCAGACCGATCCTTGTGGATAGTGCTTTTCCTGCCTGTCAGAAAGAACAGAAAGGAATTGACTTTCCCCCACAAAGGACTTTTCCAGGGCTTCAGTCACAGCTTGATGTCTCTCTACCCATCTTTTGTGGAATCTGTTTTCCCAAGATGAAGCTGAGCCCTGGAAAAGGAGCAGAAACTGACAATAATTCAGACAAGGTGAAGGTGATGCTGGTAGGTTGTGGGAAGGCTCTGAAGGGCAGGGTGCCTTTCCCTATTCCCAGGGAAAGGTGTCCATGCTGAAGAAAGGTACTTCTGTGTCCAGGTTGCTTATAAGTCCTCGGAGGATTCACCATTTTTCTTTCTGCGTATCATGTGCCTGCTTCCCTGTAACTATGGTCTTCCCACAGCCACCCTCGCTATCCTGACCTCTAACTCCAAGGGGACTTACGGGGGTGTGACACCCCGGATTTGACACTGATGGGAAAATCTATATAAAATAAGTAACTGAATACTTCCGAGGGTAATGACGTCTGCGTGTGATTACTTGTTTGGCTGCATTGGCTGAAGCTTTAGCTGCTAACTCAGCAGACTGTAAATAGACAGTATTGTCTTTTCAGTTCGTTCTGGCTGCAATTCAGGATGTTAATAATAATCTAGAGAGCTATATAAGGCTTGGATCCTAGCTATCAGAAACCACCTCTCTCTCCACGTACTGTTACAGGAGGTGAGGCTGGGGAGATGATCTTGCTGACAGATCCCTAATTTAGCAATGAGTGGCAGGCATTTGTGGTGGAGACGCGTACCAAATCCATTATTTATTAAGCTATTACTTAGGATCCAGAATGGGGGTGTTTATTTGTAGGAAAGTCTGTGAACATCTTGATTGCTGCTTTAACATACGTTTATGCATCAGAGTCAATGCTATGGGGATGCTTTGTTTTTAAATTAGGAACAAAATATCCCCTAAAAGCTAAACATCGGGCCATGTTATTATCCTCTTTCCCCAACACTTATGACAGCACTGAGAGAACACTCTGGCCAAGCTGATGGGCAGCCAAATATAATTTATGACTTGTTTTAAGCTGATCTTGTTGACTTCATGAAAGGCCCTGTCAAAAAGAACAGTCCCCTGGGTCCTAGCAATGATAACAGTTCTGTTGCGTCAGTGCTGAAAAACTCTTGGATAACAGTGAACCTATCCTGAGAAATCTTTTTAAAGTGCCTGAAAATAGCACTTTCTAAAAAGAAATAGGGCTCAAGCTATTGTTTGGTAGCTCATTTTGGTTTTCTTCATGCTTCGTTCATTTTATTTTCCACTGATTTTTCATGCTTCCAAGAGAGTATTCTATGGAATACTCTTTTTCCATATTCCAGGTAATTAAACACGTGTTGTTTAAAGGAGATGCTGCTAACAAGGACATATTTAATTTCACTCATGTACAGTGTTGAACTTGCAAGTGATATCAACATGTTTGCGTCTGCATCAGTACGACCGACAGTGGGAAATATCTGAGATGCGTATCAGCCTTACTTCTCACCTCAGTGCCTCACTTAAGCGTAGGGGCAGCCCCAGTGTGCTGCACGCGGCTGTGTCGTTCAAAGCTCCCTTGCCCAAGGGCAAGACACATGTGCTCTGCCGTGGACTTGGTGCACGTCAGACTGACATCTCAGGGAGCTTGCAGCCACCATACCCCGGCTCCTCTGCCGCTGTCCTCCTTGCCCCCGTGCCCCATGACTGCCCTCCAGGCACAGCCTTGCCCCTGCCCGACTGCGAGAACAGCAAACACAGTTGCAAAAGAGCATCTACTTCGTAAGGTCTTTTCTCTTCATTCTAGTTTTTAACAGTCTTGTCTCCGTTAAGTTCAATATTGTTGTTTCATTGGCTGAAGTTCTTCCTGGTGGGAATACAGTGCTTCAGTCAGAATATTTTCTTTTAAATCTTGGTAAGTTTTACAGGTTTTCTCGTCTCCCCCCTACCCTTACCTGAACCCGCACCATGGATTTACTCTGCTGCAGCTCTGCAAGTTTTCATTATCCTCAGTATTCTTCTGTGGGTCTTACTTGACATTGCTGAATATTAGGGTAGCGAAATCCTAGTTTACAGATAAAACAATATCACAGAAAGAATTATAAATATGTTCTTGTCCAAGCACATAACAATGAGTGAGTCTGAGTTTGACAGTTTAGATCTCTGGTTTCCTCCCACCACCGTGGGAAAAGGAAGCTGCTTCTGTGCTTAGACAGCAGCGATTACTTCCTACATCTGTGTGGTGAAGTGGGGGTCAGCCCCTCCTTGGCCCTGCCAGCTCCAGAGAAACAGGGGTGCAGTGGCTCCAGCTCTGCAGCCCAGCATCGGTGCACGGCCAGGGGCCCTTCGTAGCCTTCGCAGTCACAGAGGGCTAGGAGGGACCTGGCCCTTGAGGAGAAGGTCTTCTGCAAAATTCAAAATAGGGTAGGAAAGGAGGAGAAAGTCTTGCGAACTGCTGGGATTGCAAGTCTGGGAGATTAGTCCAAGGACCTGATACAAGCTCAGGCAAAGCAGATCCACACCCCCATGGCCTTCACAAGGGTGTTTTCTTGATCAGGATCTGGGTTTTTGTGAAACTGAGGGGAAACGATTGTATTAAAAATGGCATGTCTTGTTCCTTCTTTCTAGGAAAACACAGAACAAAAATCCAATACATTTTGTGGAGAGAAAAAAAGAAAAGTAAGTATTTTAAGGCAGAATATCTGTTTTGTACAATTTGTTGTGGAGAAGAACTTCCAGTATTAATTAATGAGCCAAAACTAGAACCATTAAAACAAGCGAGACTTCTGTCGTTTACTTCAGGCTGAGCAGGTTTTGATACACGTCATAAACAATTACAGTAATTTTCTTTTACCAGCTAAACAGTGAAAGTGCTGTGCAACCCACACAGTTAGGTTCTTGTTTTCTGTGAACAAAGTAGATCTCGCTTCTTTTATTGGTAGGTACAGCTGGGCAGAAGGTATGAAAGCGTAGTTTGGTGTCCTTGCTGAACCAGAAAAGAACACTTGATTTTGGGCCCACAAAAAATACTCAGTGTTGAGGTTTTTCTCCCCTCTCTTGGAAGTAAAACTATTCTGGTGGTGGTTGTTGTTGTTGTGTTTTTTGGGGTTTTTTTTTGTTCTAAAGGTTATTTCTTGACAGTTCACATTCCACAAATAACAGGAAGGATACTGTGGTTAACATGTGGTTGCAGTTCTGGAAAGTGGCAATACAAATTACAATCTGGGATTCTGTATTTTATTGTCTCTCACCAATATCCATGTTAGATCTGCATAGATTGGAAGTAAAGATATTGTAACAAACTTTTAAAACATTTTTCTAACTATCAATCAGCCACATAAACTCAGCTTGACCCTAGGAATGTCAAACTATGTCTCTGGCTGAAGCATCACAATGATAAAAATCCTATTGGAATTTATTTAATAATTCTCTTGACGATGCAAGAATTGGATTACATCTATTTCACCTGTTACAGCTTGTGAGGAGGAATGGAGTTATGCAGGAGCCTTTTATTATCATTGAAATCGTAACTCTGATTTGCAGCTACACCATTTTATGTAGTAGCATTTAATAGTTTGAGGTGTGGAATTGGATTTTTGAATTCGTATTCCTTGTACCCCATTCCTGAAACTGGTGTAGGCATTTAGGCACAGGGAAGCATTTCCCATAATTGACCCTTTGGAGAAGCCTGGATACGAAGGCGCCTCCTGTGCGCAGGATGTTTTTAAGAATCCTTTTTTATGCTACAGCCAGTAAAACTTGTTTGAAAGAGCCTTGCTAGGCCAGAACATCAGACACTACATTCCAGTCACAGTTCTCCCATCAGCTGCTGGCCTCAAATTATCTCTCTGGTCCTGTGCAATATAGCAAAGGTTAAAGCATACAAACAGCTCGGTGGGTTGACTTTATCTTTGTTTTGAAATCGTAAAATCTCTTTAATTTAAGAGGCAGATAATGGTTTTGCTTGGGAGAGTCAGGCGCCTGAAGCTGTATGAGCTGGGTGGACTTGCCTGGGAAGCTCTTGTACTGCAGGGGTGGTTCACTAAGGGAGAGAGGAGTAGGTAGTATTGCTAGTGCTTGTAGTGGAGCTCAACGGGGACCGTGACAACAGGGTCCTGCAGTGGAGGACAAGGCGGAAGCTTCGGGGTTTTTGAAAGGAAGGCCATGGAGTTCAAAGCTGATGCAATCTCAGAGCCTGCAAAAGATTTTTTTTGTCAGTTTCGTGATTCTTGAGCTCACGCTTCCCTGCTGACGGGCTCTCAGACGTTTTTCCCGCAGGCTGCCCCGGGGGTGGCCCCTTGCCGCCCGCGCCCTTCCCGGGAAGGTCTGTCGGGAGCCTTCACCCGTGCCAGGCGGGGCGAGGCCCGGGCCTAGCTCACACAGCCACCCCTTGCCTCCAGCGCTCCTACTCCTGGCGGCGCCCTTTGCCTTACCGGCGCACCCGGAGGCCCAGCCGCCACCGGGGCCGCCCAGCAGGTCTCT
>NW_008824035.1:3334356-3353950 GCF_000699105.1 Pygoscelis adeliae
GGCGAGAAGACAGAGACCTTTAACGGGATGGGACGCGGCTCTGCCGTAAGCCCTTAGAGCTTGTTATCCCTGCCCGGGTCAGCCTACGGGGGCTGCTCTGACTGACACTGCTGTAGACGCGGTCTCGCGTCTGGATATGTTTCCTTCTCCACCGGGCTGTTTCTTCGATATCGTGAAGCCGCGTAGGAAATAAGCTTGGTTCCCAGCTCGGTCGGGAGCGTGCCGCCGTTCCTCGGCGGGGGGAGATGCCTCGGGGCTGGGAGGCAGAAGCAGGCGTTTTCCCAGGGTCCGCGGAGCGGTGCCGACTCCCGAGACATGAAGGCAGGCGGGTGTAATGGAGTAAGAGCGAAGACGGCTCCTCTCATCTGCCATTTGCCCTTCCAGACGGGATTGTAAACCGAGAGAGTTGAGGAAGGCTGTGCGAAAGAAGGAGGAAATTCCCCTCGTCGGGTTTTTTTCCCTTTTTTTTTTTTCTCTTTCCCCCCCTCCTGCCTCGATCCTTGGCTTCCCCAGGTATGACTGCCTCACTGCAGCACCTTGTGCTGGTGCTCTTGCTCTCCAGTGCCACCCTGCTGCTCAGCACTGCGGCTGGTAAGTAGCCAGTGGGTGTAACGAACTAGCCATTTTGGCAGTGGGAAGGGGGGTGGGGTCCGCTGGTATTTGGGCACATCTGTGTCTCCTTAAAAAGTGGTGTGCATCTATTTAAGCGGCGAAGCCTGATAAAAGTTTTGAAATCCCGATACGTTAAGCGTCTCGGAGAATAAAATCTGCTTTATTGTGTAAATGAACTCGACCTGCATTCAAGATGTATGCTTTGCCTGGATCTGCTTCTCTTGTCTAATAACTTATTTCAATTTTGGAAAAATATATAATCTTTTTGTTTTGCATACCTCGCCCTTTGTAAGGTAATGGAGGAATTTTTAATATATATTTTAATCGTCAGCAGAGCTGTGCTTGTTTTGCTGTGGGATCTTTGGGCACAGCCATTTTTAATTTTATCAGCATCGGTGCTTTTAGGGGCCTTAAACATGTGCTGCAGTTTTATAACAGACTTACTGTACTGTATATTTTTTTTTCTTGGAAGAGAGATCTGAAGCAAAAATTTAGCTATTTCTGTTGTCACTTGTGATTGTAGAACAGTAACACAAAACTGTTGAGGAATGCTGAAAGAAAGAGTGCTCTTTTTTTAACAAGAAGTTGGAAGCATATATGCTAAGAGCATCCTTATTCATATTTTTGGACGCTCTAGACCTATTTTAATTTTGCTGGGAGGCTCAGTGTCAGATATGTAGGATCTTTGGCCGTGATATTGGAGGAGAGATGTGTATTGGTCTGGCATCCTTTGGTTTTCTGTCATGGTGACAGATTAGCATGTTGGAGCCTTCTGAGCGTTACCCAGCTTTGTTAGGCGCTAACAGCAATTCTTCTTGCTGTATGCATTTTCCAGCAGTTTTGAAAGACTCGTAGGACTTTGGTGTCTTTTTACTAATCAGGATCCAATTTGCAGTGCTTGCCTTTTTTTTTAAATGTTATTTTGTAATCTGATGTGTTTAATTCATAAATGAAGCCTTGTAAGAAAATTGCTGTATCTTGCTGAGATGACCCAAGCTGATGGTAGTTTCCACACTACACTTCAGTGAGATCTTAAAATTGAATTATTTGTCAAAGTTGAAGATACTTGGTGTCATTATTAGGAAAATTCTGTAAATTATATACGTTTAGGCATTTTCTTCATCGCTCTGACTGGATAGGCCCTGATTGTCTCGCTTCTGCTTTTTAAGAGGTCTCTTTCAGGAAGATATTTAAATGAAAAGATTGATGTTGCTTGTGTCATCCTGACCTTTGACTGTCATTATTTTAGATTGATGTCTGCAGCGTCTCTCTGTGGTAGCTTATGAGGAGTGTTTTTCTTTTTTTTTCTTTTTTTTTTTTTTTTCTGGAAGAAGGGACTTCTGAAGGTCAAAAGTGTTGGTATTAAAGCACGTATGGATCAAGAATGCCCAGCATCTCAACTTTTCTTTCAAATATAATTTTTAAAAAATGTAGGCTTTTTTTCCCACTCTGTGAAAACTTCAGTGAGTTGGTGATTTCTCTGTCCTGATGAGGGAGAAGGGTTACTGAAGGAGCGAGTATGGATTTGAACCAGGCCAAGGGCTGGGCAGGTGTGGTAGGAGCCCATTTACACGGTTTTGCCAATTCACCTCAATCCTGACCTGGCAAGAGCATTCCCAGTATTTCAGTTCTGGTTTTGCCTTGTTAAAAGGGTATTAACGATGCCAGCTTGTTTGGTTGTTTTGTGAATAGGAACCTATTTTCCCATTGTGATTTATTTTTGAATTGTGAAGTTTTAACAATCCACATTTTAAAAAACCTTGGTCATAATCCTCTGTAAAAGTAATTACATGGCTGATTTGAGCTTTAGTTAAAGTAACTAATGGTTCATTTTAAGTTTACACTGCATTTCAGAAAATAAATGTCTATACATGGGGAAGCTACACTAATGTGTAATTCTGCCCTTTTATGTTCATGAAAGAGCCAACACTCTTCCCCTCCCCCAAAGTATGAACGGTACGCTCCCCTCAGAGTGAAAATGCTGCCTTTGTAGCTTTAAAAACCCCTATTAATTCTTACTTCTGACTAGCGAATGGATACTATATCTCAGCAGTGTATAGAATTGAGTGTTTATAAATGCAAAATCATGACATCAGAGGGAAGGTATTTTCATAACAGGTTTGTAAGTTTCTGTCTGGAGGAGAATGTCTGGACCTCCTTGGGGAGAGCTCCACAAAGACCTGGGCTTAGCGTGAGCTGGAAAGGAAAGGTGTAAAGATGCATAAAGAAGACAACAACAAACAAAAAAAAATCTTATAGTGGGGCTGTAGACAACGATTTCATTCATAATCTGGAATATGAATGAAGAAAGAAGGTTGTTCTTCCTTCATCTTTGTAATTGAAGATATAATAAAGAACTAGCTCTAGATTCAGAATTATTTGCTAATTATTAGGGGGAGAATATTACTGGCTTCCTCTATAAAATCCAGATCTTAACAGGTATCTGGTAACTCTATATTTAAATCATATACTAGTCCTTGTAAAGGGAAATGCTACAGTAAGGACATTTTACTGATACTAGTCTTAGGTCAAAATTTAACGGGTTTAAAAAGTTAGAGTGGAAAAACATGGTTTGTGCCACTTTGTTCTTTATTTCTCAAATGACTTGAAATACCTCTTTCTAAATCTTTTGTTTAGAACTGAGACATATTTATATGCCCTTATATTTTAGAGGATTTGGATGCACAACACATGAGTGTTGTGCCTGAAGAGGTGGTTGGTGAACGTTTGAGCTGTTCCCCAGTATTGCTAAAGAATTTTATTTGGGTGTTCATATGGACCTGATATTAAAGATATAATCTTTCCTGGTTTCAGTTGCTTGCCTTCTGTGATATGCGATACTAAACCACTTTTTCTTCTTTATACATATCCAGGGTAGACAGTATTCCATTGTCTAATATGTGAATTATTTGTGGACAGTATGAAGTGAAAAATAAAGCAAACAGAATATCCTTTTGTCTTTGGGAATCTTTCCATAAGTCTGTATCTATGTGGTTCAACAGGGCTGCAAAATTTTCAGTGTGAATGGAATTGGATAGAGATTGAAGTATTTTTTTTTAATGATCATTTTAATTATTAATTAAAATGAGTGAACTGAAGCATCTTTATACAATTCTGTCTTGCCAGTTGAAGTTATTTCAGTGTCTCAACATAATTTGTTTGAAATATGAATTGTGTGACATGAGGAAAAGCCTCCTTTGGCTATTCAACTCAGTTCTAATTCAGTGTTTTGAATTAGTAACTGACTCTATATATCGTGCATATTAAACTTTTTTTTTTAAACCTATCTGCACCCCAATTTCTACTTCTTTAGTAGAGCTATACCCATTGTTTATGGCTCACTCAGATGTAATCTAAAAATTAAATTTATTTTTCTGTTTTACTTGGGAGCTGTCTTAGAAATACTAGCCTAGCAGATGGAAACAGACTGTTTGCTTGAGGGGCACGACTGGTATGCTTGATGGATAACCACATGTACAAGTGCAGCCTGTACGCCAGACTAGGGCTTCATTAACTGTCTCCTTATGTAAAGAAATAGTGTAGCTGTGAAAGCACAGGATTCTGCACAGAGCCATTCACCCTGCTGAGACGAGCCTTTTTTCCATTAGGTAAATCAGCCTGTACGAACCTCTCTGATATTGCAGCTAAGCTGCTTCCAGTTTCCAAGCAAACTTCAGTACTTCTGTATTGCACTGTGCGGTGTAGGCATAGCCTGTGAGGAAATGGAAGCTGCACTCATCTGATGACCGAGGAGCCCAAATTTCAAGCCCTGAGACATTACACAGATACCTCACTTCAGTATGAATGGCTTTAGCCTCAAAGAAACCACGTGTAAAAGGTTGGCTAAATTGTCTGCCTATCCTTCTCTGATGAAGGAAGGCAAACCTCACTTCACCCTGGACAAAGAGGGAAGCATAACTTATTTCTTATAATTATTCTTATGGTGAACTCTGTATAAAGTGGTTGTTTTGATGACACCTCTCTAGCACATATTATGAACTTCTCTAGAAAATAATTTGTTGACTTTTACATCATTGTCCTCCCTGCCTTTTTATATTCCATTAAGTATTTCTCAGTAGTATGTATAGTCAGTGGCATTGTTTCCTTGGCAGATACCACCTTCCTCTGCCTTTCTCACCAGAGGGACAAGAAAGTTGGTATGTTAGGTTCTTCAGAAATGTTTTATTCCTAACAATAGAGTGCATGGCTTACTGTCACTGGAGCTGTATTGTGTTTGGACTCGGTCTGGCTGTGCCATGAACATGTGCTGTCATTTTCTGAGCAGAATCTAACTTTTCCAGCCAGGGCTGTGTGTAAGTGGTGTGTAAATTTTCATTCAGAACAAAATGTTTATGCCCTGAATAAAACAGTCTTGGTGATGCTTTATGTTGGGTAGGACAGGAATCTGTGCATAGCTTACAGGCAGTTTTAAGTATTAATTTTATTAAGCTTGTAGACTTAGTGGAACTGCTCAGTGCTTGAATTTGAATTTAGAAATAAGTGAAATAGAAGACCTGTTCTCCAAAACACCAACATTTCAGTGCTCAAACTGATTTTCTGTGTTCTGGGTTTTTTTTTTTTCTTTTTTTTCTTTCTCTGAAATGTAAGTTCACAGATGTGTAAGGCTGGAAGTGACTTGTCTTCTGTTTCCTCCATGGTCTGGTTGCCTAAGTACAGATAACAGTGTTTGTCTAACATCTCTAAAATCCTCAATGAAGAGGGATTTCACAGCCTGTCTAGGTAGTCTGTCCTGTTACGGTGCTTAATTATCGTGTTTTTCATAATGCAACAGTGGTAGTTTTTTCCCCCTTCTATTCTAATGCAAGATTGTTTAAGATATGCCTTAATTAGTATGTGGCAATCCATCTGAACATATAGCGTGGAGTACACACACAGACAATTGCCAGGGAACATCAGTCTTGATTAAATTCATATGTTGAAGCCTGGTGTCTCAAACTTCGCTACGGTAATTTGTGATGGAAAGCTTGACTTGACTATCAATGTTTTAAAAGCAAATTTTTGCAAATTTCAAAAACAGTTTTTGAAAACTTATGCTCTTCCTAAAATTTTGATTTCTGATGGTGCCCTCCTGACTCGAGAGGTCTGTTAATTGCAGAGCTGAGAGCTGGGCTGAGCAGCAAGAGTGGAATCTGATAGGAGAGGTCAGCCTGGGTGTGTGACCAGGAGGAAGAAAGGCTAGCAGGACAGGAAAGATTTGAAAGGATGAAGGATTCAATCTATTTTGCAGTGGGATGAGAACCAAGGCGTATTAGACAGCCGGAGAGAGATGTTGTCTTACATTTGCCAGACTTGTTTGGAGAATGAGTGCCTGCAGCTGTGTGGTAGAATGAAGTTTTTGTGCTGGGGGAGAGAAAGAAAGTGTAGTTGTAGGCCGCAGTTTTGAAGATTTCTGTTCTCTTGTGAGAATGAATGAGAGACCTAGTCATTTATATAATGCCTTTACCCTCCTCCCTTTCCCTCAGTCTCGTGAGTTTGGAAACCACAAGGTTTTTGAGTGGTGATGGCGTTTTATTCCAAGTCATTGGGGTGTGTCAGTTTTGTCAATTGCCTTCTTGGGTTTGCATCGAATCACATTTTTTGTTTTGAACTCTAAAGGTGTCTACCTTCTGCATCTCTTAGTACTTTGTATTTTCTCTGTTTCTTATTTCTGTGAGAGAGGGAGGGAAAAATAGGCACTATGGACACACAAGACTGTCATTGCCATCTGTGAACCCTTCCATCTCCACCGTTAACTTCTGAATCTGCTGGCCAATTTCAACCATATGTGAAAGATGCTAAAAGTCTCAAGAGATTAATTTGCTACTGTTTTCATGAAAATTAGGAACTGAATAGAGGAGACAATTCCAAGGTAGAGGTTTCCCAAGGGGAAAGGGGAGCAGAACTCAGCCCGGGTAATTCAACTTGCTTAAAAATGGCTGCCCTGTCAGTGCAGGGATGCTGGCAAGCATGTTGGTGCATACACCGTTCTGGACTTCTGTTCACTCGGCATGCCTTAGGAGATCTGGGGGAGAATTGGGCATCCCTTTTGTGGGAGGGGTGGGAGTTGGGTAAGAAGTGTGGGAGAAAGGGCATGTTTATAGGCAACTAGCCTGCAGCTTGTGGAACAACTTGTGTTTCTGAGACAATGTAGTAGGCAATTTTTTTTAACTAAACTTCCAAAAGAATGCCCAAATCACTTTACTGAATGTCTGTCGCTCATTTACGGCTTCACAGTGTGTATGAGTAACTTGCAGTTTATGGTATGCATTGTTTTTCACACTTTCAAAACTGGATTTAATTGACTATCCTGTGTATACACTTAGCTTTAGTTAAGATATTCCACACATTAAACTTCCTTATGATCTTTTTTCAACAGTGCTGTAACTTACGCTTTTCCTGTGGTCCCTTTGAATGTTTTTGTTAACATATTATACTTGCTTGAACCTGTGAAGTGCATGAAAAATAGTTTTATTATTTGTGTTAAGCAGGAGTAATGGAAAAGCATGTACTGTCACCTTCTGGGTTGGAGTAAAAGGCAGACAATGACACAGCTAGTGGTATAGTGAACCTCCGAGCTGCTGTACTGACTGTTACTGGTAAGTGGGCTAGGTAATGCTAGCAGCGGTGCACAGCAGCAATTACTATTAAGTTTAGCCAAAAGCTGATACTACATTTATGCTCCTTGTTCTATTGTATATACTTTTTCTATTTTGAGTTGTAAGCAGGATGGATGTAAGAAAATATGGATAAGAGGCTTTTTTTTGGAGATGACTAAAAGTATAATCGTAGGTCTTGTATGTTAATTGGGCTCCTTAATTTATATATTAGAGAATGCAGCACTTAATTAATATCAAAATATCGGGCGTTGGCAGTGTCATCTCCCAAGCTCATCGTTCTTGGCGTGAAGTACATTTCCCTCAGCATAAGTCACAAAGGTCAGGTTCACCTGGTGTGAGAAGCTTTAACGTAGTTCAGTGACAAGAATGACTGACTAAACATGCTCTGCTGCTCTTGCCTTATCAGACTTACTCAGTTTGGCTTGGTTTCTGTTAAAAATAAAATGTTTTATTTCTGCAATCAAAGCAGCATGGGTACAGATACTTGGAACAAAACTCCTAGACCATCCATATTAGAGAATTTTCTATAGTAATGATTGTATTAAATAAATTATCTTACAGGGGTATGTTTAGTTGTCCACTGCTAAAAATGTTTGCTTTTGTTAGTGATGGAGTGATTCTGTTGTAGTTAGTTTGTTGCTGAAGCTACTTGGAAATTAATCCTTCCTTCTGATGCTATCCTTCAGAGAGAAGTCAGTAATGCTGATGTAGTTGGGGTGCTTTGTGTCTCTGTACCTTCTAAGATGCAAAAATCTCAGTGTGGACATACTGTACACTGTAGATATGTGCTATATGCTGTGAACTTTGCCAGTCCTTTTATTTGTTTAAAAGCTTAAACCCTAGAAATTATTTTTCTATATTTATTTGCCGACAAGGGACCTTCTTAGCCAAAGAATAGGTTTTTTATGATTTACTGGTTCTTAAATATAAATTTTCATTATATTTAGCTGTCTGAGATATGAATGGTAAGTAGAGCCAATATAGTAAGCTGAGAAAAACTAAGACTGTAGTAGGAAAATGGTAGCACCTATCTTTTTAGTTACTGTGGCGTTGCCATATATATGCAAAGCAGGCACTTAGCCCAAGAACAATCTTTCTGTATTAAAATAATTTCAGTTGCAGTCAGAGATGGATAAAAAGAACGCTGTAATGAAGTTTGTCTGGATGCCACCACGGTGTCAGTTTCTTATGTTTGCATGTTTAAAGTTCTTTTCCTTTATTTCTAGCTGTAATGGCCCAGGCCAGGGAGCTGTAGCCGGAGCAGCTGCCATGATTGAAATAGCCACACAGGCCTGGGCTCTGCCAGCTGTAACAGGAGACAAGCACTGGGTCAGGGCGCACACTTCTGTCTTGCAGGGCTTGCTGCTGGTATTCGAGTAGGACTCGGCTGAGAAGTGGAAGAACTTGTTCCAGCGTTCTGTGCTATTCTTACTCTGCTTTGCAGGCTGGGATGAATGACTCCGTGAATCTAAATGAGTAAAAAAAAGATGTGGAAACAGTTTATTTCTGCTTAAATTAGGGTCAATCATTTCTCCTGCCCACTGCAGCAGTATTTGGATCTCCCTGTAAACTTTTTTATGTAGAACATATGCAAATTCTAGCGTGTATTGCATAGATACAGTGAAGATGACTTGTAATACATATATATGTGTGTGTTTCTGTATGTGTATATATCCTTATGTACTCAGTATGTTACCAAAATTTGAGTATACCAATCTGCTTCACTGCTAAAACCTAATATTTTAATAGTAGCAAATTAGCTCTTTGCTTGGTGTTCTTAATTTCCAAAAAGTCCTTATAAACAGCTTATTTTGTGTGACTGGTAAACTTTACACTTATTAATTACATCCAGATTCTACCAGGACCTGTTAAATAATTTCTCTTTTAGTTATACTAAGATGAATCTGGCCTAATTAAGTTTTAGTTAAATTTAGTCTGTAGTAGTTAATGCTGTTGCAGCAGAACACAATTATTTGGCCACAGTTGTTTAACATTGTTTTAGCTAGGAATTTAAAATCTAGTACGTATTTTTTTCCTCAGTTCTTCAGTACAAACTTAGAAATATCTTAAATGGCAAAGAGAGAGACCTTCTTTGCTTTTATTGTTTCCTGTCAGAGAAGTAGTACCATTAACAAAGCTGTCAGCAAATTTAGCTTCTCTTATTTTAAGAAGTAGTGGAATAGAATGTTTGTGTGCAAAACAAATAAAACCCTAATCATCATTTTACTAGTCTGTATGCAGACTATATAAGGCTACTTAAAATTGAAGATGTGGCCTTTGGGCACAGGAATATGCAGTCCAAATATGACACAATGTAGTAAATGAATTTAAAAAATGGGGAGAAGGTGCGTAAAAGAAGGAAGACTAGTGATACAATAATAATAATACAATAACTCAAACAACTTAATGGTTTCACTTTGAGAATGCAAGAATATTTTCTTCTCCCTTTCCTGTGTGCGGGGGGGGAACAACAGTGAGGTGCTAAGACACTTTACTAATAAGTAATGCCATAATATGTGAGACTGGCAAGCATATTCTGAGCAGAAGTTGCTTCACTGGGGAAATACAGAGGCATCTAAGAGGGAATGCAGTAAAAGGGATGTTGAATTTGGTCCTGCTGAGGAATGGAAGAGTTAAATGTGAAAGCAACTATTCAGATGTCATGTACTTTGAAGCAGTCATCAAAACAAAGTCCTTCATCTTGAAGTGGTAAAGGTCTGCAAAAGGACGCAGATATTGTCAAAGTGGTATCATGGACAGCAACTTGATTTTCTCGACTGGTTTTGGAAGGGTGGGAGAAGGGTTAGTAACAAAAGAGCTGAGCTGAGAACATAATAAGGCATGCAGAGGAATAAAGAATGGGCTTTTAACATGGTGTAAACAAAACTGTGAACTGAGTTGGTGATCCAGTAATGAGGGAAGAAGATAGGCGGAAAAGTCAAAAAACTCCACAGTTAATTAAGATGCTCATTAAAAATTGGGGGACCAATTGGGAAGAATGGTGAACTGTTTGTAGCACACAGGGCAATGCGTGTTACACTCTTACTCCTTCTGTATGTCCTGTTACAGAAAGAAGCTTGCACTAGCGGAGTGAGAAAGCATCTGGAATTGCCAGTAAATCCAGAATATGTCCCCCAGAATTGTGTCTGAAGTGCACTGTGTGTAGCTAGTACCCATCGAAATAGCAGCAACAGTTTTTGTTTGAACTGCTGGGAGTGTAAAGAGACAGATGAAAACTAAAATTTTAACTTTTAAAAAACAATGCAAATAATGCAAAAATTTACTGAGCATATTTTTATACAAAGAACCTGAACAATCCATAGTTGTACTAGCTGATAAGAATTTGCATAGAATCTCAATCCTTTTTGTGACTTTACCTCCTTGCATTTGGTTAGGATTAATCTTCCATAAAATTGTTGTTAAATATTTGTGAAAATCAGTGCAGTGTCTTACGTAATGCTTAATTTGAGTGATTGAATGGCTATGGAGTTTTACAAATAGTGCCTATGTTTTAACATTGCTTTACTACTAATAAGAAGAGATATGGCTCCTCTTTGGTGGCAGGTTTCATGTATTTGTTGTGCATATGGTATCTTTTCTGCCAACTTCAAATCTTAAAATGTAGTTAAATCCATAGTTTTCAGACACCAGGATTTGACGTACATTTAATGACACTATTATATATCACTTCCAATCTTCCTGCAATATATTCATGTGTATAATGCAAAATAAAAACCAAACAAAAGGCATCAGCAGCCTTTAGCCAGGCTTCTAATTGAAATTAATCAAGATAATTCTAAATCCTTTAGCCAGGCTTCTAATTGAAATTAATCAAGATAATTCTTAATACTGAACTACTTACTATATCAGCTAACTTGTCTTCTATATCTGATTACTGAGGGGAAAATGAAAGTTTATGTGAATGTTCTGTATTTAAGTGGCAATTTAAATAAGTCACTTTTCCCTTTCTGTGCTGAAGTGATGCCAGTTATGAGCCTTTCAACATTGTTTTTTTCACATATTTTTGTGTTCATGCTATAAGCTTAAAATCAGAATCACTTTGGGACAATGAAGTTCAGTACAGTTATATTCTATTTTCAAATGCTTATTATAAAAGATGCTGGTGTAATCCCACCAGCCTTTTTAGTATTCCAGTGTCCTGAATACTTTATTCATTTATACAAATTTACAGTTAGTTCTTTGAACTTGACACAGATTTTGAAGATCAGGCATTTTAGTGAGACTATCAGGAAACACTGAGAAGTAAGCCTATTGCAATATCTTTGCTTCTCCAGATAAAACTAGACATCCTGGCTGGATGTTTACCAGTGTTATTGCAGGACAAGGTATTTGTGTCTTGATTGTTCTCCTAGATTTGCCCACCCTTCTCCACCCTTGGTTTTATTATTCTTTTTAGGATGGTTAGAATAAGCATGTAATGAATTTACCTTTATGTTACTGACACGTGCTTTCAACATATAATTGCAACTGAATAGTTTCAAATAATCTAGGAATATGCCACATAGAAACAGTTATTACTTTTAGCTGAAATATATAACAGCAAATGAGGATGACGTATGTAATGGAATCTGATAGTAAATTCCTCTGTGGCAATTACATAAAGCAGCTCGTTTCAGTGCTTAATTGATAACAGCGGAGCTTGCTTCACTTCCGTGAGGTGTGGGAATCCGAGGTGTGGAGGTAACTGCATTCCATCAAGTTTCAGTCTAGACAGGCACGAGAGCATCATTCATCCTGTACCGAACAAGGAAGGCTAATCGCCTTCTTAAAAGTGACCTTGCAGCTAAAGAATGTGCTGTGGTGGAAAGGAGCTCAGTGCAATTGCCAGCAATACTCTTCCCAGAGTTAAGGGTCTTTACTTGAAAGGATGCTATCTGGATTGCAGAATGTTCTTTTCTTCTCATTTCATAGGAGTGGTGGTTTTTGAAAGAAATGGTTTAATGAAGTGCTGTACAGTTAATTATATTTGATTGAAGGAAAAGCTTGTTATCTAGTTGAGGTGGGAGGAAGTTTGAAGTACACTTTTATAGCAAAAAGTATTAGGAAACACTATTAGAGTCTCTCTCCCTCCTTTAATTGAAGAGTAGTAGAGTGAGCTTTGACTTTTTCAAACAAGGTTTCCAACAAAAGGGCTTTTTTTAAAAGGGGATGTGTCTACTTCTAAGGCATATCAAAATGCAAAGGTAAAGTGTGATGTAGACAAGCTGCGTCCAGTTTAATTCATTCTGCTGGATTTGTTAGCTTGATTTCTATGTAGACACTACCAGAATCAGTTGAGGAGGACAGCTGGGGGGGGGGAATGGTGGAGCTATTGAGGAAAGCGTGGAAAGGTATTTTCAAGTTTTCTTGGTGATGTGAGGACAAACAGTGAGTAGCAGATGCCACTGATAGCGTAGGAGGCACAAGCAGTGAGATGCACTTTGACAGCTTGAGGATAAATGTTAAGGAACTCATGAACAAAGAGATGTAAAGGAACAGGACCAGTTCAGATGGAAACTAAGTAGTTTGCCAGCTGCTTTGCTTTGATTGCCTGTGTGCATGCTCTTAACCTGCAATAAGTGTAAGATAGCTCTTGGAAAGAAGTTGTGAGTGTGCACATGCAAAGTTGCTGCAGAATATTTGATGTAATTCCCACTGTAATTTCATATTTTATCTTATTTGGCTTTGTGGACATCATTCCTTCTCCCTTGTCAATTTTTCTTCTTGAGCAGGAGATGATAATCCCTCTGCAGTTTAAGCTCCAAGTGGAACACTTAAAGAAGGGAAGCTGCAAATGTTGTATTTAGCAGAGGATGAGCATAATTCTATAGTTTTGTTTTCACTAGCAAAACCAGAATTTCCTAAAAGCAGAGCATTAAAAACAAACATGAAATCAGTCATATAAAACCAAAAAATGTCATGATTATAACTATCTGTCTGACCTTAATTCAGCTGCTTTGTGTATAATTGTGACAGTTTTTATAGAGTATTTTTATCTGCAGGATCTCTGCCTCATTTGGTGGAAAAAGGGATAATTTCAAGTTCTTGCAGAGAATAGACTTTAGCAGTTGCAGACCTTCCTGCTTCTCTCTTCACCTTGGATGCTGTATCCCCTGTCATGGTTTAACCCCAGCCAGGAACTAAGCCCCACACAGCTGCTCGCTTACTCCCCCCTGGTGGGAGGGGGGAGAGAATGGGAAGGGTAAAAATGAGGAAACTCGTGGGTTGAGATAAAGACAATTTAATAGGTAAAGCAAAAGCCGCGCATGCAAGTAAAGCAAACCAAGGAATTCATTCACTCCTTCCCATGGGCAGGCAGGTGTTCAGCCATCTCCAGGAAAGCAGGGCTCCATCACACGTAACGGTTCCTTGGGAAGACAAACAGCATCACTGAATGTCCCCCCCTTCCTTCTTCCCCCAGCTTTATATGCTGAGCATGACGTCATATGGTATGGAATATCCCTTTGGTCAGTTGGGGTCAGCTGTCCCGGCTGTGTCCCCTCCCAACTTCTCGTGCACCCCCAGCCTGCTCGCTGGTGGGGTGGTGTGAGAAGCAGAAAAGGCCTTGACTCTGTGTAAGCACTGCTCAGCGGTAAGGAAAACACCCCTGTGTTATCAACACTGTTTCCAGCACAAATCCAAAACATAGCCCCATACTAGCTACTATGAAGAAAATTAACTCTATCCCAACCAAAACCAGCACATCCCCCAATTCAGAAGTGGCTCTTCATGTGTGCTTCTTTTGTGCTATTCTCTCTTCTTGATTTGCACATATTTCTCTTATTTCAGTTATTGTAAAAAGACATTTTTATTTAAACTTGTACATTGGTGTTTTATGCATTTCTTTGCTTCAATGAAAAGAAACGAGTTGTATCATGTTACTAAAAAGAGATCTTTGGTAAGCGCTCAGATCAACTGGGATGCATAAAGGAAGTGCAAAAGCCTGAAGTTTATTCCTCCCTAAAGGAATGAATGCTTAGCTTCCCCGACTCTTCTGGTATACTTTCTAAAAGTGGGGCTCTTTCATTTTTCTACTTTTATTGTCTTGCAGAACACAAACTCTAAGAATCTTGACTGACAGATGACAGATCCTCTGTGAACGTATAATTTGTTCTGGGGGAAATGCAGTGGGGTGAGATTAGGGGCAGTACAGGACAGTCATTGCCTACATAAACTTGGCTCAGTATAGCCCGTGAGAGGTGGCTCATCTACTAAACTTCTTTTAAACATGCATGAGCTTGAGTGAGTAATTAAGGAAGTGATTTCAGAGATATATTTAAATAATGCTTTCGGAAGAATCATATGAAGCTTTGGTTAGGATTTGGGGAGGGGGATAGTTACGGTAAAATTGTGTGAAGGGCTATTCCAGTCCTTGGGGAATATACAGGTTCCATGCCACATATTTCCAAACCGTTTCCCCTATAGTGCATTTTATTAGAGGGTTCGAGGACTTTTGAAAGGTAAGCTGGTAATATATTTTTTCACTACGTGTAGAAGAAAACCAAAATTATTCTCAGTGTTGTCAACTGCTGTATGGTGGGGAGGGAGGGTGTGACAGTTCAAAAAGAAAATCATCATGCTCTCTTGGAGATCTGCATCTAGTCATTAGTGTGGTAGCGGATACCCTTCCTTGTAGTTCTGCTAGAATTATTTTGAATTCTCATCTTTGTGTTTAGAGTTGTATTGTGCAAGACTGATGAGATCAGGCTTTGGAAGTTAGCTTAGAACTGCTGCAGCCTTTGCTTGCTCTGCCCTTCCTATCCTTCCGTTTTTTATTCACAAAATGTATACAAATGAGAATACAAAGACTGTCCCCATTTCAAATGTCTCCGTTTGAGGAAAGAGAGAGAGTTCCTCTCTCCTGTCCCATATCTGGCATATGGTAGCATTTATCCAGTTCTGTTAAGGAGTGCAGAAGACTTGTTTTAGCATATGATAATAAACCTCTCATAGCTTTAAAATAAACAGAATTAAACTAGAGTCAGAGTTAACTAGGTCTTTAGCAATGACACTCCTGGAGAGAAGCTCTTAAATTCCTCTTTAATGATCCACCAAGTATTTGCTTTTGGTTATCAGGAGCTGACAAATCATACAGTGCTGTCTGTCTCTACAGATACCTGTGCTTGTGTTAAATTGTCTCAAGTGCAAATGATCACACCAAGTAGCAGTGCTTAAGCAGCACAATCAAAATATATTTGTGAGAGCTGCATCCGCTTTGCACTTAGTAGTGAGAGCACCAGCAGCATTAAACACCAGCAGCTTAAATCTGGATCCCCTGACTGGCCTGCCGGTTCATGTTCAGGGCCTTACCTAATTCAGGCTTGCTATTTCTGTGTGGAACAGAAATAGATGCATTCAAAGGTAAAGTTGCCTGCTGCCCTCCAGGGCAGAAGTTGGTTTGGAAGTAGTATTCAGCTTTTGCCTTGAACCTGTGACAGTATTGAAGACAGTGCATTGTTGCAAGCTGCAAGCCCAGATATTTTGTAAAAGCAGCTGAGGGAAAAGGAAATAGTAGTTACGGCTGCTACATAAGACGAAGAAAGGAAATGGGAGCCTCCCTCAAGTGCAGCCACTAAGCAAAATAGTTAAAAATAGCTGCTTTTCCCCTCTAAGCAATTGTCTAAGTTGCCATAAATGTCGTTGTTTCTTGGGAGCTGGAGACAAGTCTCATTCCCTGGATTTTCTGTCCTGAGACACCAGTTGTGTTTTGAGAACTTGTGCTGTGCACACCACTGATGATTGCAGTACAGGTGTTTAAAAGAAAAAAAAAGAAAAAAGCACTGAGGCCTAACTGTGATTGTAATGAGGAAAAGCATCGGAATACTTACAAACTATTTAGACAATGGATGGAAGGAGGACATAGCGAGGTGAAGTATCTCATTGTTGCTTAGCATGCCACCAGCAGAGATGAACAGGTCTCTGGTTTGCTGGCTCCTGGTCCATTGTCATCTGCTTCACTGACTTGGGTTTCTTTCATTACGATCCCAAACTGATGTTTTTTTGAGACATCTCATAATTGAAAGCTGGTTGTGAAAGTATTGTAATTATTAAAACTACACTAACAGAGAAAAGTTGTGAAAAGTGGTGACTTTATTGCAAAACATACAACTATTAGAAATACTAATTTTTTAATGAAATTTCGTTTTCAGAAGGTTTAGAAGTGCGTTTATTAATTTCTTACCACTGTTAACTGCTTTGTTTCAATTCTATACAAATAGTTCAAAAGAAAAAAACATTTTCATTTGAAATATATTTTGAAGTGTTTTACCTTGCGTTTTACCTTACTGCTGTTTGAATTCTGCGTAGTTAAACTGAATTTTTTATAATCATTCCTGGCCTCTCAATTTCTTCCACTTGTTACCCCAGCCAGGCCACAGATTCCAAATATCTGTTGTTTTGTATCATCCACTCATCCTCTTTGTCTGTTTGATTGAGCTGCTCCTGTGAAGTTTAATAAACAGCTAAGACAGCTGAACGAATGACTAAATAGGGGTTTTTTTGGTAGTGTGTACAATTGCCCAACTACGTGAATACATTTTAATGATTCAGCAAAAATGTGGTGCTTATTTGGTAGGCACATGGTGGATGTTCCTTATTTTAGATGAAAGTGAATTTCTAATCTTAAGCTGTATCTGTATCTAAATTAGCAAATCCAAGTGTCCGTACTCTGACATGCTTTCACTGCATTTCTTAGAAGCAAACTAGAACATTCCCTATGTAACCTTTTTTTTTCCCCCTTTTCTTTCGACAGTGAGTATCCTTGGGTTTTTTTATTGCAAGAAAAAACAAAGTGTAGGGACATGAGCACATTGCTGAAATTTCCTTACTCTTATTTCCTTTTTTCATCTTTGTGTATTTCCTTTGTGCTTTTTCACTTTTTTTTCTCTCTTCTGTCAAATGTTTTCCAAGTGCCTGTTCTGCCTGTGTAGGAGAGAGGGGAGGTAATTTGAGCCTTAGCATTATCCAATTATGTTGCTGGAATGTTTTGGTGTCTAATACTAGTATATGTAAAATTACTCTGAGCCCTGCCTTCCCTGTAGATTTTAAGAAACTCCTAGGCACAAAGGGCATTTAAACAAGCATATGAAACCCTAAGAGCATTTTCTGTTAACCTTTTCTGAAGCTATTAATTTTTCACATCTCAAGTAGTGAGTTTAGTGTGAGGGAATCCAGTGGGCTACTATCTGAGAATCAATAAAAGTGGATTATATGGGTTTACTCAGATATTGCCAGTTTCTCAGCGTACTTTGGTGAATTTTAAGCTATATATACTATGATGAAACCTTAAGGTAGTTGTGGCTATTTTTTTTCTTGTAATCAACTGATTTCCTTTCTCTTCCTATTTGTAACAGCCATTATTTTTGCTAATAGTGAGCTTTGTAAGTTTTCTTAAGGCTCATTGTGTGTGAGAGAGAGCGAGCAGGATGATTATGGTCTTAAAATTAGTGACTTTGGAATTAGGAGACAATGTTTTAAGTCATCTTTGGACAGTTGGAACTTTCAGCATCCAAGTTCCAAAAAGGAGGATGTAGTGTTATTAAATTCCAAACCTTACACTATTGCCATATTAAAACCATTATGAATGGACCGTGGACACTGAAGTATAGTTTCTTTATTGTGGGAGAAACATGCTAACTAGGTGCAGATTTCAAACTGTATTAATGAAAAAGTACGGTAGAATTAAAAGTATCAAAATCTGTTGTGGCATACAGATGAATAGTGGATGAAAATAGAAGAATGTATGCTATAGTATTGGTTCATACATGAAAAGATAAGAGATTGGTAACAGAAAAGGTTATTTCAATAATTTACTGCTTGGAAGCACAAGAAGTGCTAGTGAGGTGCAAGAATGCTGATAACGTAATTGGAGATGAACCTTTTTCCTTCCTAATTTTCCTCTGTGGCTGAATGGCTGAAGCTCTAGGCACTAAACTGGTGTGAAGAATGAATCCTTCTCACAAGAGTTATATAATAAAGACCTCTAAGCATATGAAAAAAAAAATCAAATTTGAGTTAGTCGCTGGAAAAGGTTGGACAGAGAAATTGTTTTCTGCTTAAAGTCTTTGTAAATTTCTTAGTAGTTGACTTCTGATGTTAGCCTGACACATGCACAGTTTTTGTGTAATTACCTGTCTCTGCTATAGTACGAACATGTTCCTTGTCTCAGCTCTGTTTCCCTCGTATGTAGTTTTGTTTGGTACCAAACACAGAAGAATCTGCAGAGAACCAATATAGTAATTAAAAATACATTGTTGCTTACTGTTTGTTGATGTAATTCTTTAAATACTACTGAATACACATGTAAGTTAGCCATTGAAGTAGCTGAATTGTCTCTTAAAACCAGACATTTGAAGTATTGGAATCTCTCTGCTCAGTTAAATATGAGAACCCCACATAGTCCTTCCTCCTGTGAAAGATTAAGCTTTGCCAGGGATGGGCACTTTCTTTAACGAAACGTCTGTAAGCTTTTGCTTTCTTTAAAATAAATATTCCTATCCTGACAAATGCTAAAGAGTAATAGAATTCTTAGTCTCTATTATTCTGAGTGCCAGATAACAAGCAGGGAATATATCCCAGTGAGGCAGGGCTGTGTTAGCTACTCATTTTTCCGATGAGGAATTAAGGCACAAAAGAGAGTGGCTTGCCTCAAATCGTCTTTGGTTGTCTTTGGTGGAATACTGGTTGAGTTGTGCACTTGTAGGCTCATCCTGTAGCCACTGGATAATGCCTGTATCCCCAGTTCTGCCTGAATGATTTCATCCTACAGGATAAGAACTGATTTTTAGGTTCAATTTGGAAATTGTTGCTCGTCTTGTTTGGTTCCATCAATGTACATTGCTAGAAACTTTAGAGTCTGTATACATTTGCAAAGACTTTCTCCCTAAAAGTGTTGCACCTTCTTCTGTAAGGCTGATTCTCCTTATACCACATTTTGTATCTTATCAGTATCTTTGGATGAATTAGAGGAGCATTTAATGATGATCTTAAAATTTTGAGATTTGACTCCACTGGTTACCAGGAAAAAGACTACAAAGAGTCCTAAGGAAGAAGAGAGAAAAGACTGAAAAATCAGTCTTACAGGCTGTCTTGCATCTGGATACCCTGGTGAGAGCTGCCTGCAATAAGGATATGGAAGCAATTAATTACCACACCCCCCCCCCAAACCCCCCAAATCCAAAACTTCATATATTGAAAACAAGATGTCATTAAAAAGAGAAAAATCTCTTGCTGTATGCAAGAGAAAAATTTCTTGCTGTATGCTTCGAACCTAGCAGTTTATTTCCTACTGTTTCTTACTACAATAACATTTTTTTCCTAAGCACAACATTGTGACCAGAATCATAGAATAAATGCCAGGTACCGGG
>NW_008824035.1:3353991-3363138 GCF_000699105.1 Pygoscelis adeliae
ACGGAAAAAAAAATATGCTTCTATAAAGCAGAGTTGGTCTTTATTGGAGACTACAAGCATTTCCAATCTCTTTTCTCTGTTTCACTTGTATCTTCTCCCTGGCTTTTGATCTCTTCATTTGGTTTTGACCTCCTTTGCTTTTGTCTGCTTCAAAGCACCACTGCTGCTTTCTCTGCTGGCCTGTGTTCTGTCTTCTCTCTGCTTTTCACGTATTAGGATTCTTAGTATTTTGGTTTCTTTCTATTTTGTGTGCTCCCCTGGCAAGAGCAAGGAGCTTAGGAGAGAGTTGTGCTTTTAGTTCCAGTTTTACCAGAGTAGGTGCTTGGCTGCTGGAGGAGGAACCGAAGGTAAATTCACCTCAGCTTGTTTATAAAGCAGGTGAGCACATTTTTACCTGTCTATGGAAGTGGCATGTGCAACAGTCCAATGTCGTAGAGAGACTGTAGAGCATGTCCAGTGCTGCTGGTCTGTGAAGAATGGAGTTTCCAAACTAACAACCTCTTCTGAAGTTTTTCAGAGGCCTGTAATTTTGGTACTTTGTCAAGAAAATGAGCAATCCTCCCTCTATTCCCCTTCCACTTCCCCAAAAGAAAAGAAGAGCTAGCCGCAAACCGACCAAAAGCCACACCCTTGGTATGAGGCAGCCTGTGTGCCACATCTTAAATTCAGCTTCTTCCAGTTTTAGAATTTGTCAACAGAGTACTTTCAAAAAGTATTTTAATATGGACTTCATGAGCTATTTTTTTCTAGTCTTACTCTCAGGCATGACAGCATCATTTTAACAGAAGCTGGTTTTCACTTCTAAGTAAAATAGTAGAAAAACACTTGCTGTATGAAATCTGTGACCACACTGATAGTTTGGCAAATGTCTTCAAGCAGCCGAAAATAGAGTTCTTCTAAGATGTGTCAGATCCTTAATTAGAGGCAGAGTTCCAGGCTTGGCTATAATAAATGTAATTATTCCCTCCCCTCTCAATTTAAATTAAAAGTAAGTAAATATAAATAACGTCAACCCAACTGTCCCTCAATGCTGTCCTTGATTGGCTAGCATTGAAACGATGGTTAACAACACAATTAGTTTAGAAGAGGTCCTAAAACTTGAATTTCAGGTTATGTATATGAACATACTGAGCTGAAACAATGTGAAGATAAACTAGAACGGGAATACTTGTGGTGGTTAGTTTAACAAAACCAAATCACGATAAAAAGCCAATGACAAATCAGACCCAGTTTGTTAATGCAAATATTTATGACCTGAATTGCCATAACGTCTTCCACTGTTCTGCAATTTTGATAAAAACTTTCCTTCTGCTTGAATTTGTTTTGTAACATTATTAATAAATTAAAAAAAATAAATACAATACTCAGTGAAATTATTTCATGGAGTTTGCAGGGAGAAATCCGCAACTCCTGGCAAAAATTTTTTGAAGAAGATAAGCAAGCACTCCATTATCTAATGATGGAGAATTCACATCACTGCTGTTCTGCAGCTTGTCCCCACTCCTGATGCTTCTCAAAAGAAGTTTTGGCCTGGGTGAGGTACCTCCTTGCCCCCTCCATATTTTTAAGAGCCTCCACGAGGCAGTTTAGTTTTCCAAGGGAGCCAGAAAGAGGTTTGATGTTTCTTAATTGACTTGAGACTGTTTTCTCTGGGCATGAGACATGATGAATCTTAAAAGGAATGTGAGAGACTGGCTCAAAGACACGGGGTGGGGAATTGGTGTAGAGTGCCCCCTCCCATTGCTTTATCAGTGTACTCCATTTGAAGCTTACAGTGGCTGTGTTGAACTAGTTACGCTTCTTGGAGGGGAGTTTCATCCCCATCTTGATGAAACATATTTGGTGGTTCCCACAGCAAGCAGAGACTTGCTCCAGGTCTGCCAGACATTGTCTAAGGGCCACTGGTAGGGCTCTGGCAGTTGGGGGCGATTCTGGTAAGTGGACGTTTTGACACTCAGGTTTTAAATTCCCCGATGCTGCAGTTCCAGTCACTGCTTATGATGAAATCATGTAACCAGTAAATTATTTACAGAGGCACGGCTAACTTGGCAGAGGTGCCCTCATTGTGAAGTGAAAGCTCCCTAAAGCAATGAAACTATTAGAGAGTAGAATTGGAGCAGAATTGAAATGAAGTAAAGATTTTGTGGCAGCCAGCCAGAAGGCCAGAACAGATTTTCTGAAGTGCTGGCTGGGTTTGTCTTCATAATCTGATGCTGCAGCTCTGGAAGCTTGTAGAGCTTTCTGGTTTTGTCTATAAGGTGACTAAAATGTGTGATTGTCATAGCATCTTCTAATAATTGCTACTATGGTTTTGCTTATCAAGAACTTTGAAGAGATTTGCAGATCCTCTTCTCAAGTATTATTAGCAAGGCTGGGGAGGCAAGGTCACTTCAGTTCAAGTCAAGCTCGTTTAGAAACTGGGTATGCTGACCAGTCTTGGTATGGCTGAAATACTTCATTTAAAACAACAACAAAACTACAGTCCTCCCTCTCTACCTCCAAACCTGCTCCCACCCTCCACACCCCAGGGAAAAACCTGATTGAGAACAGACTTGTTAGCAGATTAAAAAGTTCTCTTGTGACTCTCATGCATGGATTACATAGGCCTCCCAGGTCCCTGTTCAGTCCATATCCTCATCTGAACAGAACACAGGGCAGAGGTAGTTAGCTGTCTTGGATGGGTATCAGGGAGAAACCCAGCAGAAAGAAACAACTGTATTTTAAGGGAAATTTCAGAAGAACTTAAATTTGACTATCTCATGTATTCTTGCTGCTTTCAAATATTCAGTTACTGCAAACTTCAACTTATTATCTAGTATTATCCTTACTGGTTTTAGGTTATGTCAGTACATCTTAAAAACTTCTACAGATTGTTTTTAAGGTGTGCAATTGAAGTTAATTTCAAATATTTAACAGTATTTACTACTATAACTTGCCTATTTTTACAGAGTTTACAGTGATTATGGGTATGATACATTTTCAAAAGTTTTGTGAAGCTGAGAGAAATGAATTTGGAAGGTAATTTCCCCCCCTCCCTAAAATGGCTACTGAAACATGCAGAAAAAACTCCTCTGGATCTCTCTAAATATTCTTCATAAACAGTAATAGATATCTTGTCTTGTTTTTCTAATCCATAACTATTTACTGTGATTTCTTTATGATTTCATTAAAAGTAAGCCGTTGTCCCACAGGAAACAGTTGGTTTCAGAGCTAATATATACCACTGAAAGAAATAATATTAATTTTTTCTGATTTGTCATGGCTCATGTTTTTGGTAAGACTAGATAGTCAAGTTTTGAACAAATCTGTGTAACTTACCTTTTCATGAATGATACCTATCTTTGTCGTTCTTAACAGCTGCAACTGAGCACTAAAAAAGTAGTGCATCATAACTAGAAAATACTTTAAATCTTTTCAGCTACAGGTAGTCATCTTGTGGGACAGAATCTCTGCATTTCAGTGGTTGAGAAATGTAATCTCTCTTTCTGATGCTCTTGTAGCAGGTAGGGCAAAGTGAAAACTTCAGGGCTGGTATGTAAGCTAAGCAGTTAACTGGAAGCAAAGGTTACTTTTCATTTGTCATTAATTTGATGCAGAATGGTGCTTTCCAGGGTCAGTGCTAGCATCGTGATTTGCAAATGGGGTTACACCTTCACCATTCATACCATTTTTGTTTTGTGTTGGTAGAACAGGTTCATTGTTACCTTGAAAATCAAGTAGCCCATGAGGTTGTCTGTTATTCTGTTCCAAAAGGTTTCATATACAGTTCTAGCTGCACTTCTTTTAGGTAGATCAGTTTTATCTAGAAATACATTCCTCTCCTTTTGCCCTCCTCTCTTTTTTCTTTTTTTTTTTTTTTTTTTCATTTCAGAGCACATAGAAATAATTTCTTATGGAGATGTTATTTAATGTGGTTTTAAAGATGCCATATAAATATGTAACCGTGAGTACAGAATTTGATTTTTGCACAGGGTTGCTTTTTACGAAATGTCTGCAAGTAATGACAGCTGAGGTTTGGTCAGCAGGTGCCCTTTGAGGTAGGGAGAAGCAGAAGAGTATTTACAGTTCTTTTCTTGCTTGTCCGCAGTTATTTGTTGCATTCTGGCAAGGGTCTTCAGGAACCAGGCAGGAGACTGCAGTTCCTGGAGCTCATGATTTAGTCATCCTTCTACAGCAGCAATCCATTAGGAGATTCCTCTCTTCCAGCTTCTCTCCTGCTCCTAGCCGTGTATTCCTTCCTCTCCCTTGTACTCCTCTGGAACCCCTCATTAAGCAGCTTTAAGTCACTAAGCTGGCAGAAATTTAAGTAGTGTGTTTGTGGGGATACTGACCTAGTTTTCTGCCAGACTGATGAGTTACAGCAGCTCGTTGGGGCTCCTGTGGTGGGTCAGCTCCAACACTTGTTAAATAGTGGGAGTGCAGTGCTTTTGTACCGTGCTTTGAAATTTTTGACGTTACTGGCAATTATTCTGAGAAGGAAATTTAGCTCTGCCTGCTCACTATATTTGTTCAGGGACTTCAGGGCTGTTAGATGTTGAAACAGTATCTGTGTATGTACTTAGATTCTTTGAGTGGCTAGGTTCCTTAATAACACACATCTATATCCTATTTTAAATTTAAAGAGCCTGTGACACTTCCCTCTGCTGCAGAATGGGCTATATTTCTTCTTTCATGTTCTTGGACCTAAGTTTCATAGTTGGCTACCTAAACTCACCCCTTAAAACATGCATCAGACTGATGGACATAATTTATGTCTGTTTGTAAAGCATGATTCTTCTGAATGAGAGATGAATGATTGTAACAACATAGAATATTATAATGTTATAACAGAACATTTCAAACGTGAAACTTAGTGTAGAATTTGTAGAATAATTTAGTATTTATGTGATGTGCAAAATGGCTTACAAGGTGTAAGCAGATAAAAGAAATGCTTAGTAATGCGAGATCTGGGTGATTAACTAGTTAAGTTCATAAGATATGAATTTTTAAGACTTGCAGAAAGTGCATCAGTTGCTGTGTATTTTTCCTGTAACAGCTAGTCTTCAAATCTGAATTTCCTTCATCTACAGATATATTCATCTGCCTTCCAAGCTGAAATATTTGCCTGCTTATTTTTTCATATTTTAGTAATCATTTACATTAAGTAGATTGAAAAGATGTTCTGAGTGATCAAACACCTTTTTATCTTTCATTATTGTCAGAGTTCATTCTCATAAAACTAATTTAAGGTCATTTTGTTGTGATCCAGTGCAATTGTCTTGCTTTGTAATCTGTCTTTATACATCAGCTCTGTTTGAAACTCTCCCTCTTACAGTGCCTTTACCTTATCTTAGAGGAAGACCTGCGATGTTTGCATTGGACTACAGCACAAGTAGTCTTGAATTTCATGGATGCTTGTGTATAAGGAAAGGCAAGTCTGATTATTGGCAACACTTGAAATTCCAAAGTCCACTGGTATTTGTCCAGGTCATTAAGAGTGAAGTTACTCAGGGTCAGCACAAAGAATGAAGTAACAGATTTACTGCTAAGAAATGGCTTGGAAATGTCTGTGCGAAGTAATTACACGCAGCAAGCTGTATGGGAATAGGAAGTCCAAAAAGGCCAAAACTGATGAGCTATAAGATTTGGGGAGAATCCAGGCACCTGTGACTAGCAGGCCCATCGCTGATTATTCTCTTCAACTTGAGTGATGGTTGCCCAGCAGTCCAGATGTGATTTTTGGTATTTTGGTGGGGATTTGTGTCCCATCCCGTTCTCCCCCCCCCCCATAATTTTTTGTTTTCAAACACACAATTATGGTAAATTTCTCTACTTTTTGCTTGGCTTCTAGGGAGGCTTGTCAGAGATGAGTGTAAAATGGTTTTCAGGAAGGAAATCACACTGCTAGTAAATAATCCAATTAAATTTTAATGCAGAGAGGGTATGGATGTCTAATTTCTCTGGGACAGCTTCTATCATTCATAGTTACTGAACTAATGTTTTCTTTGTATTATATTCTTATTTAAAGGGATCTTCAGAGAACCTCTTTGCATATCCTATCAAAATATATGCAAATTGACTACCCACAAGTCCATTCACTGAGCTATCAAAAATGTATTAAAGCACTTCAAAAGAATTGAGCCAAGTGAAGATTTTGTGTCCTGAAGTGATATCAGGAGCATAGCAGATTCTTCCTATTTCTCATTTCTTTAAAAGGAAATTTGGAATTTCTTCATCTGTTGGTGGACGTACTTGGTAATGGGTTGGTGAAATAGGTGATGTTGCCTTTCAGCTCCACAGAGGTTGAAGAATGAAGTGCTGTGGAATTTACTCTCTGAAGGTTTAGTAGTTCACTCCTCTTCCTACAATTCTATACTGTAATTACTCCATACAGGACAAGGTTACAGCTTAAACTTCTATAAAATTCCCATAAAACCACTGTGACAATCAAGTCAATGATTTTAAGAATAATTTTCCCATGAAAAAGTTATTGGTTTTAATTCTTGGAAGTGTGGATGGTATCACACAGTGGGATACTGAAACAATCAGCTGACATAGATGATTCACTCTGTTTTCTAACATTCCTCCAGTCAGCATTTGGTGAACCCAAATTTCTGTTTCAGTGATCTGACCATTGACTCCAAAGTATTGGTTTCTTTGCATTTGTAGATTTCTTACATGTTTGATTTGGTTTTGAGGGAAGCAGTGAAGCCTAGGGTGCAGTTCTGTGACAGCTGAAGTTGATCTAAACCTCGAGCTGCTAGGGACCACCTTTCTTGACTTCCACCTGCCTCCCATCTGCCCTGCTAGCCGCTTGGCCTTGCTTTCTCTCCCCTGCTGGCACCAGTGCTTCAGTATGCAGTGAGACCCTTCGGAGAGCTGACTTTTCAAAACTAACCTCCCCCTGTTCCCCCAGTTTGTTTTTTCCCCAGATTGCCTCTCTGAATTGCTTCGCTGTGCAGTTTCATGAGTGTCAGCTCTGCCTCAAGAGAAACAGCAGTAAGTAGGGGAGGGGAAAAGGCAAAATGGTGCTAATCCTACTTCAGTTTGGTTTAAGAGGCAGTGTAATGGCCTCAGGAGAGAAAGAGAGAATTATTCCTGGATTACTGAATAACAGGGTTGTCTAGAGTTATTGAGCAGCTGATTAGAAAAAAATCTTTGTCTAACCACAAGTGGTCCATGGAGCACAAGAGAGTTGGTAGTTCACAACTGATGTGTAAAAACTAATTTAAACAATTTAAACCTGCATTGCCTCAATTAGAAGCTTGGCTTAAGGGTTGATGTTTTGGGAACTTCTTGTCTAAAGAGAAATTTCTTTCTTTCATCCTCTATTCCCATTGGTAGTTTCCTTGATTTATAGGAGAAGGAGGCTCCTTTAGGGCTTGACTATATTGTGCTTTTTAGTGAGCTTTGGGGCAGACCTTTTCTGTAAGGAAAAAGGAACTGAATAGGTTTGAGCTGGTTGCATATGATACACTGACTTTCGTTATCATCTTTTGAATTTCTGCAGTGATTTTTTTTTTTAACTCTGTTTCTGTCACTGGGTAAATAGCAAGTTGTGGGAATGCATAAGTGTTGGGTTTTTTTTTTCTTTTGTTTTATTTTAAAGGATCCATTTCTATTTGAGAAGCATTGCTTTGTGGTGCTTCCCAGCCCTCCTCTTTTGTTTCATGTGGGCCTCCCTAGAATACTTAAATATGCTAATCCCTGGCAGCAGGAGGGTAAAGGCTTTTTAAACTTCTTCGGTTTTGTGAGTCTTTGGTTACTTAAGATGATAAGAAAATGTAAATAATAAAGCTATGTAAATGATGTGCATAATTATTTGCTAAGAAGTATACTGCAGACACAGATTGCTTTTGAAAGACTTCTAGAATAAAGTGGCAGAGATAGTAAGAGATAATAGGAGACATTTAAACAGCAAACTTGCAGAGCTCTGATGAACTGTTTCTAGCTCTACTACTGAATCATATTTGATGTCTTTTAAAGTGATAGGTGATGAAAAAAGCTAATGCTGTTGCTGTTCTAAAAAACTACTTGTTTAAATCAAATGGTCAGTACAATTTTATATAAGCTCATACTTAACCTGTTTATAACTTAAAGATTTCCTACTCAAGAGTTGAATGTGACTACTTCCCCCCCTCCTCCCATTTCATCTCTTGCTCCTATTTGGATTATTTGGTAAAGTGATAGCTGCCTTATGGGCACAAGCTGTTACTCTGTGGTTTTGCATCATGTTTGGATAAGCTGTAAGCATTACATACAGAAGAATGTGCACGTAATATCTTAAAAGCTTGAGATTTTAAGACAGTAATTTGCATTTGTGAAGAAAATAAGGGACTGATACAAACTTACTTGATGCCAGACAGCTTTATGATTTCTAGAGATATTAGTGTGAGATAGAAAAAAGTGAAGGAAATAAAGACTATTGACTTTATTACTGTATTTATGATCTATTGCAAACTCAAAATCATAATTCCTTGGGGCACATACAATGGAAAATTAACAAATCCTTAATGTTAAGCACAAAGTTAAGGATATGCTTATGTTCTGCTGAATACTGGTCTTGAATATTAAGCAAAACCAAGACATTTATCTTGTGTTCATAATAAATGGCTTGGATTTGCATAAAGTCAGATTTTTCTTGGCGCTTAATTGCTTTTGTATAAAGTAATGCTTTATAAGGGACTTCCATACAGTTGGGTAATTCTTTTTTTTATGTGACCTGATAAACAAATGTTTTTGGTAGTGAATTACAGACTTTTTTAACAGGAGCTTACATGTACTAAGGCTATAATGGTCTATTCCAACCCTAGAGAAAGATGTCAATCTTTCAAGATTGAAGGAGGTTATTGCTAGCAAGATGTTTTGTTGCTGTTGTTTTTAATGCAAGCTATTTCATGCCATTACCTTCCTGAAAAGAATATTGAATTGCATTTAAAATTTCAAATTGCTTGACATCTATATTTGCATTTTAGTTGGGTAAAGCCCGTTGTTGCTTTTCTGTGAAAGTTGTGATTTGATACAGTTGGTTTCTTTTTAAAGACAGTTGATAAACATGTGTAGGATAGAATAGGATGATGAAAAGGAGAAATACTCAATACATATCTGCGGAAGAAAAATTTCTAGAGTTCCTTTCCCCTTCATCTCCCCCCAACTGCCCCTATTCAC
>NW_008824035.1:3363166-3387587 GCF_000699105.1 Pygoscelis adeliae
GACTTGGAGAGTCCTAAGCTGCTGATGCTTAGAAGCCAGAAAATTGTACTGGAAAATATTATATGTTTGTGTGCCTAACATCTGAAACTGGTTGGTATTGGAAATCATCCAAAAAACATATGCAACGTAAGTATAGGGTTTCAAAAATATTCTACTCTGTTACTGGCACCAAGTGACTAGCTGGAGGGGAAACTAATGTAACAGCCTGAAACCTTTTCATACCCTGAGTAGTCAGCTAGTTGAAATGCCTTTTAACCAGTGGGATAATCCTTGTAAATGATGTGCGTTGGGTCATTGGGAAAAACCTTTTGTCTCGTACTGAAAATAAAGGTCTTCTGATCATTTTGCCCATATGTTAAGAATGAGCAGCGTGCGTTTTCCCTGTCTACTTTATGTTAAACATTACACAGTGGATTTGTGCTACAAAAGAGTGGTGGTACAAATAAATAAGTGCAATTTTCAAAAGCACACAGTTGCCTCGCGAAGAAGGAAGACGTGGAAGGCGAATGGCCTTAACCTGAAGCCTCACGTGTACGGTGGGGGTTTTTCGCCGTGTTGTCACGTAGGCACTGGGTGCCATCCTGCCTGCAGTGGGGGAGGTCCAGCTTCCTCGCAGCTCCTTTGCGCTGCTGCTGCTGCTGATCCTGCTGCTTTTCTGCTTCATTACCCTGATGTGGGCATTGTTGATGCCTTTTCACTCTCAGTCCCTCAGTCTGATTCAAAGGCTACTTTAGTGTATCGAAAGGAAAAGGTCTTTCACCTCTTTCTCAAAATATAGCCTGCATAGCAAATATTCAGTGGTGTGATTATGGAACTATGTTCAGTTGCGCTGTTACAAAGGCAGATTTAAATGAAATCCAGACTAAAATTTTAGTCCAGTTTGGTGAGAAAGTGATAAATGGAATAACAGGTTTTTCATGATAGCAGCTTGCTAAATTACAGGTTGCTGGATATTGTTAAGAGCAGCAAACATTTCCGTCTTCTCCATGCTCTTAATTATGCAGAATCAGTGTCTCTTCTCAAATATCTTTACATATAAATCCTTATTTTTGCATTTCATGGGTCTTAATTTGTATATATTTCATAGTCTGAAATTAACAAGGTGAGATGATGATGTTAATGCAAACCTTTTCTTCAATACCATATGGTGGGTTGCTAATTCAGTTTACCATTAGTGATATCTAATACACAAAATGATTATTTAGGTATAAATGTGGTTTTACATTTCAGGTGATAGCAGTGGTATGCGCAAATTGAAATATAATTTATGTTTAATGTAGGAATGGATTGTCACAGCAGTGGTAACCTAGACAGTGCTTTACCACTTTTGAGCGGATGGACTTCTTAAATGCTGCCTTTCGGCATCCTTTTTCTTGAACCCTTTGCCCTCCCTTCTTGTACTCTTGTCCACGCTCCTTTGTTTGCTGTTCAGATTTCCCACACCCTGTTTGTGCTGTTAGTACTGTATTTAATTATGTTTTGCTTTTGCAAAATTATCCAAATGCAGTGCTTCATTGAACAACATGCTATGAAATGCCATTCATAGGAAGCAAAGTCTTCTTGCCAAGTGTCAGCTGGAGAGACCTGCACCCCCCTTCCGTCTCTCTCAGCAGTGGGGAGATGTTAGGTGTTATCTGTAGCATTTATTATGACTCCACTTTGTGCTTGTTAAAGCTTGTCCACATCTTTTATGAGGTACAGTCTCTTGCTGTGTTTATGTAATAACAATGTGAAACACATGAATCTGGTTCCCCTGTTCAGTCATACATGATCAAGCAGTAACCTTCTCCCTTACCTTTGGGAAAAGTTTCCTCCATTTGGACAAGGCTTGCGTGGGTGGAGAAAGCAAGTGCCAGTCCTAACCTAGCATTTACTTGGTATGTTCATTAGATACTACAAACAGAATGTATCCATGTCTTTTAATGTAAGCTTTGACGAGTAAGTGCCTTGGCTAAATACTGTATACTTACTGTGCATATATAATTTATGCGTGTAAAACAAAAGACTTGGGCTGAGAACTGCTTTCAGCATGAGATGGTAAAGGGAAGTATCAGCAATAAAGGGAGTAAACTTCCTACATGTTAGTTGTGAACTCGGACAGTGCTGGCATTGAGCCTGAGGAGATGGGATTCTTCGTTGGTTCATTGCTGATAATTTACTGAAGTTACTCTTTTCAGATGGAACTTGGCTGCCAGTGGGATCTGAACGTATGGTTTCGTGCAGGGTGTCTCCTGCATGCGAGTGATCTTTTTGAAAGGAAGTGTTTTGGGCCTTGTTAGCAAGGATTTGGGTTATACCCTGTAATACGATAGTAGGTCAAACTCAATTAAATTATAATTTTAACAAAGTTTGCAAATTATTGTAGAGAAAAGTGATATTTCTTTCCAAATAAATAAACCCCTGACTCAAACAGGAAAATCCTGCTCTGTAAGTAGATAAGAGAGAGCACTTTCTGTACACAATTCATTATATTCTGGCTAATTTTTTTTTTTACTTGAAACTAAATGTAGAGCAGCTTGGAAGCAGAGAAACCGCTGTCTATTATATAGTTAGGTTGTACTGTAATCTTTTTTTTTAAACAAGCTTGTCAGAAAAGGAAATCATCTAAAATATGGATATGAAGCATGAAAATTATTGTAATTTGAAAAATGTGGAAGTATGAGTGGACATTACTTTCTTGAGCAAATTATATTGAATAGTGTCACTACTGTATTATTGTGGTGTTTCTTTAGTTGAGAACTTTGATACTTGTTTAAAGGAAGAATCTCCTCCTTTCTTGCAGAACTTGGTTTCTGTCGTAGTGATCTGCCCTATCAGTGATGCTTAGAAAAGAAATCAGAATTTGACTATTACTGATTTCTTTTTTGTTTTGTTTTCAAATATTAAACAGGTAGCTGGATTTCTAGCAATTTAAATCAGAAGGGTTTCTTTTGCATCAAATGTTAGCTGACTTGAATAGCAGTATATGTAAACTTTGTTAATTGTTATAATGTATTAGCGCTCGCTTTTCTTGGAGAAGAGTCGAAGTGACACAGGATTAGCTCAGATAAAGTCTGGGGTATACGATATTCTAGAATGTCTGTTTGTGTCTTTATTTTGGAAGTAAAAGCCCTGCTGTCAGGCGCAGCTTTGCCGGCGGTTCTTGTCTGTGGGATGAAGGCTGTTTGCGGTGCTGGAGAGGCGTCTGCAGTGCCGGGGAGTTGCCAGGACCTCATTAAGTGCAGCTTGGACCAGAGCCAGGCATTCAGGGCAGGGGAGCCTCAGCATTTTCTCTCCCAGGGAAGAGAAGCAGTTCAAAAAGGGAGGGGAAGAAAGAAAAGGCTGCTTCACCCATCAATTGCTGTGTTTTATTGTGCTAGAGGGGTTAGCTAAGTTCTTGGAAATAAACTTGGGCCGTAACTTCTGCTAGCTGTTGTAAAAGTTGAATGTGTTCCCTCCTGTCCCTCGCCTTTTTCCTTTGCGTTAGTGAGACACAATAACTGTAACAGGACGTTCAAAGGTCTTCCCGTACTCTTAGTAAAATTGACTTCTCTTATGCTATATTCTAAATCAAATGAGAAATAACATATATTAAAGATGTAAACATTCCCACCTTAGAAAAATATAGTCTAGTTTTCACATTTCCCATTCTTTGCGGACTGTAAATTATTTCCTAAAAATAAGTATTTCAATTCATTCCTTTTCTTAAACTATAAATGGTTATATCATCAAATGATGATCGTGCCCCTGTGCTTGGCACTGGTGAGGCCACACCTTGAATACTGTGTTCCGTTTTGGGCCCTCACTACAAGAAGGATGTTGAGATGTTGGAGCGTGTCCAGAGAAGGGCAACGAGGCTGGTGAGGGGTCTGGAGAACAAGTCTTATGAGGAGCGGCTGAGGGAACTGGGGTTGTTTAGCCTGGAGAAGAGGAGGCTGAGGGGAGACCTCATTGCTCTCTACAACTACCTGAAAGGAGGTTGTAGCGAGGTGGGTGTCGGTCTCTTCTCCCAAGTAACAAGCGATAGGACGAGAGGAAATGGCCTCAAGTTGCGCCAGGGGAGGTTTAGATTGGACGTGAGGAAAAATGTCTTTACTGAAAGAGTGGTTAAACATTGGAACAGGCTGCCCAGGGGAGTGGTTGAGTCACCATCCCTGGAAGTATTTAAAAGACGGGTAGATGCGGTGCTTAGGGACATGGCTTAGTGGGCATGGTGGTGTTGGGTCGACGGTTGGACTCGATCTTAGAGGTCTCTTCCAACCTTAATGATTCTATGATTGAAATTGTAATTTCTATAAGGCATAAAGCTATTTTTTCATTAATATTAAAAAGTATATTCTCTATATCAGTTATGGGGAAAACTTCAGGTAATCTGTAACTTTTCTGAAATACTTAGTAACTGAGGCAACTGTGTTTTAAGAGATCAAAAAAGAACGCTTTCTGAAATGAAGTTCTGCTAGACAGAAGGAATTTCAACCCTGATGCCACTTTTTTCCTTTGGTATTTAACCTATGATTTTGATCTGGATAAGATTTAAGGCTTTCTAAAAAACACAGTAGCTCTCAGCACCACCAATAGAAAAAGCTTTTAATTTAAGTGCTACCCTGCTGAATGTTTTGAACAACTAAGATGCAAAACTGTGCCCTGAGATATCTGTGCAAAGATAACCCAGAGTAATTTAGTGTAGCTGAGCCATTGTAACGTTAATCGGTTGTAGCAATGGATTGGGTGAGTGTTACTTGGATGTGTCTGAATCAGTCTCTTCTGTCTTTCTCTTGTATTTTTACCCAAAAGTGCCCAAAAAGATTGAAGGGGAGGCAGGGGGAAGCATGAAAATGAGTTAAATTTTCTGTAGCTGCTGCCAGCCAGGGCTGTCAGCTGTGAGAGGTACTGTTTGCTCATGTTAGCTGACTTGTTTTGCAAATTTGCAAAGCCAACTCTTTTCCAGACTTGTCTTTAGAAATTACAGTCTCCTCATCAGTTTAATAGTTTATTTAGGAAAATGATGGCATTCTTAGCACAGCTGGGAAAACCTCTTCTACCTGAAGAAATAAATGGTGGCTTTTGTTGATGGTTATACCGGGTATATGGCAAAACTTATACAGTGCTGTTTTCTGTTTTGAGAACAGAACCTGATAATGAGTCAGAATATTCATAAAACTAACACATGGCCCCTCAGACTCCCCAGGACTTGTGATTTCAGCAAAACCCCTTTGTGGAGATGCGATAGACAGACTGTCATGCAATTTACTATTTGAGACCTGTAGTTATCTTCTTGTATAGCAGGGGGTATGTCTTGAAGGTATTACTGTTTTTCAGATGCTGGGCTTACTTAAGCTCATGGAAGTGCTATTGAATGAGATAAATTGTAGTGAAGGAGACTGGGTGCTGGTGAAACACTGCTGTTTGTACAGCTGCAGATCAGTTAATAGAGACATAAAGAAAAAGGCCCGAATGGGGATCTGAATAGTCCTATATTGTCTGAAAACTGTACACATCCTTAGTTAGCTGGGTTGACTATGAAGGAGGGAAGCAGCCTGTCCCATACTATGTTGTTCAGCATTTTCTGGGAGCGGGGCAATGCAAGCAGCAGTACTGCTGAGTGGTTACAGTTAGCTTTTTAAAACAATTTTTGTTTTACAATGCAGATAAATCTTCTGTGTTGTCTGAAAGAAAATGTGCTTCTTGTTTGCTTTTTCAGAAGGATTTAGAATTACTGTAAGGATTGTACAAACTGATGTTGAGTCAGTGCAATGGTACTGTCTTTTGCTAGTAAGTCTTTAGGAATATGGGGAGAATGAAGAGTAGAGAGGAATGAACACTGGCTGGCACAACAACATATAGCTGATACTTGAGCTAGAGAGTGTTGATTCAATTTCTTGTAGAATATCGGTTTAATTTTTAGGGGGTGCTAGCCTCAGAGAGGGGAGCATGTACTGATGGCTATTACTATCTGTAGATTTCTTCTACAAAAATGGTAGTTCTGCAAGTATTTAAAACAACATAGTCAAAAGCTAAAAATTGGAAATATTGCTGACCAAGCTGAAAACCTCAGATTTTTCCCTCCAGTCTAAAAAGATAAGTTGCTTTGAATGTTTAGTATGTTAATACTACAGATTTTCAACAGTTATTGATAATAGTATGTAGGAAAAGTATCACTGACCACTGCAGCTTATTTATTTAGTAATGCTAGAATGGGTGAAGTACAACATAAAATTAAAAATTATCACAGAAGCCTTTGTTGTTGACTTTTTGTCCCCAAGTTTGAAAATGACATATATCTTTCACATTTATCTCAAAATATCTGATAGTTTAGAAGGTTGTAGCTTTCCTCGACATAATCTAAATTACGCTGCAGGTCCTTAGAGCCATTTTTTGTGACCTGCGAACTCTACAGTCACAGGTCCTGCATGCCATCTTTATACCCAAAAGTAGCTGAGATAGTTAGAAGGAAGTAATTCCATTAAAGTTTTGCTTTTTTCACAAAATATCCACAAGTGAGAAGTGATTTCCTTGAACTTGTTTAGATCACCAAAACAAAAAAAGTTTTAAAGATTCTGAATAATTATGACCTGAATCATTGTAGGTAAAGTTAGGCAGACAAGTATATGTGGCATTTTTCTGTGCCTTGGTGGCATGCCAGAAATGTGTAATCAAATTTGCATGTGTGGATTTGCATTTAGTAACTAAAGCTCCATGTATATAATTTAGAAAATAATTTTTGTTTAGATATTTGATTTAAGAATTTAGACAACAATTTAAGAAATGTTTCTGGTTGTTATTGCTGTTGATGCTAGTCTCTCTTAATTGCTTGCAGGTTAGATATTGATACTGCTTGAACTTTTTCTCAGACCTGAACTTCATATCGTAGGACATCCATCAGAAATTGCAGACACTCCCTCACTTATGATGTTCAAAAATGAAAAATCATTATTCAAGAAAAAGAATTAAAGCTACTTCTTACACATTTGTCAAATGACAATGGCAACTTAAACCTTCTCATTGCACTTTCCCCACTAGTGACTGTCAGATTCCTCATTGCAATAGATGGACTTTATAGGGACTCCAGGTAATTGGCAGCTGAGGTTATTATGGCCCAGGGCTCTAGAAGGGAAATACAAATGTGCATTCTATCTAGTATTTTTCAAATACGGCCTGGACAATACTAATTAATTAGTTGAGCTGTATGTTTCCCTCCATTATTTATTTTCTTTTCTGAGAGAGAATTCATACTGCCCTGTTTTCCTATTCTTGAATTCTGAGATGTGCGCCAAGGAAGCCCAAATATTTGGGGTCAGCTAGGAAATGGTTTTTCTTCCACTTGTAAGAACCGAGCCATCTGTCAGCTACAGCAGAAACTCATGATAAGAACTGGAGACAGTATTCTTTGATGTATTGGTACTTGTTTCCATTTATGTGAACTGGAGGACAAAGGGCTGAATCTCCAGGGCATAACGATGTTACTAGTACATAACCATATTGCTGTTTGGAAATCAAGGCTTGGAAGAATCCTGTAAATGCTGGCATCTACGACTGCCATAAGCAACAGTAAATTGCTTGTCTTTCCTTGCACCGTACTCCTGCCGCTTCATTCAGGCCAGGAAGGTGCAAAAAG
This sequence comes from Pygoscelis adeliae, assembly GCF_000699105.1. NCBI lineage: Eukaryota > Metazoa > Chordata > Aves > Sphenisciformes > Spheniscidae > Pygoscelis > Pygoscelis adeliae. Next base: position 3,370,761 of record NW_008824035.1, read on the forward strand.
GAAGGTGCAATAAATATTAGACGCTCACCCTGGAACTGAGGGATGCCTTCTGCAAACTCAAAAAGGGATTAGACGAGCTGGATGAATGTCGTCTTAATTATTTTTCAGAGTAGGGGCCAAGCCAGAGAATCTATCAGGAATTTTCATTGTTTTTTCTTCCATGTGTTTTTGGCAGTGGGAATACAATGGAGAACTGATGCATTTTGATGGAGTGTTAATTTTTACTTGAATATTATAATGGTAGTTATAGTTCGTAGTGGCACCTGAAAAGATATTTTGGTTGTTCTTGCTTCCATTAATGCTGAATTTCATGCGGAACAGTGGAACCAATGAAAAAAATTCACAATGATCTGTCATTCATCCCTGGATGGCTGTATTAAAAAACAGAAGCCAATGGTGCCTTTACTCCAGTCTTCTGTCTTTTCCTAGAGGTAGAACAACCCTGGATTAGTTTACAATCTCCATAGTACTTTTTTTTATTATTACTATTATTATTTTCTAAGATTTTGATTCAAGGATGCGCAGCCATTTCTACAAATTGCATCCAGGTAGTTAGGCAGAGTTGATAGGCAGCAGATACAGTGAAATGTTACGAAATACTCTGAATGCAGTGTAGTGAGTCAAAGAGCTGGACTACCAGAGAAATCTCCTGTGAAGGGTGGAATTCTGGCTCTACTGAAATGTATGGCAAAACTGCTGCTGACTTTAATGATGTCAATCCTTGGGTTATAAAGGGACTTGAATAAATACCTTGCATAATTCTTTTCTTGTTCTAGTGACATTTCACACAGGCATTTGGGTGCAGATGTCATTATATTGGTTGTTTTATTTGTTTTCAGAACTGCGAAAATAGGTGAATTTATCCGAGTCTCTGTGGTCTTTGCAAGAGCAAATTCTGCGGCAGATGTCCCTGCTAGTCTTTGGAGGCTTTGTAGGAGAGGGAGGCACCTTATAAAAGCAAGATATACATGGCATTTTGCTCCATCTGGAATCTGAGTGTGTTGCATCAAGGAAGCTTCAGGAGCTGCAGTTGCTATAGTGATGCTTGCAGTGATGTTTTTCAGTACTTATTTTCTTTGAACACATATAAAAAGTAAAGCTTAAGAAAATAAAAATTTACAGCCTCAGACTCATTTAGCTTTAAATGGTGGCTTATGTGGAATCTTTTAAATCAATTTACGCATATCAAGAAAACTGTATAAAATGAAAAGAATGTCTGTTCTGTTCATGCGACTGCCAAGAGTAAGTTTTGGTTTTTAGTAGACAAAATTCTTGATTCTTTTAAGATACTGCATGTGCCAGCGTAGGATTAGTGTTAGTGTATGCTTCAGCAGAAGGTGATGGGGGTGTGCGTGCATAGATCCCATAGGATTCAATTGTTTGTAATGCTTTATGAACAGACACTGCTGTGAGGAGCTTATGTCTGATTTTAGATTAAAACACAGCAAGACATGGCATGTTACACTTTTTCCATTTCCTCCCCTGTTCCACTCCCCAAGACCACTGGTCTTGGTTGGGAAGCTGGTCCAGCTGTGCTGAAGAGGAGCAGAGAGACCTCTGCAGTGTTTCTTGGCTTCTGCCCTGACATCATCTCTGACTCTAACGCTGTTATTTGGCACTTGACTGGTATTTAACAACTTCAGACAATTTAAGTAAAGTGTAAATGGTTACATGTGTATAGTAAAAAGTTGTAAAAGTGAGAAATGTGGACTAGATCTGGTGATAGGACAAGCTCTGGCAGAATTCCGAGCATCCTGCTTGCTAGAGCACCTCTGAGAGCTGCTGTGCTGGTATTAAGTAGGAGGCACTTTACTACTTAAAAGACAGTAATCTTTCTTTTCCCTGTAAAATCTCTTGTGTCCAATAAGCACCTTTTCTTTCCGTTAGAGCAGTTCTGGTGTCTCTCACCTCTACCCAGCATGCTTTCATTGAACTCTTAAGAAATTAGTATCCATGAGTTCTTTACTTTTCTGTCAAATTTGGTTGAAAATAGCAAGTGAGCAGTGTTTTATTGTGGCGGTAAAGGAGGACAGAGCCTAAAAAAAGGAACTTTTGCTCTCTCATCATCTGGTGTCTCTGGGTTATAGAGCAGACCTGGTTAAGAAGGAGATTGACAAATTTTTGTCCAGGTAGGAACAAACCAATATGGGAGAAATCTCCACTGCCATCCATTCTTACTGTAGCACTGTGCCCATCTGTTGGTGAATGCATCCAGGCCTGAGCTCTTACCATTCTCTTTGTGGGTTTGGCTAGCAGGCTCACCAGGGGTCACCAACAGGGTCTTCCACAGTGGGTGCTCATGCCAGTCGCATTACTGTAGCCCTGACAGGCCTCTAGAATGTCTTCACCTTCCTTCCCCCAAATTCTGGAGTTACACAAGTGTTATCCCATGAAATGTGAGAACGAATTATGTCCCCTGTATAGGGATTTTGATAAGTTCTTTGTAGTAGGCAACATGACAATAACTGGGACAGTTTTGATCTTTCTTATTTTAATATTTTTGGTACATCCTTGGATGAAAGCATGAGTTGGTTCCTGTCCCAGTTTATTTATAGTCAGAATAAAGACACAATATAATGACTCAGGGTAAAAAATGCCAGTGTGGAGGTCAGGTCACAGACTGAAGAATGCCAAAGATCATCGCAATGGAGCCATGTAGTGCATCAGCTTAATGCATGTGTTAATATGTGGGTTTTGTTGATACTTTTTTAATGGTTAAAAAAAGGGAAACTAGTTTCTTCATTGTGGACATATATTGTGGTAGAAATGAATTTCAGCACAAGCTTGGATAAAGAGAAGAGAGTGACTTTGACTTGGCAGCTGCTCATAGGAACTGTGCTATACGTATAGAGAATGACCTAGAAAAGGTGTATTGGTGCTTATGGGAGAAACTGGCATCTGCTATCAAATGCATCATGGGGGGAGCAGGCAAAGAAATAAGCAGATTGAAAAAAAAATCAATGAGAGACTGAATGCCATAGGACTTTGAAAGGAAAGATGGGATGTATAATGAAGCATTAAGGGGAGAAATAGCAAGAAAGACAGAGAACCTTACTGCTTGAGAGGTGCAAAAGGGACATTGAAGGGAGCATAATAATGAACTCTGCGCTGGGGATAACCTATCTATGACTTTAAATGTTGTGGGACAGATTCTGCGCTCACTGTTTCAGTAGTTTTTAAAGTCCAAATACTACTGTTACAAGGATGGTATTTTATGAGTAAACTCTACTCAGTGTATTTGGAGATCGCCAAATTTCATCGTACTTGTATTGTCTGTATTTTTCAGTTACAAGTTAGTTATTTTGCAAAGCCTGCGAACTGTCATGTCTTGTTAATATTCTCCTGTAATGTTGAAAGTACCCTCAAATTTGATTTTTCATATAGAAAAACCAATTGTTTTTGTTTAAGACTTTATTTACATTTTTCCTTTGCTTCCTTATTTGGCTTTGTATTGAATCGAAAGAACTTCAGCTGAAGGGAATGGTGGCTTTCTGCTGAAAGACTTACTTCTGTAGTTTATGTACTCATTCATTGGGTAGAGAAAGCTTAGTCGTGACTGAAATAAATTTCTCATTTTTCATCTATGGAATGCTCCTTTCCTTCCATGACTGGCGGTCACTGGCTTGCTGTCACTGATGGGAACAGTTCCACATTTCCTCTGTTGGACTTTCTTCATTTTCCTTTGCTATTACCCTACAAAGATAACCTGGCCTGCATTTTTGTTTTCTTGTTTTGTGTTCTGTTCTCCTCCTTACAGAGAAGAGAACTTACGTATCTGCCAACATTTTCATTATTTTACTTCCAATTTTGCATTGATACCCGTGTCGTACGTCCTTATGGTCCAGTGTTCTCAGAGCGCACTTACGTCATACTAATTGGGGGGGTGAGGGAGAAAGGATTAATGAAGCTGAGCATGAGCTGCTTTTTTCTCCTCTGTAAAATCCAACTGCTGCTGTTGTTGGGAGCTTCTTCACTTTAATTTCTGTTAGTGTTTTCTGGTCCCTGAATAGTACAGTGACTGGGTAACATTAAAACCCACATCAATCAAAGTATTTCCTGTTTTCTCATCCTCATTGTCCTCAGTGACGTGCAACTATGATTTAGAAAAAACAAGATGTAATGGAAAATACAGCTCTTAAAAATAAAGAAGCCAAAGAAGGTGTGAATGAACTTGTGTGTAGACCCTCTTAGAAATCTTTACTTGGGTGGAAGGATAGGGAGGAGGATTTCAAGAGCTTTTATATAAGGGTGAAAAAGGCTTGCAAACCTGAGAGGTTTACCTTTCAGTATTATAGGATAGAGACAGCACGCAAGATTTGTAGAGTAACCACATTGTAAACAAAGAAGCTGAGGATAAAACTATGGTAAGCTTCTTTTCTTGAACTACTCTGCCTCATTCAGGCAGAACATTTGAAAACTATGAATGGCTGTTATTTCGTCTCCTACAGAGGATGTTCAAAGACCTTTAAATCCCCAGAAGGTGAGGGAAAGAAGACAAACTAGAGAGGAAGCAAGTAGGGGAGGAATAATCTATCTAATCTAAAAGCTTTCTGAAAAGCCATGCTTTGAGTAACTGGTGCATATTTATGCTTCTGTAGTTACCCCTAGGCAGTCGGTCCTCTCTTGACTGGCTGTGAAATTCTGACTTTGGCTTCCTCTTCCGAGATACAGAGGCCATATCAATAGCTAGAAACTGTGATCAAGGTGGTCCTGTTTTTCTCTCTGTACAGGAATCCCAGGATTCAATATATCATTCCAAATGACATAGACCAAGCCAGTGTTAGTCAAAGCAAACCATATGCAGCAAAAAATGCCACATTCATACTTCTGATAACGAGATACAGCTCTACTTCTTCTGCTAAAATGACTTCTTTTACTAATTACCAGAGGGATGGACTCAATTGGTTACTAGTCTTGGGTTTGCTTCAGTGTCATCTGAAAGGAGTGATGAATCAATCACTACTGTAATTTCCTTCCACATCTGAATTTTCTTTATAGTTAATAAATCTTGAATTTCCTTTATAGTTGTATCAAGTTGGAGTGATGCAAACATTCTCCCATTACCAGTAATGCAACTTGTAGAGATGTTGAAAGAACATGGTGCTGAAGTGTTATTAAGATGTTAGTAGACAACTAAAGACGTTTCCTGGTTTTTTGGTAAGCAATGCTGTAAACACTTCAGTATCTTGTTAAATGCTGGGTTCTGCTGCTTTCCTGTTCAGTAGTAGCTCAGTCTCCAGTCAGAACAATAATTCTTTCTCATAGCCTTAAGGAGGAAAGTGTTTGGGCATAACAAACTATTTGAACACTCTTTAATAACAAAGGCACTTCTTTTATTGAGGGCTCTTCAAAGTTTATATTTTGCAAATTTTTCTACGCATGAACTGAAAAGCTATTTGAAAACGTTTTGAAGATAAGCCTGTAACTTCCAAATTGTTCGGTTTTTCTCTTTCCATGATTTTATCCTAGCAACTGATAAGACATGAATTTTGGCATTGGTTTAGTTTTTAGTAAGATTTGGGGAGAAGATTGAAACGCCAACCTTCACTGCACAGTATCGTTAGCTCTGAATGGCAGTGTCCTGTAATTCTCTTCACTTCTTGATTTTGTCAGGCTTTACTGTAAATGTAGTTTATAACTAGATTTTCTAAAACCGCATGCAATTTGTATTCCATAAGTTCAATTTTTTATGTATAATAAATAAAATAACGAGTTAATATCACATTATCCTGCTATACCCTTTTCTCTGGCAACAATGGAGTATTCCTGAAGCACTTTCCAAGTAAGCTAGCTGTCTACAGTCTATGATAATCAGCTGTAATGGCACATAGGCAGCTGGTTTGCTAATCCTTTGATTGCAGTATTAGTTTGTGTCAGAGATTCTGAAAACCTGTCTGATCCTGTAAATGTGTTTAGTGAATATTGTAGAATAAATTATATCTTGCCTGAAGACTCTAAAACACATATTCAGGTTATGAGTTGTGTACTTTCACTGTGCTTGTGGGTTTTTCCCTTTTTTGGTAGCTGTTAAAAGAAAAAAAGACATGTCTCTTCTAAAACTGTTTAGCAAAAAAATTGGACTTAAATTCGTTTAACATTGGAAGGATTTGTATTTTAATCACCAGAAATTGTTCTTATCTGGCTTATCACCATGTTGAGTAATTCAGGCTCGGATCAGGTTCTCTTATTTAGAGAGAGATTGCAAATAGGATTTCCATTATACAAATCTATTAAAAAGAATGGGAAGCCTACTTTGTATGTATGTATGGCTTATTTAAAATACCCAGTATTCTGTACAACACTATTTTTGATAAAGAAACATAACTTTAATAATGTATGTACAAACATGATTGGTTTTCCATGTTATAATTTAATTTTCATAAATTAGAGCCAGTTTGCTAGAAGATAAGTATATGAATTAATAAACCTGATCTGAATTTCTTTAAAGCTGCTATTTAAATGTTTACTGCAAGTTACATTGCTTTCTAATCTTTCTAGTTCAAATTAAAGAGAAAAACTTAGCTTATTCAGTTCATAAATAGTAACATTCTCAGTAGTGGTTGACATAGTTCTTGGTCATAGTTTTTTTTCTAGAGCCACCTAAACCAACTAACTAATATTTGTTCAGTGTCCCTATAATAAATATATATAAAACTTTGTGCTTTTGAAATTCTGAAGTCTTTCAAAAAAGGTGAAAACGTAGGGGGGAAAAACCTCTTTACTGGTAAATTCTGCCATTGTGAAGCCTCTACATTTTTTTTTCTTTATTAGATGAGATTTGTCTTTGTTCCTTCCTTATTAGTCCCAAATGCCAAGATGCTATTTGTGCTTATTTCCTGCCCATAAAGCATGTCTGATTCAGAAAAAGCGTGAACTCTAAAAATCGTGGGCTGAAGTGTTTATCGTACCTGTGTCTGTGGTACAGACCTACAGTGTGCATGAGGAAGCCCCCATGCAGTCTGGCTCTGTGCTCACCCCTGGAACAGCTGGTTGGTGGCTTAGGCTTGCTAGTGACCCGAAGAACCTGATGTTTTCTGCTCACACTACCTGTTGTGTCTTGTGAAGTGTTTTAACCTGTGCTACCTGGGGTACATATATAGGGTGAGGAGTTAAGGTGGGCTTTTGAGTGTAACTGTAGTCATCGTCCTCAGGTGTGTAATGCAAAATGTTAATCAAGTTGATTACAGCCTTTTCTTTGAGTGTCTATATTTTGGGAGTGCCCTTTTCCATGTTTCCTGTCATTAGCATCAACAAAGATCATTAAAACCAATCTTCTACTGTTTAAAATTATTTTTTTTGTTTTCCTTGTCCCCAGAAGTTTGTTTCTTTGGTGTGACGTACTGTACTTCAGTACATGAAAGCCAGTCCTTGAAACAAAAGTGTGTTCAGTAATCTGGGCTTGTCTGCATGTACCAACCATACCCTTTTTAACTGCATAAGTTTGGAAACCAGAAGTTAATGAAGAGCTTGTCTTGACTAGACACTGATTTTTCTGACTACACAGTTTGCAAAAGTTGGCTTATAGCACCTTCTTAGCTGATGAACTTGTTATTGGTACAACAAAAATTTAAATGGGAAAGAATAAATGCATTAAAAAAATGTATGAATTGATTTGAAATAGTTCAGTGCTGTGCTCATAAATTTCTAACAAGTTAAGCACTGTTACACCAAGAATATATGAACAGTGACCTCTGTTCAATGGGCTCATAACCTTGAAGTCTAGCAGAAGCAAAAGTCAGTATTTTCTGGTTTTGCCCAGTTCAACAAACACCCATAAATACCTTTTGCTCACAATTGTTTCCATAGCTTCTCTCAGTTAAGGAACACAGAGTAGGAGTGTTTGAAGAAGGACCCGAGTTCCTGCAGCAGCCCACAATCTCTTGCTAGTCCTTGATAACACTCTGTCCCCTGCATGAATTGGCTTTCACCTTGCATTGACTAAACTGATGTGCATAGGGAGCTGTCATGCTGACCGTGCTCTTGACTCAAGATGATGATGGTTTGTGGGGTATTCTGTGGCATACCATAAAATGCCTTGAAGATAAAGACTTGAGATGTTTTTGAATTTAAACATATATCCTTTGAGGAATTCTGAAAAGGTGAGAGGCTTGATAACCCTCATAAATCATGTCAGGGTGGAAGCTAGTTTCTGCTTTTTGCTCCTCTTGTCATTTTTTTCAGAGTTTAAGATTTCAGAGCCAAATAGATTATGCTTCTGTGGTCAGTCAAAAGATAATATAATGTGTATTACTGAGGGCAAAATATGATTACGATTTTGGAACTTAATTTCCTTGTAGCTTCAGATCACAGAATGTTTGCCAGTTTTCCAATGTTTCAACATATTGCCAGTAGTGTAAGCTTCCTAAAAATGTTTATAGGAAGAATTTTTGTAATATACTGTAACAGACAGGCTGTATGGGTACTATCTTTCTCCAAATTTAAGCTACTGAAAAGTTTTCAAGAAAATGTTTTAGTAATATACGCAGTAGAAATGGCATCCCTGCTTGCTAGAAAACTGAGTATATTACATGTGTTAGGGGAATATCCAGTAACAGACTTTTTTTCAAGGGAATCTAAAGTAGACTCTGAAATAATTGATTTTGCTCTGGGAAGTTTGTTACATCTGAGTTTGGGGGAGAAATACCACATCATTTGTTTGCTTTACTGTTGCTTTTGCTGCAGAGTTTCCTGTGTTATTCCATGCAGATACTTCATTTTGACAGCCCAGATAAACAAAAGCCAGATGCTCATACCCAGAGAAAAATCCCTGAACTCCAGTCTAGGGCAAAGATAAAGAATTTGGGCTTTTTCAGTTCTGTGAATAGACACTGGCCACTGGAAAAGATTATGTGTGACTGAGGCTGTGATGATTTCTGTTCTGACATAATTGCTAAACAGTAACGTGAACATACTTACTTTTCTCTGAATGGAGCCATAGTCGTTTAGGAAGTGAATAATATAAAAAAAAAATTAGAAAAATGCTAGGTTTGTTTAAATCCTGTAATATACATATTCATGCTTTCAGAAAATTAAATGGATTTTTCCAGGAGACCTGGAGAAGTTGGATGTCCAAAATCCCATCGAGTCAGTAAAAGCCAGCTACTTCCTTCCCTATGTTTTTCCAGAAATCTCTGCTTAAATGACCTTTAGCTTGAGTTGGAGTAATACTTGAATAAAGTGGAAGGTATACATTAAAGCTGGCTTACAAAATACTTTTTGTTGAAAATGTATCATTTTCTTTTGCCCAACATCATGAGTATGTGAGTAGATTCTTTCTGAGCTGATTCAACTATGTGTAAAGTCTGGAATTCCTGTTTGCTCATGGGGTAAAATAAGTGATGGTTTCATCTTGAGACAAGAAGACGGTGCAAACTGGACAATGTGATTTGATGCCACAGAGATGCTTTCTGCCATGTGAACCTCCGCAGAAAATCGTCGTCTTCAACTTTAATAAAGTTGTGGAAGCTCAAAGATTAATGCAAAAAACAAGCATTTGGAGTCGAAAGTAAATGTTTTTATGCTTTGTACTCCACTAATATGTTTAGATTAGATTCTCCCTTAAGTGAGTGTTAAACATACTCCATGATTTGACACTTCTACAGTAGTTAATGGTTTAATCATATACATTTTATGCGAATTTATTTCTGCTTTCCAGTATTTGAGCTTGACAGGTTTTTTTAGAAGGCTTTTTGAGTATGCTTGGACCCTTGCATTTCTACATAGGACACACTGACTGATTTTGCTTTAATATGGTATGTGAAATTTTGAAAATGGCTATAAACTGGCTATAAGTTGAAGTCTGATGACAACAATGAGTATTTTAAAGCTAACAAAGTGACTGCTAAAATGCCATGACGTTTTACTATTTTTACAACATTAAAAAACCCCAAAACCTGCTGTAATCTCTTGCTGCAAAGCCTTCAGCTATTTAAGTGAAAAGTTGTGTGATAAAATGTCATCAGTCCTACATAATCATTGAACTAAGATAATGTTATCATTTTTTAACATACCAGCGTGGGTTTTTCACTGCTAGCAGGTGATATATTTATAACTTTCATATTGGACAGATTGATAACCTTCCTTCACTACCTGTTTGTTACATACATTTCATTTTAATTCTGTCTTGTTAAAAATCAATGGTAATTTAGCACAGGGGAAGAAGATGGAAGAAAACAAATGTCCTAACTGTGTACCAGCTGAGCACAGCTATAAAACAATGTTAAGGAAAATGCTGGATCGTTGAGGGAGGAAGATTCTTTTTCTGGTTTAGATGCATTCATTCTGGAGGAAATCTTGTAAGGTGGGGGGAAGCTCTGATTAGTGGCCAAAGTAGAGGTAGTCAAAGGTCAACTTGTTAGGGCTCTAGTTGAGACTTCAGGACACTTGGTTTTAATTCTGTAGTTTCTCCTTCTCTGACCCTGGCTGAGTCAACGAGATATATCCTCATTACAGATTCAGCTTGAATCTCTTCCCATATCAGCTGAAAAATGCCTCAGTATCTTGATGTAAACCATGAAACCAGCATTAGCTCTGTTGGTTCAAATTTGCTTTAAATTCTTGAATTTTGTCCCAGCAGATTTTATGCCAGAACACAGGTGTTGCTAGCTTTCTTGCCACTATATCTTGCGCTTTTACTAGATGGATAAAATTTTGATTCTGTGGTAATGCCTGATTTGGATGAGGTTTGCACAGCGAGGTGGTTTGGTTGTCCTCAGAAACATTTAGAAGGTTGTGGAAATAAGGCAGTGACACAGTTTATGGGCAGTAAGCTCAGGTATTTTTCAATAAAATCTGGCAGTGGTTGGCGACTACATAATTTGTCAGCTGCTAGCAATAAATCTCTGCCATCCTGTTGCTCTCCTGCATGGCTCCTGTTGCTTAAGCTGGGTTCTTCTAAGGTAACACTTCCTTTGAGAGCAAATTTGGGGAAAAGGAGAACAAGGCCTTCACTAAAGAATTTGGGTTGACTATTTACTTTTTGGCCACTCCATACCTCTCTATTTACATTAATTCCAATTCATTAAATTCCTGGCATGGTGGATGCATCTGGGCAGAGGCATATAACACTAGTGGGCTGCAAGGAGGGCATGTGTTGGTGGCCCTGTGGCAGTGAGGCTGGGCTAAGAGGGTCAGCACATCCCAGACGGGGCTGAGGGGAGGCCATGGACCGTGTACTGCAGTGGTGCAAGACAGCAATGCCTGGGTGGCAAGCGAAGTGTGAACCTCGTGCACAACATGCAAGATACAACACAGCTGCCACATGATCTGGTTGTATTTTATTCATTTAGTGCTAACAGACCACTGGTACTTCAGAATGAAGCTGAAGCACCAACATACCCAAGCACTGTTGAAGAATACACAACAGGAAAAGGTTGGTGTCTCTGTCACTGCTGGTAGTGTTTATCCGCAGGCAACACTGTTAGAAAGGGAGTAAGGAGAGAAAAGAGATTTCGGATTTCCTTGCTTGCTTAAAGGTTAGACTGAGAAGGAAGGACTAAAATGTATCCATGTACAGAAAAAAAAGACACTTGAATTTTCTAGTCTCATGCTATTTTGATGGAAAAGGGTCTTGTAATGAACATAAATGATTTAGTCATCTGCATGTGCAGTCACTTAATCACTTTGAAATGGATATCAGTACTAGCAATCATTTTAGTTTTGGCACTAGTTCTCAATCAAAGCCTGGCTCTGTGTAATTGCCAGCATTTGAAACTGCGATGTTACACAGCAAAAGCAGACAAAACCAAAATAATTTTCATCAATGAGGGCTAAGGACATGCAGTACTGTGAACAGATTATTCCAGATTTTAACATTGAGTATAAACTGTAAGGGGTTTATTGTCAAAATATATTTTTGCAGTATATTTTGAGGTACGTAATAATATAATATTCATTATATTATAATGAAATAAAATATGAAGTTTATTTCCTCTCTTTTTGTTGGAAGGAGAAGAAAGCTTATGACCACAGATGTACATTTCTGAAGCATTTTTCTTTACTTTCCTGCTTCCCTCCTGGAAGTTCCTACTGTATTCTCTCTTGCAAATTTCTATTCTTTCTTATTCATGTCTTTAAAATATTAATCTAATGGTTGCGGTTGTGGAGCCCACCTGGAGGACTTCTAACATAGAAGTTTGCTGTAAAGCAATAGGCTGTGCTGCCTGCCCGGCCGAGCACTCCCTGGCTGTGTGTTGCACTGTGCTGCTCCTGATCTCTTGCTCAAAAAGTCCTCGGGCCATTTCTGGTTGGTTTAGATCTTCATGCTCTCATGCCCAATTCTTAAGCAGACGATTTATTTCTCTTCCTGACCAGTCAGTGCAGATCTCTGCTGTGCAGTTGGTCAAACATGCTACAAAGCAGAGTACTGGAAGTGTAAGTACATGGATGATTACCAGCAGTTTGGCTTTTTTCCTCCCACTCTAAGTTAGTATTAAGGCTGGTCTGTCTGTAGAAGAATGACTTCTTTCAAAAGACGTCTGCTTGTGATATATTTTTATATAAGCGTATACACATTTAGAAATATTTGTAATTAAAACCTCTGAGGAGAAAAAGATGAAAAAAGCAGCAGTAGAGTGCTTGCTAAGTGATGATTTCTTCAAGATTCTGTTTCTCTGTGTATCACGCCAGAATTCAGCTATCGGTAGTTGAAAGGATATATTCAAAGTAGCCTCCTATGTATATTACTTTAATCGCCTTCCTTTTAATAGTTTCCATTATGAAGACACGTGCTATCTCGTAACCCTGTCTCGAGGGCGATGATGTTTCCCCATATTGTGTAAATAAAAGACCTCCACAGAGAGCTGACAGGGCCAAAAGAAAACGGGTTTTGTGTCTGTGGCTGTTCTGATGAAAATCTCACTAATTCAAAGGACCAGTTGCAGAAAAAAACCTGTAATCTTTTCCAAAAACCTGTTGCAGCCTAGTGAGGTTCCCAGCTGAATGTGTGGTGGCCTGTATTTAAAGAAATCCCATTACAGGCAAACAAATGCTCAGAAACCTTTTTCATTTTTTGTCTTTGTTCAAGTCTTCACCGATGTGGTCATGAAGGTAGTTGGGCATAATTACCAACATAGTACCCATGTATGGGGTCTGTGACTTAGCTCAGATTCTTTTATTCATGACTGTTGTGTCACGAAATGTATTGCCTGGCATTAATCATAAAGTGGCAAATGTATGTTTGTTTGTTTGTTTGTTTATTTTTAATCCCGACAATTAGAACATGGAGTAGAATAATTCTTTGTAGCATTTGAGTAATATTTGAGTCCCTTTTCCTTCCTTTCTCCCTCCCTTTGCACTTGATGCAAATTCCATGTACTGCATTGAATAGATGTAAGGTCAGGAAGCGTTGATTACTAACGGAACTGACTTCCTATGCTATTAATGAAAACATGACTCATGTTCTAAGGATTTGCAGTTGGATTCCTGTAACTTTGGGTATTTCTGTTGTAATTGTTTTCAGTAATTATGTTTTCCTAGAACACAAAATGATCATGAAAGAATTAGTATATTGAAAGCAATTACAACATACTCATTTGTTTAAACTCATCCTAGCACGGATGAATCGTATATTCGTAGCACACAAGATTTCTGACACAAACAGTAGATACACTTGTAATTTTCTTTTGATCTTTGCTGTCCAGAAATATCTTTAGTGGGGAATGAAGGCAAATATTCAAATAGTAAACATATCTCAGGGTGTTTTTGTAGCGAACCACTACAAACATTCAGAATTCACGTATTTGTGTGAATCACTTCTCTGTTCCTGAGCAGTTGGAAATAGCAGTGCAATTACAGGGAGAAAATACTGAAAACATCAATACAGTATTTCTCCTATAATAACTTGTTTTTTCAGCTTTTTTTGTTGATGGTAGAACTGATAAATGCTAAGACTTTAATCGAATCAAAACCTGAGCCACATGCCAAAAGGAAATTCCTGAAGCCCTGGTGCTTTTTCTTGAGGCTGTGTATTGGCATGGGGATGAACTCCATGTCTCCAGAGCACTGCGGCAGTAAGAGTGAGCCGCAGGATGGACTTGGGAAGATACAGGCAATTCCCAGTTCCTTTATGATTTCAGGAAAGTAATTTAACGTCATCTGTTTCCCCATTCTCCTTTCAGAATATGACAATAAGGTTTCACAATCTGCTTCAAGTTAAGTCTGTTAATGTGCGTGTGGTGATCAGACGCACCAGTAATGGCAGCCAAGCAGGAAAGCTGAGAACATTTAATGTTTCTTAGATTACTTCTTGAAGCACCCATACTCAATTGTAACGCTGCTCATGTTTTAAGCGTATTTTTGAAACTGGACAGTAAAGTGTATTTTTATATAAATATAGGTGTAAAATGGGCTGGAGAGCAACAGAACTAATTTTGGTTTTTTTCTGGTTTATGATAGGGAAGTGAAGAGCTTGCCCCGCTCTCGCTAGTTTTTCCCTTGGTAGAACTTCTGGGAATGGTGCCTTCCCTTCTTGTCTTTGTTGGAAATCTGTGCTGGATGGGAGAACGGAAGTTTGAGTTCATTTCATTATTTTTATTGAATTATTTTGACATAGTTTGTCTGCTACACAAGTTCAAGAGGAATGGAAAACAGGCATTTCATTATAAATCCTTCACGATTTGTTGTTCAGGTTTTACTTTCTGTCCTTTTCAATGTCAGCCTATCTGTCGCTACTACAGTTGTCTGTAGTAGCAAATGTTTCAGTGGCGTATGACATGTAAGCATTCAATTGCCATTTGTTTGTTTCAAAATCTCTCTCATAGTCTTTCATTAAAGGTGAATTAGAAAAGACCTGAATGTATAATGAGTTCTGTTTGATGAACAACTATAGTTTACTATGAAATTTACCTTATAGAGATAATAAAAGTACCAAAAGTCCTTCTCTTACTTCTTCTATATTGTGAAAGAAATAATAAATAGATGTTTTCCAGTTTTGGAGGTGGCCTTTAATGTGACTTTCTCCTTTTCGTAGTCGTAATTTCCATGTTTCTAAAATTACACTTTTGTCACGTACTGATTTAACCAGATAATTGCATTTAAGTACAGTGAACTATCCAGAGCTGTCCATTCCCAGTCCCCCACCAAAAAAGAGAAGTTGCTCATTTGATTCGGTAGATTTATAATCTTTGGGGGAATACATGCATTTTTGGCATTTTTTTCTGTTTGTTGTGCTTTAGACCTAATGATGAAAGAGTTATTATAGACTTACACGTTTATAGAGAAACCGCAATCCAAATTAATTTTAAGGATTTTACTGCAGTTACATTTGTGATGCTTAACTTGTGCAGGAGTAATGAGATGGGTAGCTCGAAAGGGCCTGTAAAAGAGTTGAAACAACATGATTTCTTTTAGTAAGAGCAGGGCTCTGAAAGATTACTTCAGCCATGCAGCACATGTCCTGTGAAACCTGTGCTGCCACTTATTTTGGTGCTAGGTCTTGGTTTTGTTTGTATGCTGGGACATTTCATGTCTGGGCGAATATACTGTATAGCTTGATCTGTAAATGGCTTCTGCATTTTGCCGATTTGAGGATACACTGCTGGTGCATCTTGGGTCTGTGAAATCTGTAAGGAAAGGAGCGCTGCACAATGAGCTCTTCACAGGTCCTTAATATCTGGTAAGCACATCTGTCTGCAGGGGCTTTGCCCTTCATTTTTCTGACATAGGTAGCAAATGAACTGGATTTATCAAGTGGATCCGTTAAAGAGCCTCAGTCTTCATAAGATAAGTTGTTTATTAAACAACAAGAGCGATTAAAATAAAGATCTCAACATTAAGATATTTCCTTGGGTTTGGATCTATTTGAACTGAAGACAAACAGGAGAATCCAGTAGTTCTATTATTTTGCCTGCCTTGGAGACAAAAAAAACCCAGGTAGCCTAGCTATAAAATATAAAATATCGTTTTTCTGTCTGGTTGCTGCACACTGAGTGCCTTGAGACCTGTGTCCTGCAAGAATCATAGAATAGTTGAGGTTGGAAGGGAGCTCTGGAGGTCATCTTGTCCAACTCCCTGCTCAGGCAGGGTCACCTAGGGCCGGTTGCCCAGGACCATGTCCAGATGGCTTTTGAATATCTCCAAGGATGGAGTTTTGGAAGAAGCAGCTTTGGAATTGTTTCCACCTAAGCCGCTATAGAGAGCGTTAGTGGCTGCCCTTTCACGTTGCAGGTGCGTGACAGGTAGATGCGTTTCAGCTCTGAATGCACCATGCATAGCTGCTGGCTCCCATGATGACTGAAAACTGACGTAAAAGGTCATCCATGAGGAACATGGAACACATGTAAATCCAAATGAACAACAATATTTTACCTTGAAGGGTAAGATTTCTGTTGAAATAGGTAAAGTTTAGAACAGGCACCCCAGCACTTCTGTGTGTTTTTGTAGTAGTATCTCCATGTCTTTTGGGGAAGGTTTAAAGCATACTCATCTAGGCTGGAGGTTGCTTTCGAGGCCTGACTTAGAAGTATTGTAATACTAAATGTTCTTAGAGCTGACTAGTTTCCACTGCCTGGAAGAAGGAAACCTTACTGCCAAATTCCCAGAGAAAAGGAATGTGCCGAAATCATGCAAAGAAATTGAAGCGGCTCATCTATTCTGTTGTTCTTCAAGATGGTTTCTGGACATCTGAATGCCCTACCCAATTTTCTTCGGCATTACAGCTTCAACAATGAACCTACAGAGGCCATAGAGAAAAATAAAGTAGCTTTTGTTATGTGTCCCCTGTTCTCCAGATGTTCAATGTCGTCAGGGAAGGGGCAGGGGTCAGCAGAGTATTGCAGTGGGTACTGCTCCCACAGGGGTTGTACTACTCTAAGTTATAATCGAAGCAGG
>NW_008824035.1:3387605-3398718 GCF_000699105.1 Pygoscelis adeliae
GTAATCAGCATGAAAACTCTAGTTGTTGGGTGGGTAACCTTTATTTTTTGTTGGAAAAGTTTCCCACTGAGATCATCTGACATTAAGTTGTGGCAAGTTAACTTGCATTTTTATTAGTTTGCTAGAAAACTGATAGACACTCAGGTTGCTAGCAGGGGTGTTGTACTTTCTCATGCTTGTCCCCTCCTCCCCTCTGCAGGTATTCTTATAGGGCAATACACTTTTTTAAATCAGAAAAGCCTTTGGTAGCAGCTGTTACTTTCTGTATTGTATGGTTGGACAGCATCTAGCCTGATGGTTAACAACTTTTATTTTTTCAAGTACCTTCTGCATGTTCTTGCCTCTCAACCTTGATCCTAAGAGATTTATAGAAGGTGAAAAGACCAGAAAAGTAGGCAGTTAAAGCTGTCTGTGTCTCTGGAGCACAGACATGATACATGTAACTATATTTCTGCGTAGAAAGCAAAAACAAAAGGGTTTGTTTTTTCTTCCATTAGTTCAGAGGTTAAAAGTGTGTTTTGTTTTGTTTTTTTAACCTATTGAGGTTAAAGTGGACTTTCCTGGAATTACTTTTTCTTTTAACCACAGGTTTTTGATAAGGAAACCAAATCTGTGTGGCTGTTTTATAAATTCTGTTATTTTAAATTTATTTTTCACAATAAAGGCAAATTATGAAAGGGCTTATCTTGCAGCAATTTGAGCATTCTGTAAACAACCAACATCTCAGATGACCTTAGTCCTACTCAGCTATCACACGCAACTGATTTTAAAACCGCTGTAGTGTCCGTAGGAGCAGATATGTCGTATTTCACAAGGCTGTACAATTCTGTGCCATTCTCTCTTAAAACTTATAGTTCCGTGGTAATTTTTTTTTCTCCTTTCGATTTTCAAAAAGTTAGTTAGCTCCAGTTCTCTCATGGCAGTGGAGTACTGTCCTTTCATACATTGTTTCTTGGCCAGTCCCATGTCATGGAGCAGAGAATGCAGGACAGATGCTTCACGCCTGGCATACTCAGCTGTTCCTGAGAATAAAACTACTACGTGCGACTGGCAAGTACTGCTTGAGGCAGCATATGCTAGCTGTTAACGTGTGACCTTTTTGTCCTCAGTAACTCGACTAACTTTACTCATTTAGAAAGAAAAAAAATTAGATACTAAATTTAGGCAACCGAGTTGCTGAATATCAAGCCACTGCTTAATAATAAAAGTATTTTTCACTTCAAAACTCTAGTTCCAGATGTAAAGTGTTAATTGCACACTGACCAGCGTGCAGAGAGGTGGGTGAGTAGCATGGACTGTCGGCCAGGTTATTGGAGTATGTGGAGCTGCAAGTGATTGAATTACAGTGGCTTAAGAAGTTCCTGTCTCCTCAGCTGAGAGTTTTACCGCCTCTGAGCTGACATGCAGCTCAACTGATTGTACACGCCCTACCAGACCACTAAAAAAATAAGCTAAATTGTGCTATTTTAATTACTGCTGCCACAGAATACACTGGGAGTCACTGAGAGACTGCTTTTCTGGATGGTGCAGCTATTTATGGTTGTCTCAGCATAAGAGAATTTTGAATTTTGACTCCTTAATGAATGGTAACAGCCTTAGAAGTGAGACGCTTATCTGAGTCTCTTGGTTTGTCTTTCTATTACCCAATCATCTGTGCTGGTGACACAGTGGAAGAGTGTTTTTGCAGTAGGTCTGCCTTGCTGAAACATGGCTCTTTGGGGCCAGTGCTGCAGAATGATCAAATAAATAAATCCTCAGCGAGGAGATATTTTTATACATATACAGTACCTTTAATAATTTACAATTATGTATGCTATAATTTTATTTTAAGTTCAAAATGTGTTTTCCCAAAAGACCAATCTACTCCACCTTGCATCTTTTCACTACCAGTGCTTTCATGGGAGTTAAAGAACCGGATGAAGTCTAGTTGTTGAGATATGTAGTACAAATTCTTACTGCGATTGGATGTTTGCTGAGCTGTACTACTGAATAATACTTATTAAGTGCCTTGTAATTACACACCTAGCTTTCCTTGCGTTTTATAAAATCACTCAAGGGAAGAATGAAAATATTCTAAATATCATATTCGCTATAAATGTAGGATTTATTTATCTTGATGCCTTTCTGAAGAATTTATTGTTTGAATATGTTTACTCTTCCTAAAGAAAAGATGACGGAGGCATATCAGCATGTTTGAGTCCTTTCATTGAGGTGATATAAACAAAAAAGCAGTAATCATATGGGTAAAACATGTGAGTTCTTAAGATACTAAATTTTTGAAGTTTGTTGATTAAATATTCTTGTAAAAATCAGTATGCTTTTTGTGGGTGGTTTTTGGTTTTGTTTTAATAAAAAACCCCAAAGATTTTTCAAGTGATCATGGGTATTTATTTTTGCGCTCTCTTTGCATGTTTGGACATTCCACAGGGAGACTTTACACGTGGCGTTGCTCCTGTTTACAGGCAGTGTTTCCTAGAACTGCTGGTTAATAGTATGGGTTTTACTCTACCATTAGTATTTCTGTTGGTGGTCGTTAATGAAGTTGTGTGAAAGAGCCGAAAGTGATAGGTTGCTGAGCAAAAAGAAGTACATGTCAGTGCAACAGCTGGATAACGTGTAGAAAAAAGAGATCAATAGAAAGAGAGTGGAAAAACCCCTTAGAATTAGGTAGGCACTGGGTTGGGTGGCAGTCTGAAAAAGATGATCTTGGTTTAGGATCTGGAAACAATTAAGTAACGTATGTGGTTGCTGAAGAAACCAGCTAACAGTTGCGTAACTTATGCTTGAGGACAAGTGATGCAGATGATGGAGACTGTGCAATGAAATTTTTGTTCTGCACCTGTGAACTTCAAACATTTGCACATTCATTTTGAAACATCTGCTGAGGTTTTTTTTGTCCTCTTTATGAAAGTAACTTCGGGATAGACCTAATTTTTATTTCTCACTGTTGGGAGTACAGTTTAAAGAACGGATATGTATAATTTAAGATGGTTTTGAATGTAGGTTTCCAGAAGACCTTAATCATCCTTTTACTAAAGTTGTTATTTTATGCATAAAATCACTGAAAAAAAAAATTTTCCTTTCTTTGTCTAAAGCTGCACAGAGTGAGGAGCGGCTGTGTGCATTTAAGGACCCATATCAGCAGGACCATGGAATCAGTGAGAGCCGAATCTCCCAGGAGAATGGCACAATTTTGTGCATGAAAGGTAGTACCTGCTATGGACTTTGGGAAAAAACACGAGAAGGAGACATACATCTTGTAAAACAAGGTACGTAACATTTCAGTGTAAGTGCAGTAGTTTTGCTACTCTTCTCACTTTTTTTGTGATCTAGCCAGCCGATATGAAGATGCACAGCTGCAAAGCTAGACATTTTGTTTGTGCTTTGTACACATGCATAATTTTAAACTTCCCATTTAGCAATTTTAAATATGAACAGAAAGTTTGTTTGAAATAAATGACTTCTAAAAGAGACCGAAGAGATCAATGCACAGTTGAAAAAAAACCACCACTCAGATTGCTTGTTACTTAGGCTATCCAGAGGAAGATGGCTTTCTTGAATGTATCTCAGTATATGTATTGATGTAATGATAAATTTAAAAATAAGTGTCTCATTAAACAAAAATGTATATTCGTATTGATTGGATGCTTGTTTACAAAGGAAATTGCAGCTATAGCACGATACTGTCACATATCACTAACTGTCAATTCGCTGCTATTCTGCGGGGAGAGTGATGGTAGGGAGGGGTGAAGGGTCTTGCAGTTGCTGGAGACGTGTTTTGATTACCATTCTCAGGGACTCTGCTCTTGGTTATTTGGATACAAGTTAATGTAGTATAAGGCTGAATGAAAACTGGTATTTACAAATATCCTGTGCAGTTGTACTCAGTGTTGTTGTTTCATGTTTGATCTGGTAATCTGCTGAAAGAAGCAGTCTGGCTGCTCACCTCTGCCCCCACGCTGCCTCTTCCCCTTCCAGACATTTGCGCACAAACGACGTTTAACTGCCGTTGACCATACGTGGGAGGGAAGAGTTGCTGCAGGGAGAAAGGGCCTGCATTAACCAAGAAATAAGTTGTGATCCTGTAGAAGAGTCCAGAAGGAGACAGTGAGGAAGGACAGAATTTTTAGAAATTATGCAAGAAGCACCAAACTATAGATGCAGTCTTGTGGCCTAGCTCTAAGGAGGGGACTAGATCACAATTTCACCTAGACTGTGGGCCAGAGGGTGGTAATATTGTCTGTGGTATCAGAGAAATGGGGAATGGCATACTTCTGCTTAGAAGGCTCAAGAATTCAAGTTTTGTCATATTGAGGTTGACAGCTGGACACCTCTGATGTTGGCCTTAATCGCTGCCCATATTTCTTCTCCTTGGCTGTGGTAAATTCTGAAAGAAATTCTTCAGTTTTTGGTTTAAAAGGTGGTAGTGAAGTCAGACAAGCAAATGAAGATAACTGTTTTCACCCCACTCTGTAACATTTAATTAGGTAACATATGGATTTCTACAGGTGTGTTTAATTGTCCATGTAATAGAATTAAGTTTATGCCTCCTTTAAAAAGAATTCTTTAATTTGCCTCTTTTTACAGGTTGCTGGTCTCATATAGGAGACCCACAAGAGTGTCACTTTGAGGAGTGTATAGTTACAACCACCCCTTCCTTGATTCAGAATGGAACATACCGCTTCTGCTGCTGTAGTACGGACTTGTGTAACGTCAACTTCACAGAAAATTTTCCACCTCCTGACCCTACTGATACAACACCTTACAGTAAGTCAGACATTTCCATCTCTGTCATTTCATGGTTTAAATAATTTAGAGAAAGATCCTTCTTTCATGGTACTGTTAAATACGAAACCTGTGACCTTTCTATTTATATGCAACAGAAATGGCAAACAGAACAGAGCTTTTCCATATGAAGTTTGTCACATTTATATATTCCACAGTGCTCTGCAAAGAATGAGTTAAACGCTTACAAGAGAATTGTTTGTATAGGCAACTGCTGAATGCAGATTACATTTTCCAAAATGGTCTCTAATCTTGGGTGCTTTGGTATTTGGATGCCCAACTTCAGAAGCCTGTGGGGATATTCAGAAGGATTCAGACTTCTGTTAAAAACAGGCCAGTACGTTCATTAACATTATGGTACCTTTGAAAAGTCTGGCCTGTCTATTCAGTCATGGTTCACAGATAGCTTTGAGCGGTAGAACCAGTCTTATATCAGGCTGTTAAGATTCTCTCCAACAGTCTTACAGTGCTTTGAAATCTGACTTCTTTCTTTTGCATATCTCTGGTAGAGATTAACTTTGGCATAACGTTCAAAGAGTACTAGTTTGAGCAATGTAGTTTTCTTCCAGATTAGATTATCTGTTAAGTTATTTATTATAAAATCAACATAGCATATGGATCCAAATCAAGGGATCAGACCCCTTAACATCCCATTACAAAAGCAAGATCATGACTAGCAGGCACGCTGTTATGCTGTGTTCCAAGAATTAAGAAACTGTAAAGAAGCTCAGTGGCCTAATCTAAACATTTGGATAGCCTTTTCTGAACGAGAATTGTGAAAGAGAAGTTGAATAGCGGCAGGTATGTAAGTGTTTCTGTACGTCAGGAGTTCTTTATCAATTAAAAGTGTTTTGTGAAATGAAGATGTCTTTAATTGGATAGTATTTACAGCTATAGAATGCAAAAAGAATAGTTTGTGTTTAGGAATGATATTTGAATTAACTTAAACTCTAAGATAGTGAAGGTACTGATGCTTTCAAAAGTAACTGTAGGATGGAGTCTTTGTAAGCAATTTTGGTCAAAATGAGGGCTTGGCATGCTAAAAAAAAAGCAACCTTTTACTGGGAAAGTGTGTACGGTATAAATGGGTAGAGAGTTGATAAGGCATGGTGCCTTTTAGCTGATAATACTGTTTGTAGAATCAGTAAACAATCACCATTTGGAATCAGTGTCTGAGCTCAGCACTGTGCAATGCAGAACGTACTCTACTTGATTCTGGTAATAGTCATCTTATTGGGCTCCCCAAATGTGGCTGGAGTTAGTGCTGTGCAGGGGATTTAGACAGTAGGGAAAAAAGGTGTAAAGATTATTCCTTGTCCCTTTCTATCCCCCTAAAATAGGAAGACAAGGTTCCTACAAAATGACTTGTGCTCGTGCTTCTCCAAGGGTAGAAATTACAAGCCGAATTAATTCAGTTATTGGGTGATAAGATCTTCAAATAATTTTTAAGTGGAATTTTTAATACTGAAAGATCTAGCTTGACTTGCAAAGTGTGTGTGTGGGGGATTAAATTTGTAACACAGTCCTTAATTCACCCAGCTGTAATTGAGTGCTGCAGCATACATTTCTACTGACTCAAACTGTTTTGTATTATTGTGTCACCTTCCATTTTCTTAATACGCAAATTTGGCTTTAGGCATAAGCAAAGTAGGTTGCTACCTAGCACAGTTGTCTGTCTGCTTTGACTAGGTTAAGAGATGGAGATTGGCCATTCCAGCAGCAAGGATGGCCTCATTTGCCACTCTGGTGTTTTATTTGTGAAGCTCTACTACTGCTGCATCCGACAGACATGGGGCTGCTCCTGGCAGTGTAAATCCCGTAAACCTGCAGCACTGTGGAGGTAGAGGATGTTCTAGGAAGCTGGAAGGGTGAAAAAAGAGGGAGGCTGTGGCACGCGGACCCCTGCAACATTACTGACCCCCGTTCCAGGCACTGGGGTCTCCATGGTCCCTTTCCCAGCCCTCTTGACTCCTTCTGGAACCCATTTTGGCACTGTAAGATTTAGTTTTGCCACCTCAACATTGAGGACAGAATTCTTGCTTTGGCAAAGTTCAGTTTTTATGGAATTGTTGGGAAGCTTTGAATTACCTACCTAGGTTCCTTACTTGGGCACTCTTCCATCCTTCCTATTAAAGTTGTCAGAATGCTTTAAGGACATTAGTAAGCTTAGCTGCCCAGTCTGTGGCAATCTATATTACCATACCTTTTAGATTATTAAATTGAACAGGTCACAGTCATATGGGAAATCTTCTGCAGAAGGTTATTTCAGTATAGCCCACGAACTGTAAGAGCACTCTTTCATGTATATTTTTGATAAGGCATTAAAAATGTTTTACATTGAATAGTTCTTGAATAACAGAAAGTAAGGTATGTGGCCTCCTAGAACTGTATTTATGATCCTGTAAATTTCAAAGCAGGTGTGACTAGTGTATAGTTAATTATGCGAAGCCTGATGAATTTAGCCAACGGTTAACTAAATATTTGTAAATGTTTTTCTGCTGATTTCCAGTAAAATCACCCAGAATAAAAAGTTCCTGGAATAACAAGTGGAAATTCAGCCATAGTTTAAAAACTAACAGAACTTGAAAACACTGCTGATGAACGTAGTCAATTTAAAGCTTCACTATTAAGGAAAATTGTAGGTGTTCTTTTAAAACCATTTCCTTGCAGCTATATGAAGGATCTGTGGAAACAGCAGAATACTGTTAGGCTCTTGAGCTAAATCAATCCAGAAAAATAATGGAGGAATAAAAAGATTACTTTATACGATCTTTTGGTTGCAATTTTTTGTAGGACAATTAACAGTGGTGTATTGAAGGATGTAGCTAGACTATAAATGATTCAAGAGGACTAAAAATAAGTTAAGATCTTAATACATCTTAGATATAACAAATTACTGTCATAAAATATAGCAATTCTTCTCTTAAATATTACACTTAATTTTTATGTCATTGTTGTCTTCTAGGATGTTAAAACATGTTTATCTTGCAACCATATCTGTGTAGAACGGAATACTTTTTTTTTTTTTAGTTCATATTTGGTCAGGGCATAAATATAAGAAATCCATCCTATCTTCTAACAGAACTTTTATAAAAGTGAAAAATAAGATTAAGGACAAGCAAGTTCTTGAAGCCTTAAATTTAACTGTTACTGCTTCTTAATGTGCAGCTGGTAATTTAAAACACTCATACATCTGAGAAGTCATAATATTCTTCTCTTGTATCTTAAAGATAATCCAGGCACATTTGAGTAGTTGTTGGTTGCTAGTCCCTCCAGCTAGAGTTTTGCAAAGGCTGTAGGATGGGGTGTATTCTAGAGCCCACAGTCTGGAGGTATTAAAAATGCAAAGATTCAGATAGCTGTTTCCTGATGCCAGGAGAAGTAGAGGCTGGAGAATGGTGTTTACTTCACATCTGAAGATTTGCCTGTGGAGTTTGGAGCTACTGAAATGCAGAAGTTCAAAAACAATCTCTCATCCTCAACCTAAGCTTGCACTTTTGGGGAAAAAATATGCTTTCCTATGCTTTGCTAAATCATTCATGGATAGATTAATTATTCTTCCATCTTCTGTTTTCACAAAAAATTGATAAAAAAAAATCCATCTTAACTTCTGCCAGTATGTGTATTTAACCCTTAACACAACCTAAAAAGGGCCAACTGTGGCTTCCTGGGTAAATGTTTTGAGATGTATGTTTACTCTATTGGCTTTGTCAAATATTTATTTTGAGACTTGTTAAATATCTGCCTCTTATGTCTACAAAATGCTTCCTAAATTCTGAGACTGTTTTGAAGACAAATTCATTAGTTCTACAATCATTCGTAATGGCCATTTAAATGGAATTTAAGTGGCTAAAGAGGTAAATGATCTCCCTCATTGGTCATAGATATGTTGCTGTAATGAAACATTCATGTTAAAATAACATCAAGATGAAAGCAAGAAAGCCATTTTTAATTTTTTTTTCCCTCAAGGCTGCATTCTTGGCACTGCAAATAAATTAATCTTACAGCAACTAAGTGTTAAGAATATATTTTTGTATGACAGGTGGTGTATTTGCATGATACATGGAAAAAATCCCTGGCAGCAACAGTTGAGCATTACTGGTACATATTATTGTTGAAATGATGTAGGGTTTTCTCCTCATAGCAACAAATGGTGGCTGCAATTTTTAGAGGATTTAGAAACTTATATTAAGTAAGAGCACTGAGATTTGAATATAAAGAAACTGCCTCACACAGTGAAGGAAGTTGGCATTTCTTTATTCCAAAACACTGATAGACAGGTTTATCTTTCCAGTGTATCATCCTTGCCTTTCTTTGCTAGCCTTCTTGCTACGTATATAAAATACGTATATAAAAGTCTGTCTTTAAGTGCTCACAGAATTCTGTGGAAACTTTGAGGAAAGCTACCATTAAAAAAAAAAAGTAGTTATTAATGTATGTGGCTGTGTCAGGTTAATTAAGGTAGTAATAGTTTTCATTTAACTATTGCTTTTGAGAGGCAGCAGTTAGACTCATGTTGCTGTGGGCACATGGCCCAATCTAACTCCCACTGAAGTTGAATTAGGTCATGTCAGGCTAATTTTGGAAAGTTGTAACCCTGCTCACTCTCAGTTGTTATCTTGAACTTTTTTTTCCAGAGAGCAGCATCCAATATTAATTTATAATTGAAATGCATTTACTTCAGCTGTTCTGCTTGCAGTACCTGATCAGCTAAGTTTGTCACTATTGTTTGAGCTGGTCTTTCATTTCTGATCCGCCTTATCTAAGAAAATGCTCTGTAAATAAGCATTTTCCCTTACTTGCACTATTTTTTTTTCCAGGTGATTTGGATATATAGCAAAGGGGAAATTACAAACCTTTGCAAGGTAGCAGATCTTCTGTCTTAAAAGATGGAGGCGGGACTGAGCCACATGAGGATTAAAACTTTTACCCTTGAAATGATAGGGAGTCAAGTCAGGCACATCTTCCCTTCAGTGAAGAGATAAGGCATTATATGTCGTTAATTTACCTTCACTATATTATAAGGCAGGGGAGGAAATATTAAGACAGTAATTAAGGGCCTTAATATCTCTTAAAAAAAAAAATGTTTACTTTGAGACAGCTAAGTGTTTGGTACAAGAGGACACTACTGTGCCTCCCAGGAAGTTATTTTAGGGCACTGTAGAAAATTAAGATGCTGAACTGCTGAAGGAGATACAGATGAATGTGCATGGAGATTTCTAAATATGTGTCTCTGTTAAAAGAGATAATATGTGGAGCAGCTAATAGAGGGGAACAAATGAAAAGTGGGTTTTTCTTGGGAATAATTCTTTAAGATACTGATATAATGATGAAATATTTTGGATTTTTGGCCAGCTATTGACAAATGTGTATTTTCTTGAACCTTCAGTTGCCTTTCTGTCTGAAATTTAATGTATCTTTAAAAGAAATTCTTGTATTTAATTTTTGCTGTTTATTTGGTTACAGGAAATTAATTAACTGCGGAAGGGTTTGTGACACAGGGTGCACATTGCTACAAATACTTAGTGATGACATTTTGGAAACGTGTGCTAATTAAGGCTATTTCTTGTGTTGCTGCAGCTGAGGGAAAGGTGATAGTATTGTGGATTAATGTAGGGGAGAAAAAGTAGAAGTGAAAGTTGTTGCAGGGAGCAAACAAAGTATTAAAGCAATTAGTGTAGAAGGTTATCTAGAAATTCAAGTGAAAGCCTTAGTTTCTGTAGAATCAGTGGAAGGTTTTGCAAGTCACCCAAGATAACTGGTAACGCTTGTTGAGTAACTTCAGTTCAGTGATTCTCATTAGAAATGGATATATCAAAAGCAGAATCTCTTAAAGATTGTTGGTAGCAGCACTTCAATGTTTTAAGTCTAAGACGTCATAGTCTCCTGAGATTAAACTTGCATCTTTACTGAATTTAAAAGTAAAGCTTTGATGTACAATTCAAGTCTGAATATGAAATGTTAGCTGTGAAGGCAAAGCCTACTTAGACAGAGAAACTGTACATGTAAATTTTTTCTTTACAGAAACATTTAATCAGGAAGACTAAATTGGAGTGTTGTACTTGCACTGAGATTGAAATGTTTTGGAAATGTTTGGAAATGTTTTAAAATTTCTGTTATGCACCAAACCACAAAATGCTAAAAACTGTGTTAAATAAAATAAGAACAAACATGTTTATCTGAAAAAGGATAAACATTTCAAATATTATTTTTACCAAAAAAACCCCTTGTTTTTTTTTATGAGTACATTCCCTATTGCTTTGTCAAACTGCTGTTTGGAGCGCACTTGATAGGAGAGCTGTACAAGGTAATTGCAGAGCTGTGGCAG
>NW_008824035.1:3398775-3399896 GCF_000699105.1 Pygoscelis adeliae
CAGGAATTAGTACTGTGTTACTGTGTTATGACCCGGAGGTCCGAGAACAAGGACCTTCGCAAAGTTCTTTTAAAAATCTGTTGGAATCTAAAAAAAGAGCTTTTTGGGTGAAAGGTGGGGTTTTACCTTTATCTTGACATTGCAATAGTGTGTTTGTGAAGTGCTAGAGCTATAACTGTGCTTTGTTTCAGAGGGCTCAAAATATTTTACTTCAGAGTCCTTAGAGATCTCAGTTCTTCAAATTGAGATCTCAAATCTGATCCTATATCATGGTTTTGTCCAATACATTTTACCCCCTTGATTTTGGAACTGATACAATTTAGAAAGAAAACTTTAGGTTCTTGGCATTTGACAGACACTTAGAATAGCCCCTGTTAGCCCAGCTGCTTTGTAGTCTTACCCGAGTTGCATCCGTAGCTCAGCACAATGGAACTCGGCCTCCTCAGAGGAGACTGAAAGTCCAGACAGATGATTAAAAGATGTTGGCTCTTCAGAGTTGGTCGTTAATCACTGTTCCATTTTGAGCCTTTTTCGGTAAAATTTTTTTCTTTAGCTGGAAAAAACTGTGATCCTGAAAATCCAGTACATTACATTACTTAACGTTGATTTCTGGCTCCTTTCTTTATGATATAGCATACAGCGCATCTTCAGAGAGGACACTATCTGCAGGTAAAACACTAATGATATTTCAGTCTAGCACAATCTTAGGAGCTGTAGGTAAATAAAGCGTTTGGTTTTTAACAATGTGATAAGTTGTTTCTAAGAACACTTGAATTACTTTTAGGCAAAGCATTTAAAACAGCTGGAATTATGTCAGTTAGATGTCAGGTGGCTCCTGCAGAGGCTGGTGCAGAGCAGGCTGCGGGCAGAGATAGCTGCATTCCCCCCAAGCCAGGGAGCAAAAGCTGTGGGGCAGCACCATGCTGGCCTGGCTGCTGGGTCGGGTCTGGCTTGCAGGCGCTGCAGTCAAAGCCTGAACTCGGGACTGTCTCTGCTTGTCTTTCTATATATGCACTAAATGATTGTTCTTTGTGTGATTTGATTTCTTTTTATTGCTTTCACAACTGTGCTGTTGGAGCATCTTCTATTGGGAGTATAAAAAAGGTTAGGAGCTGTACTTG
>NW_008824035.1:3399966-3446731 GCF_000699105.1 Pygoscelis adeliae
GGATCAGGGTTTTAAATCTGTTTTCCTTACAAAGAAAGGCTTATGTCCTTTTTATTAATAAAGTGAATGGCAAATTCAGGTAAGCGCCTCGGGTGTTTGAATTGTGAACCTGTGACTAACTTTGTAATTCTGAATGTGAAGTTTCGTAACTGGGCATCTAGCTCCTGACATGTGTCGTCCGGGCTATAGATGTCTCCGTTATTTCTGAAGAACTGATCTGTCGGGGCTGTTTGAAGTTGCAGAGATCTGAGGTGATCTTTTGGCTTTCTGGCTAGCAGAAACCATGTGCTTGAAAAACAAAGAGTTCATAGAGCATCCAGGGGAACCAGCACAGACAGGAAGGCACTGTGTCAGTGTGCTCCTGGTCATGTTATTCCTGATTATACACCAGCTGCAGGTTTCTTCAAAGCTGTCGCTTTCAAGACCAAAAAACTCCTATTGTTGCTGTCCAAACAGGAGATGATGACAGTATATTCACTAAAATCTTGATGAAGATTCCCATGAATGTAATTGTACTATTGAAAGGCCTTCAAGCAAACAGAGATTCAAGTTGATACCAAAAGTCTATTTACATTTGTGTTGGTTATATAACCAAGAAAGCTTACTGTTGTTAATAGGGCAGATTAGGGTGAGGGGAATTCCTGAGTATGTTATAAGGAGACTTATATGAAATACAAAGAGTAGAGTTCCTCAATCCATAACTACTTCTGTATACCCGTACTGAGTCTTTCTTTGTGTCTTATCATTTTAGCTTGAAGTTTTTGTGGTGTTACTCTTCCCAGTCACATTGCAGTTTTGTTCTCTTCCCATGACGGGTTTGGGAATGTTCCTTCCTTGTGTATTGAAATAGCTGTTGTTGATGTATACCATTCATTATTATTATTATTTTTGCTGGTTTGTATTTCACAAATAAAATGAACAGCGCTGTGTTGCTATGGACACTAATACCGAAGCATTGGAGTTGGGAGACTGAGTGTTGTGTCTATTTTTGTGCGTGACAGACACTTTCCCTTGTTGCAGTTCTCATTAGGACTGAATTTGTGAAAGGAAATCTGACTTTTAATGCCAGCTCTTAGAAATCTGCAGAATATATATATATATTTTTTTTTTTTAGCTTCTATGCTTTTGATATCAGAATAGGTATGGATCTTACTAAATACTGAATGTCATCAGATTCATGTAGACAGTCCATACAGTTCTTTCTCAGAAGTCTGTTTTGATTATCAATGTTTTATTTTGGGATACTAAGATATTTATTCTGTAACACATTTGATAATTTGAAAGAAATCAATATATTCATTAGACTTAAAATCTAACTTATACAAGTTTTACCTTATTTCAGTTAATTTGTGTAGTATGCTTCCATACAAAATTGATTCATGGAGGAACATTTGCTATACGGATATGCCTAAAGGGGAGAAGTTAGAAATTCAATCTCTAAGGGCAAGGAAAGATATTGAAAGAGGGAAGTGTCAAGACTTTCTATTGCCTTAGCTTTTTTTCTTGTGCCTTGGCTTTTTTTTCTTGCTTTAGAGTAGAAAGAGAGATTTGACGTTTTCCGAGAGGTCTGAGAAAGGACTTCTTTTTCTAAGGCATCTGATACCAGGTTGCATTGAGACTGAATAGGAGTTTGTGATCCGGTTCTTTTAAATTCCTTTGAAAGTTCCAGAGAGGTGGATTCAGTGTTTCAGCACTACAGTTTTATGCATTTATTTTAAAGTTTGAGCCTACAAAATATTGCATATATGTTTCTTGGCATTAGGCCAATTATTTCCTAAAAGTTTCTGAAGTATCTGTGGATGACGTTAGACAGCTTTCGACTTTGGCCTGGATTTTTGCCTTCCTTTCCACTGGCGGCATGAGACTCATTTAGAAACTGCATGCAGGCCTGTAAATATTTTCTTAGACTAGCAAAAAATTCTTTGTTCCAGACATTCATATTGACTTCAAAACTATATATACTTTGAGCCAAGGGTAAGGTATCCTTGCATCCTATATAAAAGCAGTTCTCACTTTTGTAACACTTTGACAGGAAATGTGAGTGTTGGAGCTGTAGCAGTGAAAGTGATTTTTTTTTTCCTGTGCCAAATCAAAATATTTCTATTTATCTTTGAGTGATGGTTCCGAGCCCTGCCTATCAATCTGTTCACAAACTGGATGCATGAATCTGAAGGAATACATGGCTGATATGTGCTCTGGACAGCTGGACCATCTATATGGAGCCACTAAGATCATTGTTGCTTGGTCGTAGTTCTGTTTCTCCCATTAAAGCATTAACTCACTCTAAAAGTAGTGATGTGGGATGCAGAAATAGAACTTTAAACCCCAATGAATTAGTACAAATGTTATAAAACGCAAGTACAGTTTTTATATGTATGTCCCTTTGACATGGGAGGTTTTACTGTTTAAAAAAACAAAACCAAAACAACACAGAAAAAAAAAACCCAAAAAGAAACAAAACCCAAAGCTGCCCACACCCCCCCCCCAACAAAAAAAAAAAAACAGACAAAATAACCCCCAGGGGTGGAGAAAATACCCACATTCACACCAACATGAACTCCTGGAATGCAGACACCTAAACTGCAGCAAATACAAATTGGTTATATACTAACTGCTGTTCTGTTTTCCTCCATTTCTGTTCTCTGAGGATGTAATTGCAGTGAGTAAGGCAAAATGGATGATGCTAACCAAGCCATGGTGAATTAGACTTAGCAATGTTCTTCCTTTCAATGCAGGTCCAGACACTGCTGCTCTGCAATGCTATGGGAAAGTAGAGAAAACTTGGAGAAAACTCATTGCGAAATAAAGCATGGAAAACCACCAGAAGTCAGTGATAGATGTACACATAGAAAATATTTAAACTGAGTTTTGAAAAAGTTTTTTAACAACCCTGAAGAGTAACTCGAACTTCTCTGCCTTCATCAGCACTGTCAGCAGATCAATCGTGCACTTGTTAGCTGTGCAGATGAAGCTGGGAAGTGTCCATCACCACATGTAGGTTTGGGTGAGCAGAGCACTGTACACACCTACATTAGACACTCCCAGCTGTGGAGCCATTCGTAGCATCTTCGGAGCAAACTAAAAATGTGTATGGGTGAAATAAATATAGACTGTAAACCAAAAGTGTTACACATCTCCTGAGCGCTATGCCAGGAGCTCTGGGAGAGATGCTGTCCACAGGCCTCGCAGCTCTTGCAAACAGTGCTTGTACAGGCACACTCGCAATGAGAGAGTGATGAGGAAGATGTGGGCTAACCCTGCTCAGCTTTGGAGGGTTGATTAGGAGATGACTTCTGTCCAGCACTAAGAGAACAGTTAGTGTGTAATGGCAGTGGGAGAGAGCGCATCAAGGGAAACGTTTTAAACCAATTTGAGATTTCAACTGTATAGCTCAGGTATGCTGACATTATTTTTCCTGTTTTTATACAGATCAGTTAAATGGGAATTTTTAAAAAAATTATTATTATTTTAATTAAAACAGAAAACCCAAGCTCTATTGTGGGAAGAAAATTTTCATAATATCTTGGGGTGTTACGTATCTGTTATTAAGACAGTAATAATTACATTTTGCTAATGGGGAAAACTCATAAGTTGTGAATCCTTAATTTCACTGAATATTCCAGAATAGACCAGGTGAAATAAGGTACCAAAGATATCAGTCTGAATAGCTTCTCCCAGCTCTGCTGAACTTGATCCTACACTGAGCTAGTGCGTAGTATTATAATCTGTAGTAAACCACACAGAGCAGAGAGTGGAGGGGAGCAGAGTCCTGCATTTAGTAAGAGTCTGTCCGTGTGGTCACCATGTTATGTTTGCTGTGGAACAGGAGATTCCTAGTATGGAGGAGTGCAGTGCTAAATATTTAGTTAGCTGAGATCATGTGTCACCTAAGTGTTCATCAAGGACATGTTCATTTTATGCCTGTACACTTACATGCGAACTTGTGAGTGAGTTGGTAGGTGAGCGTAAACTGGTAAATTTGGAGATTTTTCTAGCAGCCTGTATGAGTTGAAATGATCACTTTTAGTAATTTACAGTTTTTGCTTAAGGAGGACCTGACGAATAGCCTAGCACATTCAGTGCCACAGTGATGCCAGAAGCATGTCATGAATTTCTTCACTGCATTAATGTATTTGTAATCATTGTAATGGGTTACATCAGTAGCAGTGTCTTCTTGCCAAAAAGTGCTATTGGCACGATGCTGGCCTGTGTTATGATGGAGCCCTTGAAATGAGATTGGAAGGCAGGCTTTTCCATTCATTCTAGATTATTATAAAATGAAATAGTTACCAGCTAGGTGCAGTTAGCTGCAATTTTTTTCTTCTGGAGAAGCAAATATGTACTTGCAAATGCCTTTTGAAGTTTGAGTATCAGCTTACAGCTGTAATGTAGCTATATTCTAATTGTTTGGTAGGAATGTGCTCCAGTACTTGACAATTTGCTACATTATTGCAGTGAACTGGGCTCCTGACAGACTTTTCCTGGATTTGAAATCTTGCAGCAAAGGGAAGTTTAGGAAGAAAAATAGAAAGTGTATTTTGTAAGCATCATAGAAATCATAGAACACTTGGATTTCCTTTCTGAAAGGATAGATTGGGAAACAGAACTCTTGTCTAAAACAACAATAGGACGGTACCTGCTCAAAGGTGTAACTGATGTGATTACTTGCGAATTGTTAGAAGGGATAAACAAGGAAAACAAACCAAAAAACCCAAACACCAAACCATAATGCAGGCTGAAAGTGTAAAGTTGATTGAAGTCTTCCCTTTCAGTTGGCAAGCATAAATCCTCATTTTTGTCCTGGTTATGCATTTTCACTTTAATGGAGCTTATAGAATTGCATATTCCTAAATCTGATTTAAGAGTAGCGTGAGAACGATGGGCAAAAAATTTCAGAAGACTAGTGATTGGGGGTGTCTTAAATTTTGGGTGACCAAACAAGTATGTTTTAAAAGTGGGCAAGTTTCACAGCGTCTTCGCTGAAATCTAGAAGTGCTTTGACTGTGTCCCGTTGAGAACCAGAAGAGTCATTTGAAAACCTTGGCTATCACTGCTTGTATTTTGTGATGTGTTAAAGCAGGAACACCTGTCAGGAAGGAATCAGTCTCAAGTTTAATTTTATTTTGTTGTTTCACAAAAAAGGTTTCTATTTGTTTAATGAGACTTGAGGTTTTTGGCATTCATTTAACAGGACTTCATGGTACACTCAGGATTTGAGTAAATGAGATTGACAGAAGCCTTCTTTGTATTGATTTTTTTAAAAGGCTGCTTTTCCCATTCTGATTTCTACAGTATTTGTGTAAATAAGTGTCTTGTGAAGAGATCAATCTCAGTTTTACAGTTTAATTGTACAGCATCATTAAAACAGCTGAAACCAATACTCAGGGCTGTGACGACTTCAGGGACTGATTTAAGAAAATTGTAACTACATTGAAAACACGTTTAAAGTTAGAACAGTTACAGAAGCTGTATCATTCAATATGTAAAAGTTTTATTCAAGTGAAATTAATCTAGCAATCACGATTCCAACATTGTTAGCAAATCAGTTCCGTAAGTTTATGAAATGTCTCCCCGTGACCTATTTAGATTTGTGTTGAAGTATTTATTCCTGGTTTGAAACAAGTTTGTTATTGTAGGGCAGACAGAACATTATACAAGTGAATTCAGCTGTATTTCTCATATATCCACGGTGTAACACGAATTGATAGCTTTGATACTGGCCTTCGTACTAGATTGATGTATATTTGTTTTGGCAGGGGTGTTGCCTTAGATATCGTCCTTCCTCCCTTCCCGTGGTTTCCCCCATTGGCTTTCGTACCCAGTTCCCTGCTCAGCATAACCGCAGTTGTACAGCACAGCTGTCAGGGCACCGCTGGGCTGGAACAGGCACCTGGGAGTAGGAGGCAAGGGATGCTTGAGCTGGCACTTGTGCTGCGAGAAATGAACATCAAACGATGTCTGTATTTCATCTGAAATCAAGTACTTAGATCTGTAGAAGGATTTTGCATAAGTGCAAACTAAGGATTACTATTTATCATTATTGCCTTTTTCATCTTCATGTTATTTTAAAATAATCAGAATAACCTTTGAAGTCGGGGAAGGTACTGTTTTTCGCATTATATAACTGGCTAACATAAAGCACAAAGAAGCAAAGTAACCTACCTAAGATCAGGCTATTCTATACCAGAGCCAGAAAGTGAACCCGAGTTTCTCTTTGCTTTCTATATCAAGTTCTGGAAAATTTTTCTTTTTTAGGAAAAAAAATGCATTTACACATATCTAACATACGCACTCGTATGCCCTCATACAAAATGCAGTTATCTGTTTGAAGAAGGTCAATCCAGCTGATGCCTTGGAAACAGAAGCTGTGTGTCAGTGGAGACTATTGATCTTGCTAGGGTCCTCCTGAGGTTAAAGCCTTTCTCCTCACCGGGCCGTTCTCATTGTTTCAGCTTCCACCCTGTTGAGTGCTGTCCATGCCTCTGTCTCCTCCTGACTGCTCTGTTGGGCTTGTCAGGTTTCCACAGCCTTTTCTGTCCGTAATTTCCTTCTGCTTAAGGATGTCCCCAAATAGCTGCATCTCATATCTGTGAAGTGTCTTTGAGAAGTAGGTTCTTCCTGCCCAGAAGCCAGCTGAATCTCCGTTTAAGCAAAGACAGGGGTAAAGGAAAATAGCCCTTGCTAAGGCCTCTCATCTGGGGAGGAGAGGCGGGCCTCCTCCGCTCACTGGCATGGACACAGGGATTGCAGCAGAGGGAGAGCAGTGTCTTCAGTGATGGCACTGTGCTGGATGGGAGCTGAACGAGGAATGGGAGAGAGAGACCGAGAGACCCTGGTGCTGACCGAATGAGAGTGCCTAAGGTCTTGAGGAAAAGACGGGAAGATACTGTTCACTGCGTTCCTCGGGGACCCTGGAGCGAGATAGGAGGGGGATTTTTGGCTGGCCCTAACTTCCCACTTTCTGCTTCATCACTCAATTCCTTCTAACAATAGTTTCATCTGGGAAATACCTGGTAAGACCAACCAGTATGATGTTAGAGGGTTGGCAAATGTAATGATTATTGTTGTCTTAAAGTTAGAAAAGACTTTTAAAATATTTTTGAAGTCCTAAAAAGAGCATCTGGTAAAAGTTAGAAATTATATGGCCATGTAGAGAAGATGACTGGGAAAACCAGCAGAGTATGAGGGAGGATTAATGGGAAAATGGAACATGTAGTTTCATGTTAGACTTTGTCCTTCTAATCTGTGATAGGAAGAACTGGAGCAGATGCATACCTTTTGGAATATCACGGGTGTTGTTTGAATTGGCATTAGCCAGACAAACACAGTCTTTAGTAACCATGAATGTTTCTAAAATGTCAGTCAAGTTTAACTCACAGCTCTGTAGCACATGCCGTCAAATTTAGAATTACAAAACCTCTTACGTACAGGAGTGTATGCTATACTGAGTTGTCCTGAAAGTATAGAAAAATGTTCTTGAATTAAAGAAAGTAGGAAGAGCTAAGTTTTAGTACTAAAATATTTGCTACACTTGAGGATTACACCTGAGGGTTACAGTACTACGCTGATTTAGGACATTAAATCTGAAGTACTAGGACATAGGGAAATGATTTTGGAATAAACGCTCCGTACAGTCTTGTCTGTTAAATCAGTTCATATTTCATCACCTGTTGCTAAGGTTGACAGGAAAAAAATACTTCTGAACATCAGTCAGAGGTGGGCAGCTTTATTGACAGGACGTTAGTCCTCCGTGTACCTGCCCGCACGGAAGCGCAGGAGCGAGGAGTGCGGAGCTGGTGGCGGGGGGAAACAACATCGCATCTCTGCACCGTGGCTGGCTCCACCAGCCGTAAACAGAGACACCCGCCGCTCCGGCACTCCTCCGGGGTGCACACAGCAAGCGCCTGCTTGGACAGGCCCGGCCGCCCTGGTGCTGCTTGGGCTTGGCTCAGCCTTCCCCCTGAGGAAATTGCTGGCAAGGAGGGGACGTGGGTTTGTAGGAGCAAGGGGAGCACGACTGATTAGTAGACAGCATTCCTGGGCTTCAGAGCTCTCGAAGACATGAAAAATGCAGGCACACAGGATCAGAGCTGCCTTTTCTAAAAGATTTGGGAGTTTTGGGGGTGGGTTGTTTGTTTGCTCACCCATATAAAAATAGGCGTTTTAGTGTTTTGATGTCATTTTTTGGGCTCTATTTTTAGTGCCTGGGAACATTACTACAAACATGAAATATTTAGCTATTGAGCCTCTTGGATTTAAAATAACTTAAAATAGCTTTAAAGAGGCTTCCTGAAGTACTAATTTTTTTTCTGTTGCAGCACATGCATTTTTTGATCCAGTGTTTTTACAGAGGCTGGAAGAGTGCCATTATGTTAAAGCTGGTGTTACTGTTGGTTTGATAAGGAGGAAGTCCTGTTGGTCCAAGATCAATATAAGGGGATAATGTAAAAGTTTTTTTCAGTCGTCTTATTAAAAAACATTTTTCTGAATATTTTATTTCAATATAGAAGATATCCTCAGTATGTTGCTAAATGTCCAAATTAGCTTTCCATTAAGCTTGAAGGCAAGTTTGAGGCGTACTCAAATGCAGTTTGCCTATAGAAGCAAGGTATTTCTTTTATCTCTGTAGTAACCAAGTATTTATCGATATATAGGGAATGTCAGAAAGGTAATCTAAATTTGGTTTTGTTTTTGAATTGCTATTCATTTTACATACATCATGATTATAAGGTTCTATTCAGTAGTGTTAGAAATTACACTGAAGATGCCTGAACTCACAGAAGAAAAGGCAGAAAGAGAAGTTGTGTTGCGTTTTTATCGCTCAGGAATTACTTCTGTACAAATGTGACGAGCTGCTAATTCACCTCTCTGTACCTAGTCATCAAAGAAAGAGCCGTTAGGGATTACATAACCTACTTCTCTGCCAAAGAAATTACCACACATGCTTAATTTTTAAGTTTCATGTATCAGTGCAGCCTTCAGTTTTCAAAACAAACAAAAAAGGCGAATCTAATACCCAGAGCCTGGCTCCGGATCAGGTGCTTGGTAGCAGCCGGTACCCCAGAGGAGGACAGATGCTCTGGCAGGGATTCCACCCCTCAGACCGCCTGGCCTCAGGGGCAGCGAGGGAGCCCTCCTCTTCGAGACGAAGCCCAGAAAGCTCAAATCCAAGCTGCATTTTCTGACAGCAGACTTCCAAAGAAAGATCTGCCCACTGAAACTGCCATCACGAATGACTGACTTCTAGCTGTAGCAGGATTACTCTGGAGCATGTTATGGAAAATAAATTTTACAGCCCAAGCTGTATGATGTTTTGAGGCATTCTCTGAGGAGGCAGATGGGATCTGTGATGCATCGTTGCCAGGTCGTGATGTTACTGCAAGTCTCATGAGAGTCTGGTGCTTTCTTACAGCCCAAGTTCCATACAGCGATGTGATTATGTGAAAAATGAATTAAAATTTTAGCTCTCCTATGTGGAGAAGAACATGAAAAGATGTGTCATAAAGGACACAATAAGTATATAAGATTTTTATATAAAAAGTTAAGATCAGTCAAATATGATGATGCTAAAGGTGAAGTGGAAACATACTGGTGACTGTTTAAATCTTTTCTTCAAATAATGGAATGATTGGAACTAAGGGCAAATTTTCTGCTTCTTCTAAGCCAATAGACGAGAAACCAGGGATTTGTTCTTAAGTCCAGGGAAAGCACATCCATTTTCAGTTATGAAGGAAAATTGCCTAGGGGTTACTGGTTGGCAGGATTATTTTGTTAAAGAATGTTGCACCATCTCCCACAAAAAATAAAGTTCCTGTTGTGCTTTTCATCTGCACGAGCACCAAGTGCGCAGTCCTCTTCCATAGAAGTTTCCTTGCTAACTTCCTTGTCCGTTCAGGTGCCTCCAAAAATTGTATGTGAAATAGTGTTCCTTACCTTAACTCTGGTTTAAGTACTGAAGGTGGTTACGTTGACAGGTATCAGATATTCACATTTTATACTATCTTATTACAAAATTTGGACATGGATTTTAGTTTTATTAATAATTTGTCAAGCGCTTATGGAAGGATGCAGCCTCACTTCAAATTTACAGGCTCATAAATCAGAATTAGGATAATAGTTGTTTTAAAACATGCACCTATAAAAGCTTAGGTGAACAGCAAAAGTTGTTTAGGAAATGCTATTTTTTTCCTTTCATCATTCTCAGCTATGCATAGATTTAATGAAAACTGGCAATAGCTCCTGCTGGAGTTCATTGCAGAGGTCTGTAGAATGTAACTTTAAGGTGTTCCGACCTCGTAGTTCCAGCTTAACTAAAAATGTGGGTTTAAATGCATTTAGTTAAATTGGTGTAGAAGGCTGTGTGATTTGGATTCTTGTTTGCATATATGAAAGTCTGACCTATGTCCATGGTATCTAAAAAGTTACTAACATATTTCTTTGTTACAAGTTCTCCGCTTATTTTTTTTTTTCTTTCACATTTTTTTCCCTGCACTGAATGAATTCAAGATTTACTTAAAATAGTTTGAGTTGTTTTGGTACAGTGTTTATATTGGAGGCTTTCTTGTCATTTGCTCTAGCATGATGAAGACTGAACTCTTGCTGCGGGACAGTGGATCAGGAATGAGGTAGTGGTCAGTTGGTTGGAAAGAAATGTTGATTACTGTCCAGAAAAGAGGAGAAAAAAGACCTGATGAGGTGTTTTGGTTTGATTGGAATGCGCTGCTAGAATGAAGTAAGGGATGAGGGCTTATTTTACACTTTGTGGAAGATGCCTAGGACATGTTTGATATAAGCTATGTGTAGACGGAACAGATAAACAGATTGTGACTGAGATCTGTGGGCCCTTGGAAAAGATTGCTAATTGTATGTTTTTTCAAAAGAACGAGATCTTATCGCTGTCATGAAAGTTGCGCAGGGCCACTGTGAAAAGAAATGTCACTTTAAAAGCAAGTAGAATTAATTATACTCGAAAAGTCACTTTTCCAATCTGCAGAGCATATTTGCAGTCATCTGCAGCTGAAGGCCATATTGCCCCCACGCTTCAGCCTTCCACCTCGTGCTGCGTTGGTAACTGAACCGTAAGGTTTCCCTCATGCTTCTGATCTTATCCTCAGTATCGTTAAGATTCCTTAATGGAAAAGCAACTTCTGCAACAGATTGGCAATGAACATATTGAATCTATCACATCAAAGAAATAGTTGTAGGATGGCGTGAAGACTCTGCTTCTTTTTAAAGCTATCTGTATGGGCAGATCTTTGAGTCTCTGTGTAATTTTACTGACTTTGATCAGAGTTCATACAGCTGCAGTTGTTTTGAAGAATCAGATGTTACTGTTGTGCTGTGAAGGTTAAAGGATGGTGTTTTCCTTATTTGTTGGAGACTAACATTGCTACTTACTTGGTGATATGGTAATTTAAATAAATATTAATATTTTGGCACCTATCAGCTGTAAGACCACTTGGCTTCTGATATATTGATACCAGAAATTCTGTGGGAACATAGGTAATGATTTTTAAAACTGATTTTCATTATATAGAATAATTGTATGTTTCTCTAAAATGTTTTTATACAATGCTTATCTAAACTTAAATACACACATATATTTTCTAGAATTATTTACTACTGTGTGACAGATACACAGCTGTGAGTCATTTACATGAAGAGTAGGCGGATTTCTAAAAATTGAAAAGCTTTAATAGGAATATAGAGATCTGGTGGAAATTTATGTGCAAATGTCCTTTACTATATGATCACCCCCATATAAATATATAGTATTGAAACAACATTTCAAAGCCTAAGGTTTCATGTTCAAACATTTAAAGATTAGAAGGAAACAAGGTCATTGCTTTCATAGTTTTAAGGCCATCTCCTTGTGTGTGTTTGTGTTGTGATACAGCCTTTAATTATAC
Source organism: Pygoscelis adeliae (assembly GCF_000699105.1). Classification (NCBI taxonomy): domain Eukaryota; kingdom Metazoa; phylum Chordata; class Aves; order Sphenisciformes; family Spheniscidae; genus Pygoscelis; species Pygoscelis adeliae. The sequence goes on from NW_008824035.1 coordinate 3,411,876, forward strand.
AATCAAATTTTTTTTCCTGTGGGATTCCTAGTTTTTACTAGGAATTTACTAATTTTTACTGAATTTACTAAGTTAACACTCACTGCCTTTTCTCATGGCTGTCTTAAGACGTCTCATCATAACAGTGATCTCTACGGTGTCCCAGGGAGCTCTTTGGCCATCGTGGTGTAGCACCCTTGGCGTAGTGGTAGAGAGGAATTTTCAGGACAGCTTTCAGCTGCTCTGAGGAGGAGACTAGCCTTCCTTCTCCTCATTTCCCATTCCATTCACTTCATACCTTGTAGTTTTAGTAATAGTATCGGGGCAACAATCTGCTGAACGGTGAAGTAGGAAATGTGAAAACTCTGCATGGGTTCCTCACAGTTCATTAACAGGCTGGAATATTTTACCTTCACAGCACAGACTTTGCTGCTTGAACTGACACAATAACATTGGTAGTGGTGGGTAGTTGATGCTTTATCTGGAGTGGCCACAGAGGGAAGATATATTGGGGTGGGGGGAGCTAAGGGGATAGCTGTCTGCAGGTCTCACAGTATTTGCTGATGGGAAAGGAAGATAGAGGAATCACGCATCCTCTTTCTGGCCCCCAGGGAAGTGTTCTGTAATGTTTACAGACTCTTTTGCCATTGGCCGTTGTTGCCTGGTTTTGTCTCCATTTTCTTTGATTTCTCAAAATGTTCTTTGGTAATAGGATAAATGCTAATTTTAAAATATGGAAACAGGAAGCATATAAAAGGGGCTTTCATTTTTGAAAGTTAAATTACAGAGAAATAAAAGAAGAAGCTTTTTCAAGCATAGGCACAGATTGGAATACATTTGCATTAATTAATATTACAAGCTTATGTTTATAGTGGGAAAGTTAATTTGAAGGAAAAATATTATTCCTCCTGATGCCGTTAGCACTGTCAGCGTTCTTCATTCTGTGTCATTCCTGGGGAAGGTTAAGAAGGCAGCAATAGACAACCTCCATGTGTGGCAATACGGAAGTTTAATTTTAAAAAATTAATTTACCAAAGATATTGTATACGTGCTTGGAAGCTATTATGGCAGTGATGCCTGAGAGAAGAGAGGGCAATCCCTAATCTGGTAGAAGGGCCTGCAGGGAGTATTCGAAGTGCAGGGCTGGGTTCAGCCAGATGACTCACTTCTAAGCAAGTACTAGAAGCATTCCCCTTCACAGTTTGCTCTGAAATACATTCTCAATTATTTGTGTGTACCTTTGACAAAGTTCTCTCCATACACAGGAGCTGTTGTACTCGGGTTTTTGGAACCCGAAAACAAGCTCTTTATTGATGGTGAGGTCAGGACGCTTCTGGGAACGGTGGCTTGTTGGTTACCAGCTGCTCCCCAGCCAGAAAGAGGTTGTCTCTTTTAATGAGTGGTGCTTTGTTTCTTTTTTTTTTTTTTTTTTTTTTAAACAAGTAAAAGGCGACTGTTACAGTATTTGCTGCAGTATTTCTTTGTGATGGGATTGGTGGACTTCAGAAAAATGTTGACTGGTATCAGAATTACTGGCAGAAATGTTTCAAGTAAAAGTGTGTGTGTGCTGGGTGCCTTCTAAATGGCATCCTCACACTACTGCTGGAAGCGTCGGTAGCCCTGTGAGCGGTGCTCTCCCTTTCCCATCCAAATGGGATAAGAAGTTGGCTCTTAAGGTGTTTTGGGCTTTACAACAGTTTCTGTTGGTTTTAATTTTTTGCTTTGGCAGATTTTGTTTTAGATTGGGGAGCCTAAGTGAAAGTTGGAAATAAAAACCTCACATATAAATAGCAGTGAAAGAAGCAACTACGCTAACCTCTGCTTTCAGTTACAGTAACATAAACTTGAGGAAGCTTTGCTGATATCTTCTGTGTACAAGTGTGGGTAGAATTTGGCTCAGCAGTCATCTCCTAAATCATTGGGTTTTCTAGAGTCTGCAGCTAATTCTGCTCAGCACATGCTATTGGTTTTTTATGCTACACATTGGTTTGGGAATAATACTGAGATACCAGTGTTCCCGGTCTGAAATTTGAAGCCAGTGTTGGACAGCTTGTTCTTCGTTCAGTTTGCATTTGTCACTAAAGGAATACCCAAATACTGGTAATGATCCCAAAAGCTCAAATGAGATAGTTAAATAGTAGTTACGCGTGTTTAAAGTCAGTTCATACTATGACATGATGAAAAAATACTGAAGCTGTAAGGCAGGTGTCTTGTCATTGTAAATAAACTTTAAAAGCAGAGCCCACTGATTTGTTAACTGTTTCAGACCAACAAAGTCTTCAGAAAATTTTGTTCGTGCTCTGTGATGCATCTGGAGCTACTGATAGGAAGTGTAATATCAAATAAACTTTCATATTGAATTTCCTAATCTTAAGGAGTCGTGGTTGTTCCAGACAGGGCTGTAAGTCCATGGAAGAAACAGGAAACGAATTTTGCATATGTGTCTATTTTACATTCTTATTTAAAAAGTTCCTTGCTTAAAGGTCAGTAATTACTTTTATTGACCCACACTGATGTGCCTTTTGGTGAGTTAGTTAAAATGCATCTCCAAATAATACCAAGAGAAATATGGCTTGTGTGCATATGTATATATAAAATATGTATTATTTTACTTAAAAGTAGATAAAAGAGGAAATGTGAACCTGTGCAAATGCCTTAAGAGGTCCTATCTGGTTTTGGCTTTGCTAGCATCTCTCATCTAGGCATTTGAAGGCAAGTCAGCAGCTGGTGTAAAAGGCTAAAGATTAAATATATCCAAAGAAAGAGGTGGATTGAAAAAATGTATTGGTTAATAAGAGTCTTGTTAAGCTTTGGAAGGTTTTAAAACTGGATTGATAGGTGACATATCCTTTTATCAATCTTTTTTAAATAGAACTAATCTGACAACATCAAAAGTTATTAGTCATACAAAGCAGACAGAGGGCAGATAGAAATAATACTTTTTGTGGGGGTTATGGGGCCATTTGGGCTTTTTGTCATTGTGTTTATTTTGTGTTTTTCTTTTTATGTAGATTTACAAGTAAAAGATAGTAAAATTGTCCTTGCTGGTAAATGACTGGCCATCACATGCAGCGTTTTACGCACTCATATTGTTTTGAACTGCATGTTACCACTCCATTGAGATGTTTAGTTACCCTTATTAAGAAATTTGTATTTATTCTTAAATTTATAAATGTTGTTCAACAACCTGACAATAGTAACTCACACTGTAGGACTGACTTGGCTGTTGGAATGTTGACAATGTTATTTTAAAATGTTTATAAGGATTAAAAATTGGTTCAAGATGAGCCAATTTAAGATTTGTTAAGAAACAATTGTTCTTAAAAAAAGTTAAAACATTCTTTCCTGTTGAAGGTCAGGGGAGTTCTTTGAGGTTACCTGGTGGCTGCACAGCTACCCGCTAAAGATAAAAAGCCCCCAGAGGGGATGGTCCATCAAGGAACAAGAAAGCAACGATCCTTTTTTTCTACATGTTTTTCTACTGCTGATCGGCCCAAAATGTTGTTATTTGGAGATTTTCTAGTAGCTCTCCAGCCTTCATAATGCCACCATTCACAGTCTTCTAATGGGAGAAGGAGCAAGTGTGCCAACGCAGCCAGAGCTGCTAAAAAACCCGTGTTGCTTAGCATGGCCCAGGGTGAGGGCATCCTAGGAGTGGAGGAACAGCAAAATCGTGTTCCAGGGTAGAGGAGGGCCCTCATGATGGAGGCATGTTGTTAACCCTTTGATTGTAAGAAGAGCTAAAGTAGAGCAATCCAACTTAGGCATTAGATAGCTTTTGACAAACAGTGGTGGAAACGATTACTGTATATTTAGCAATGGGAAAGTTGTAAATGGCTGCACCCTAGTTGTGTGGTCAAAGAAAATACAGCTGAGATTATAGCAAAAAGCCCAGCCCCTCAAAACCTGTATTTTCTTAGTACATGCTAGGCACTATCTTGAACTGATGTGAAAACCACCACATTTAATACATATTTTAAAAGATAAGCCAATAAAATATAATTTCCATTCACAAAAATATGAAAGTCAAAATTACAATTTCCCTGCCAGCGATTATTCAGCTTCTTATGCTTGTGTAGTAATTCATACAGCTTTGTATAACGTAACAGTTTTCTTTATGATGTTTTTTAATATGTATGTATGTGTATGTTTTGAATTCATAATTTAGATGAGAATTGTAATGTGTATCTTTTTAAGCTCCTCACAATGGAGTCACAACTCTTATTCCACAGTACAGTGCTCTGTGGCAATATCTTATTTTCTTAGTGAAACTTACTTTACCAAAACCAGTAGTGATGGTATTTCTTTTGACAGAACAAATTTAAATTTGATGGTGTCGTGATTATCACAAGCTCCCTCTTATTTAAAGGGTTTATCAGATATGAGCTGCGTGTTATTTTTGGTGGGTGATTTTTCACATACTTCTATCACAGCTGAAACTCTCTCTGGTATTTTGTTTTACCAGCTTTTTATTATTTCCTCTTACCATTATGGTTATGTAAAAATGGAAGCTGTTGTCTTTTAAATTTGCTTTCTCTCCTTACCTGGTTCTCTTGTGTCTGTCCACACTGGGAACTGGAATAAGTGAATCATGTTTGATTTCTTTTAAATGCACTTCAAGCAAAGTGAATTTGGCAGTCTATTCAGCTAGTGTAGACTGGGATAAATTGTATTTCAGTCTCACCTAAAAATTTACCCAATGTTTAAGCGTTGTGCGCATTTTATATTTTGTGGTTTTAGCATAGTTAGGTCTCATTACAGTCTTTTAAGGAGTGCTTTTAGCAATATAGAAGACAAGTTTAAACATAGTTCCCAAACTTGGTTTTGAAGCCAAAGTAAATGAGGTCTTGTAGTGCCACATTCCAGTGATTCTGACATCAGAGGAATATCTGAAGTGGCTGCATTTTTATATGCCTGCAAGAAGCAAGACTGGGGTCTGACGTGGAGAAGCATTAAGCTAACCATTCAAGACACAATTTTTTTCATTAAAACTCCCCCTCCCCCCTCCCCCCCCCGGGGAAAAAAAAAGAAAAAGCAAGATACGTACATTTTGACAAAAATCAAATGTTATTTTAAAAAAGGCTCAGTAAAACTAGTTACTTAATTTTGTTTAGTGTTTTATTGCTGTTTCAGGTTTCTTGATACTCTGCTGCAGTCTGTGGAGATGTCTCTGTCTTTTTGTGAATTAAGGAGTGAGAATTATGCTAAAAATTATCTGAGCGATGACACAAAACAAATCAAAACCCCAAAGTATTTTGAATATTTGCACAAATGGACTTGTATCTAGTGTATGTTGTAGATATTTGAATACAAAACATTCAGTATTCATCACATTTGCAGCATTATTAGCAAACTTTTTTCACATTTTCATTCTGGGAAAAATAATAAAAAAAAAACTTGTAAAGGTTACAAACCTGATTCATACCAGGAAACTGGATTAAGGCATAGATAGCAGAGCAGGACTGCATCAACTTGGCCTTGTATGTCTGGGCTGAACTTTGCCAGCTAGAAAGAAGATTCACTTTCAACTGTTGGTGCCTCTCTTTACGGTGGCAAGGGAAGACTGGGAAAAGCTGCCGATGAATGTGCACTCAGCTGTGATTGAGCTGATCAGCTCTTTTGCCTCCCCTAGATTTTAAGAGGAAAGAGAGTTTAGTGCAATGTCTTACATTCCAGAGTACAATTTTTTTTCCTCGTAATAACAATTACATGTTTTATTGTGCTGATTCTTTCAAATTTACAATTACAGAGTCTTCATCTTCTTTTCTTTCAGATTCTTCCCATTCTTTTCATCGAGATGAGACTATAGTTATTGCCCTTGCATCTGTGTCTGTACTGGCTGTTTTGATTGCTGCTCTGTTCTTTGGATACAGGATGCTTGCAGGTAGGGTTTGATGATCCCTTTTTTTCTTCTTTTTTTTTTTTTTTTCTTTTTTTAATCTTTGGACTATTTTGCAAAGTTATACTTATGTCTTCTGTTCTCCCCAGTCCCTATTACATGTTTATACATAATGCTTCCCTTTCTCCTCTCTGACACTTTATGGTGATATCCCTTTCATAACAGTCCAGAGAGATTTATGATTTCTCCAAGCTGGTGTTTTGGGACCCATTTTTCTTCAACAAATCCTCTGCTCAACACAGCTTAAGTGAGGTTGTGAACATGCTTTACAGTTATTGCCAGTGACATTCAATTATCAAAATAGTTGTGTAGCAGATAGCCTTAAGTTTGTAGCTATCGGCACCTTCACTGCTGATTTTACTGCAGTGACTCCAAGAAGATTTTACAGGATTCCTTTTTATTTGTTATGTCCTTGTCTACAATATGTCCTTTGCCTGTCGGAAAAGGACCTGGGGGTGCTGGTTGACAGCCAGCTGAACATGAGCCGGCAGTGTGCCCAGGCCGCCAAGAAAGCCAATGGCATCCTGGCCTGTATCAGAAATAGTGTGGCCAGCAGGAGCAGGGAAGTGATAGTGCCCCTGTACTCGGCACTGGTGAGGCCCCACCTCGAATACTGTGTTCAGTTTTGGGCCCCTCACTACAAGAAGGACGTTGAGGTGCTGGAGCATGTCCAGAGAAGGGCAAGGAGGCTGGTGAGGGGTCTGGAGAACAAGTCTTATGAGGAGCAGCTGAGGGAACTGGGGTTGTTTAGCCTGAAGAAGAGGAGGCTCATCGCTCTCTACAACTACCTGAAAGGAGGTTGTAGCGAGGTGGGTGTCGGTCTCTTCTCCCAAGTAACAAGCGATAGGACGAGAGGAAATGGCCTCAAGTTGCGCCAGGGGAGGTTTACATTGGACATGAGGAAAAATGTCTTTACTGAAAGAGTGGTTAAACATTGGAACAGGCTGCCCAGGGAAGTGGTTGAGTCACCATCCCTGGAGGTATTTAAAAGACGTGTAGATGAGGCGCTTAGGGACATGGTTTAGTGGGCATGGTGTTGTTGGGTTGATGGTTGGACTCGATGATCTTGGAGGTCTCTTCCAACCTTAATGATTCTATGATTCTATGAATATGTATTTCTGCCAAGTCCCGGGTAAGTTGTATGGTTTTGACTTGTAGCATGGCAAAAAAAGGAAACTGTCTGATTCCTTCCCCACCCCCTTCCACAGGAGACCGTAAACAGGGTTTGCACAGTATGAACATGATGGAGGCAGCAGCATCAGAGCCCTCATTGGATCTGGATAATCTAAAGTTGTTGGAGGTAAATGTTCAACTCAGTTTCTTAATCTCCATTTTTATTCAATGTAGCACTTGTGGTCATATCACCTCCCAGGTATAGTTACAGAAATAAATGTATTAGTGCTCCTGTAATGTTTTCTTCTAAATTACAGTTTAAAGAAGAAATGAAAAGGGGAAAAGAAAAAAAAAAAATGTTACCGCAGTTACATTTTGCCTGGTTTTGTTGGTAATACTGTTGGCATTAGCTAGAAAATGTTCTACCTTGAGAAGAAAATACTAAACACTGGGAGGTAATGGGGGAAATTGGAATATGCTGTATTTCAGCATTGTATCAAAAGATCCATCTTTTTTCTTGACACTGATCGCTTTAAGTACAGTATCCTACTGTAGTAATTTGAAATGCTTTAGTAACACTATTGGAATATAGAATTTACTGCAGATAGGGCAATATATTTCAGTAGTGGTGCATTTATGTATAGTTATTCTTCACAGTGGGGTACTCTCCATCTCCATGGCAACTAGAGGCCAACCAGAACTTTCTACTCAGCTTGGTATTAGATGTATCTATCATCAGAAAAACTGCAAAATGTTATGCTTTCAATTGGTACACTTGATGGAACTTACAGAATTTTTAAAAGCTTTTAGCCAGAAATAAGTCAGTAGAATGACTGAGAGAGATTCAGAGAGTGGTACTTTTTTTTGCCCATTAGAAATGACACCTAGAGATGTAGACTGCAGACATGCAGTGTGATCTGGGCTAATGCTGGCAGCAGACTAATCAGCAAAGAAGCTTGGGTGCCTTCTGCCACCAAAAAACTACTTGAGGCAGAGTTCACAAGAGTATAAGGATGTGTATTGTAGAAGTGTGCAAAGCCCCAGATGAAATTACTCATACTGATATGCAGTCTTGGAAAAAGCAGCGACTTTGTTGGTGGAGAGATCTGCTATGGGTCTTCTGTCCTCTTTCTTAAATCCTGAGGAGCTGACTCCTTGCCCCCAGTCATAGGGTGTTGCAGAACAAATTGTCTTAACTTGTGCTTGCCTTTTCACATCTCTGTGGGTAGAATACATTCTGGGTTTGTACCTTGAAGTGGCTCGCTGCCGCTTTGCAATCCACTGACATGGAAGGACTGAGAAACGGAAAGTCTGTCTGTTAAAGGATACTTTATTGTTGAAACCTTTCCTGTTAGACAATTTTATCATCTTTAGAAGCATTAGCTTTTGTAATCTCTTCTGCTTTCTGTTCCTCCTCCATTTGTAAGTATTTAAAAAGTAAAAAGATACTGGTCCATGAAATCCTTACAGTTTCATGTCTAGGTCTTCCTGAAAATTATTTGAATTAAATAGATACTTAAATTCTTATGTAGTTAGAATTTTTTGAGCTTTAGAAACTAGGACTCTTCCTGAAGGTGTTCCTACGTTTTGGTTTAGAGCAGAGATCGCATTTTTCTTCGGTTGACATGGAGCTGGGAAAGGCTGTTCTGTGAAGACTGTCTAACATAGTGGGGGCTAGAATAAAGATTCCCAGGTAGTAAGGAATGAATTATTCCTTTCTGTTAAAACCTGTTTACCTCTTTTGGTATCTATTTTGCACTACAAATGCATATATTGTTATTACTAACCTAAAAGGTACAGCTTATAAAGCTATCCTAAACCTAAATTGTTTAGCTTAATGTCTGTGATCTCTGGAGTTAATTAAAATTGATCACATAAAAGCTGTAAATGTTTAGTAGGCAAAAGTTTAATAAGAGAATTAGCAGCACAAAACACATGGATTTTATTGATTCTGTATATAAAACTGTTGAATAGATTATTTATGATGTATTAACTGGGTATTCCGACTACAGATCAGTTTAGTCAGATCTAAGTTGGCCTGTGCTGAGGTTTCCAGCTCCAAAATAGCTTTTATGACAGCATTCTAATTTTAGTTTTCAATACAAAATATTCACTGTTTTTTGTAGTGTAAGTCAGTATAAAAGTTGGCATACAATCTTTGTAGAGTGAAAACTTGGATTTTGTCTTCATTTATTATTTAGTGAACTAATTATTTACATTTTTTTCCAGTTGATTGGCCGGGGACGATATGGAGCAGTGTATAAAGGCTCCCTAGATGAACGTCCAGTTGCTGTGAAAGTATTTTCTTTTGCTAATCGTCAGAACTTTGTCAATGAGAGGAACATTTACAGGATTCCGCTGATGGAACATGACAACATCGCCCGCTTCATTGTGGGGGATGAGAGATTCACTGCAGACGGCCGTATGGAATATTTATTGGTGATGGAATATTACCCCAATGTAAGTACTTCGAAGAAATCAATCGGATTGGTTTCGATTCCTAAGAATAGCCACATAAAAAGGATGTACTTTAGTATTTGCCAGTGTTTTTCATTGCTGCTTCTCGCACAGTAATGTAAAAATAATCCGTATAAATTACAATTTTAATGAACCTTAGTATGGTTTACTGTAATACCCTTCAAGATTTCCCAGTTAGTCCTACCAAATGTAGTCTTACAAATTCTTAGCTGTAGTATTTGCTATTGGTTATGGTGCAGGGTTTTTTTAGTCAACTGTGCAATATTCAAGGACAGAAGTTGAAGAGTTGTTTTTACTTAAAAATAATTTAATGAATTTAAAACTTCTTAGTATTAAGACATTATATCTCTGATATGGTAGTTATGACCTAACTCAGTAGCTGTAAATGGTGGGGTTTTTTTACAATGAAACATAATAGATCCAATATTGTTGTCAAACTAGTTTGTGGTACTATAAATCATGTTGGCTCTTTATCCTGTTATCTTCTTTAAAGCTTTCTGTGGCACACCATGTTTATTTTGCTGTACCATGATGTATTGATGATTTAGGACGAGTCTAAGAAGGCAGCCTTACTTTCCAGAACCATATCTTCAAATCTCCTTAGCTAACTGAATGCTTACATCCCTCAAATTCATTGATTAGAGTTCCTAATGCTCTGTGTATGTGTGTACACTCACATAGAAACAAAAATGTTTTAAAAATACACCGCATAAATGTGAACTGCTTTCATGAAAAATCATAAAGTGTAATGTATATGGGGGTTATATATATGAAAATGCAAAAAATTGTTTCACAATTTATCTTGGGGTTCTTTTGCTTGCGTATGGGAAAGAACTTTAATTGTTCAGCTAAATAATTTTTTTAATGAGCTTTTTGGTCTCAAGTAAGTGAACTCATATTGTATTTCCTCCAGTGTGTAAAGGTGATGGCTGAAGCCTGATTTGTTATGGGGACAGCAGGACAAGAGCTGTTTATTCAAGTAGCAGAAGGAAACAGAACAGTAATAAATAGCAGTAATGATGGCCTGTCTTAGGGTATTTTAGGGTCTATGTATATGCTGTGTTTAAAGATAAATGCATACATGTATATAAATATCTAAATATATATGCGAATTTAAGGCAACATAGCACTTGACAAATATATAAAGAGTATCTTAACTGAAACTTTTAAGTGAGAACACACTTGATCATGTCAGCTTATAAGAGATGGGCATTTAAGAAGACATTGGCAGAGACTAGAAATGACCATAGAGAAAGCTCAGTCGTGCCCATACCAGATGGACGGTGGCAAAGCACATCGGCTTTGTCCTGCTCTGACAGAGTAGGCTTATTTTCAACTAATTGAGTTAAGTGAAATCAAGTGAGTATTCTGCTCCTGGGAGGGCATAGCATAAATGTCTTAACAGGTGATCTGGTTTTGCTGTTTTCTTGAATGAAAGGATTTTCAGCTGAAATGTAATTTGATTGAAAATTGTGTCTTGTTGCTTATATAAACAGGATCTGTTAATGATCTGATTAAATGCACAGATGAGGCTTTATGACATCATATTATCAGATTCTTTCTCAATGTGGTATTAAGAACAGCAAGATTAGTCTAAAATCAATCCATTGGTGGTTTGGAAGTCATTGGAAAAAGTGCACAGCAGGTGTAATTAATGCACAGTGTGATCCTTAATTCAGTGAACAGATGTTCTGCTGTATGTGGAGCTAACAGCAGAGAAGGAACCTTGCTGTGGCAGCCCTACTAAAAGGGAGTAGCACTGTTCAAACTGGAGCCATAAATCTTATTTCAATAAGGAGTAACCCATACAAGATGTGCAGGTGAAATACTCCCCATCCAAAACATCATTCTCCCTTGAAATACTTTCCTTCTTGGAAATAGGAACACACAAACCGGAATATTTTCGCACAGAAAATTGTTCTTGGTGAGAGCAGGACAGATAGGTTTGACCCAAATTGTGTTATTATCCAAACATGCCTTCAAACCAAAGAAAGTAGGTGAGCAAGTAATAAAAGGAAAGATACGTGTATTTATCAATCAACATGCTGTTCTGATGGTACTCTGAGGTGTGTGTGGCAGGTGAATAAGCAGTAAGTTGCAAGGGATGACATAGTAGGAAATACGTAATAGCCACAGAGTTGTCCCCCCAGTAGTCATTCATGTCTTTTTAGAACAATAGAAAAAATGATGTAAAACACATAGTAGCATTTTATTATAGTTAAAACAAAGCCATCAATTTTATCAAAAGTTATAATCAGAACGAATGTCCCCAGTTTAACATGTAACTCATGACTCTGACAAGAATAATCTTAATTACAAATGTGTCTCTCTCTAAATCGTGACTAAAACTTTTTCTGGTTGTCATTTATATTGAACTTCACTAAAAGCATAAAATCACAGCCCTCAGCTAGCTTAAAAAATATCTGGTGGCTAGCAAGCTCTGCAGCAGAAAAATCTTGAAGTTGGTTTGAGATCTTTATACAGTGAGTGTTTCCCAGTCACACCGTGGCAACAGTCCTGTAGCCTCTGTTAGAATGGGCTGGAATCTCAACGCACTAAGCCAAGAAAATCCATTACTGCACCCAAGTTGCTGGCAGTTGGAGGCTAATAAGAGTGTTTGTATCTCTTAAAAAGCTTTAAACAATAAGAAAAAAATGTAAAATTCTTTAACTCATTTCTAGGTGGATTCTCAGGGTTTTTTTTCCCTTACCAAAATCTATTTGAAGTTCATATAACAGCATTTTAAACAGTGACAAAAAATGCTTGTGTAAACCTGTATGAGTGACATTTGGTCTCTGTTTTCATCGAGGAAGCTATTTATTTATGGGTTCCTTGTTCTGCACAGGCTAAGTCTGAAAAGCTGTAAGACTTCTGTAATTCTATTAAGGAGTGTCAAGAACTTGGTTTTAGTTTTAGCATTGGATTAAAAAAATGTCTAATGCTTCGGTCGTTTTAAATGCTGGTATCTGTGTGCCTCCATCTGAACTGTGCATGCGTTACATACCTGAATGTTGACTCCAAATGGACTCAAATGGCACATACCAGATTTTTTTGAAGCAAATGTTACATAACTAATTTTGCAATAAAGTGTTTCTAGTTGCAGCTATGATAAGATGTTATACATTGGTGCATCTTTAAGATTACAGATTTAAATAGGCAAAGACACGGTAGTTTGTAGTCATAAATAAACATTATATTGTAATATGTATGCAGAGACAGCTGGATGACTTGTTCTTCATGCATGGGGATTTAGTTTGTTTAAACTGAGTATATTGTCATTGGGGACTGTGTGCATAAAAACTGCTCAAATGTGTCATAGTTTGCAGGATCTGGCCCTTGTTTCAGATAGCAGTCTCAGTTTCTAGAATATCTCAGTATCATAATTGACACCCTTCCTTCTGGTTTTCTTGGAGACTTCACCACCATTTACTAAAAAATCCCCCATTTTTCACATTTAACTTCTCTTTCAAGAAAAGGGGAACATGACATTCTTTTTTCCTGTTTCTTCAATGCATGTGGACTCGTTCCTATTCTGAATTGCCTTTGGGGTTTTTTGTTTTGATATATAAATAGATTATAGCAGGGGAGATGCCGGTGGGAGATGTTGAGTATTCTTCTGTAAGTGCTAATGGTTTAAAGACCACTATTTGGTAACCCAGGCTATTATGTCTGCAGTTACCTTTCTTCTTCTGTTGTTCAACAAGACTTTTTCAGAAGAATAAATCAAGTGCGTGCTTTGCTTTTGTTGTATAATTAATATGATTGTTCCTAAAGGCAATCCCTGTTATTTTGTGATAAATTTTCTGTTCCACTTCTTTAGATAAACCAAATGGCAGCACTAGAAATTAATGAAACTTTGGTCCAATCTTGTGTTTTAGAATACCTGGGTAAACACAGAAGCACTTGCAGGATTACACCTTTCAGGAGCAATGGATAAAACTGACTCTCCTAAAGATTTTGAGCTACTCAACTGGACAATGGTTTTAATCCAGTATTTATCTATTTTTTTTTTTAGGGTTCTTTGTGCAAATATTTGAGTCTTCACACAAGTGACTGGGTGAGCTCCTGTCGTTTGGCACACTCTATAACTAGGGGCTTGGCGTACCTGCACACGGAGCTACCTCGAGGAGGTAAGGCCAGGAGGGGATGCCAAGATGTTCAAGATACTCTTATTTCTATCAGGTAGTAGATTCCTGCCTTTCTTTTTTCTCTGTGACAGTACGGTGAGTAGAAAATGATGAATGCAAATAGAGATTACTCGGAACTTCTGATATGTCCTTTCCTTCTGAATAATCCCATGTTGTGGGCTGCGTCTGTGACGCTTGTATGAAAACATGGAGCAAGAGCCAGCAGAGCCCCAGAAAAAGGCAGGAGGAGGAGGCAGAGTTGTGCAGTGCTGCTGTATCATGGCAACAGATTACTGAAGACCTGAAGCACTGGATGTCTGTCTAGCAGAGAGCAAACAGATGGGGTGTTCTGTTTATTTTTCCAGTTCAGACACAAATCACCAAAGCAATTTTTAGTTTGTGTGTGAACTGTATACACAAAGAGAAATAATTAAATCTTCTAACTCCACTGTAGTTTTATTTATCATATCTCTTGATTTTCGTGTAAGGGTGTGGGCCTAGTCTCCGCTGTGTACAAACAATACTGCTGGACTTTTAGTGTTTTATTAGAGCACCGGATGTGAAAACATATTGATTCATATCTTTATATCTCTGCTTGCGTGCTTCAGCCAGCATTTCAGCAGCTGAAGTATCACGATTATAAAGCAGATATTCTGAGATCGGTGATGTATCAGGCTGCAGAATATGGCGTGGCGCTGAAGTGTTAGCTTTTTGGCAGTAAATAAGAGGATGGTATCATTAATTCTACGTTAAGGTGCTAATTTTTGGATTAAAATTCCAAACTATATATCTCAAATGTTAAGCATCAGCTCTAGCAAAGAATGACAACTGAAGATGCTGTTAAAAGCGCAAGGCTGAAAATACCTAAATCACTATTCCTATGTGCTATTGAAACTGCAGCTGTCATCTTAACATCATTTCAAAATGTGCAGACAGGTGTGTCCATTAGCAGCCAGAAAATGTGTAGACCTTCCATCGTAAAGAAGAGACAGCCATAGGCTGGTCTATGAATGCTAGGAAGGAACTCATGGAGTAGAATAAATTCCACAGTAAAACCGGTTCTATAGTGCTGGCTGCTTTACTAACAAAATAAATTGCATATGAACTAGGAACAACTGAGATTATTCTTTAGAAAAGATCAGATCCCTTGCAAGATGAACATGTTCAGACTCTGGAATAATACTGTCTACATATCTTCTGAATAGGTGCCAATCCCAATCATAACATAAATAGTTGGTGCCGTATTTGACAGAGGAGTGTGGATATGAGAGAGAGCATTTGGAATGGCTGTCAGGGCTGTGCTTAAGTACATGATGTCTCCCCTGCCAAAATCATGTTGAAATATCCCTTGGAAAGAAGCTTATTGGCAAACACTAAAACTTTATATAGCGGTAGCCTAATATATTGTATAGATACAGTGAAACTCTGAATGCCAGTCGGTTTTCTATAAATAGCATACTGTGGAGCTCATTATAAAGAAGCAAAAATGTTAGCTTTCTAAAAGATAAGTTGATTTTCTGTTTGTAATAGCTGAGCAGACATAACGAGGTGCTCTCATTTTGCCAAACAGTAGAACTGCTCAAATAATAACAAGCACTTCCATATGTCCAAATAGACCATTACAAACCTGCAATATCCCATCGTGACTTGAACAGCCGCAATGTACTGGTAAAGAATGATGGAACATGTGTAATTAGCGATTTTGGACTCTCCATGAAGTTAACTGGAAACAGGCTGGTACGCCCAGGTGAGGAAGATAATGCAGCCATTAGTGAGGTAAGTAGAAATGAAGATAAGCCAGTGTATAAAGGAAGACAAATTAGTATGGAAGTAACACTGAGAAATAATTGTTTCTGTTGTTACAAGGTGAATGTTAAGGTGGTACAATTCCTTTAAGGGGGAATTGCTGCAATATGGGTGAGAAGTGGCTGAAACCTTGATAGGAAGAAACTGGTTTTATTCTCAAAACACTCAAAAACAAACCTAGCATTTTGAAAGGTCATAGACTGGCAGCCCTGGAGACCGAAGTTTTCTGTGTGAGATATGAGAAGATGCAAGGTAGGTTTGGTTGCCGTGTTGTTTGCGATGATGTGGTACAGGTCCCTTCAGTCTTGTACTGCAAGTATTAACTGAAGACCAAACATTCTTTGGTGGTTTTGGTGTTAATTTTTCCGAAATGGTGACATACCGCATTCTAGAACCATTTCTCTTGTGTGTCATCTGCAATTTTCTGGACTTTAAATGGATACATCTGGTAGAGTAAGACATGTAGAAAGACACGGACCAACTGAGAAAGAATGGGGACAAAATAACAGGGGATGCTTGAAAGAGTACCTTGTAGGAAAAGATGAAAGAATTAGGGTTGTTTAGGGAAGTAAAGGCAAAGACAGGTCTTCAAATATGTAAACAGCTGCTACAAAGAGAAAGGAATAAACTGTTTGCGTTTAGTGTGGATAGGACAAGGGGTAATGGGATTACATTGTAGGAGGGAAAATTTAGGTTAGTTATGAAGAAACCTTTCTAATCTGTAGAAGGCAGCCAAGGTCTGGAATAGACTGCTGAGGAAGGCTATATAGAATTTGCATCATTTTATGAATTTAAGGAACAGGTTGGGAAAATATCTGCTAGAAGTGGGTTAGAATGGATTCTGGGCAGAAAGAAGAAACTGATTTCTTAAGCTTTCTTTTTTATGATGCTGTGATTCAGAGACTATTTTTTTGTTGTTGTTTTCTTTTTGTTTAAGCATAAATACACTGACACCTGAATATAGACTACTGAAATACAGTGAGACTATTTCAAACAGAGAGCGAAAGTCCCTAATGGTTCAGTATATTTGTCGTCTTTGTGCTTTTACAGAAAACCTTTACATTTCATTCAAAGAATGTGTTTCGCAGTGCTAATCACCTTCCCTTAGAAAGCAAGTGCTACATTAATACCTAGTGCACAGGTCCTCTTTTTAGATCTCCCCTTAGTGAACAAAGAAACAGGGAAACCACTGTTTAATATGCGGGGATATGGAATAGTCCTGTGGCGAAATACTGTCCTGCAAGTACTGATGAGTGATTGCTCTAATCTAACATACTTCCTAGTGGAAATGAAGAGATACCTTCCAAGGCTGTTAATAACCATTGGCCATGGAAGATGTAGGGGAGACCCTTGCTGACAGTCCAGGAGTAAAGAGAACAAGTTCCTTGTTCAGCAGCATCCTCTTCCATTACAATACATACCTTGGTGTTTAACAGAGTAATTTCAGGAAAAAGAAACATTTCTGCTATATCGTATTGCATATGAGAACACTGAGTAAGGGACAAAATTAATTTGTTTCGGTATGTACAAAAAAGTGACAGAGTAGGGGAAGGGTTTTATTATGACTAGGCTCCGGATAAGAGTCTAGAAGCTGAGGACATTGATTAGAAGAGAACTGCGTTTTCCTTAACTGTAGAAAATATCGAACAAAGTAGGGTATTAAAAAAAATAAATCTTCATAATAAATTGAATTTGGAAATTGCTTCCTGATTTGAAGCTTTGATTTTATGTTTTTCCAGGTCGGTACAATCCGCTATATGGCCCCAGAAGTGCTTGAAGGAGCAGTGAACTTGAGGGACTGTGAATCGGCTTTGAAACAAGTAGATATGTATGCTCTAGGCCTTATCTACTGGGAGATATTCATGAGATGTACAGACCTCTTCCCAGGTAACTAAAAGAACTGGCAAAAACGTAAGTAGTAGAAAGTGGTACCAGCAACCAGAGCTACTCCCTAGCCATAGCTTTTTAAAGTGAAGAAGGGAAATAATTTTCTCAATTGTTTTTGCCATTAAGTCGGTGCCATCTAGCGTTCAAGGTGATTGTTGTCAATACAGTGTATTTGAGTGAAGCATGGCTCATGCTGAAAGACTTTAAATTACCTGTTTAAGCAGTTTGCAGGCCTCATGGTAAGTGCAATTTGAGCATTATTATTATTGTCCAGAGTTTAGAAACATTGAGAGTTGGGCGGATGGCAGAGGCAGTACTTTCAGTTCTTAGAACTGATAAAAGTGCCTGAAGTGTCTTCCAGACTTTCCTCATGAAAGAATAGATGGGAAGGTGCTGTGATTTAATGTAGCCTTTAGTCAGTCGTACTTATTATTTATGCTAGTGACATTGAAAATTTAGGGAAACCCTCCATACCTATAACATAAAGCAAGAGGAAGCAGACTTTTAAAATTTAACACGTGAGTTTGTGTCACAACCACCATCTTCTTCCCGAGATACAGTATATAGTTAATCTGACATGCAGCATTCTCTCTCTAGTCAAACAGCTGCGCTTTATGTGCAGAGACTTGTAATCTCGCTGGGCTTCCTCCCAGGTGAAGTACATGAAAATATTCAGTCAGCGACGTTTCGCAGAAATTAGGTGTCATCCTCAGGCTCTAAGACATTCTGAAGGTGCCACTCAACCAGCTAAGTTTGAAGATGCTATCCTTTGAGAGGTTGCTGAACAGCACTTAATTCATTTGCAGTTAATTCAGCTTTTTTTGTGAAGTTAGACTTTGGGGGAAAGTGGAGAACATCTCGATAGACAGCAACTTTGATACTACCTTTCATCACCTGAAAGCCTCTGCCTTTTAATCTGTGATATATTTTTCTTTCTTTCTTCTGCTAACAGGGGAATCTGTGCCAGAGTACCAGATGGCTTTCCAGACAGAAGTCGGAAACCATCCCACTTTTGAAGATATGCAAGTCTTGGTGTCTAGAGAGAAGCAAAGACCAAAATTCCCAGAAGCGTGGAAGGAGAACAGCCTGGTGAGATAGAATATTTTCAAAGAAACAATCATTTAACCAGCTATAGGGTGTACTCGCTTCTTAAAGGCAATTTTTGAATATGTTCTTTTTTTAAAAAAATTTTGTTAGTATTTAAGGATTGGGAGCTGCTTCTGTCTGGACTTCTTAAATATTGAATTCAGTTTTTAAAAAGCCATTGACATGAAAGCTCAATTTCTTTTAAGGAAAAATACTATGGTTATTATTGGATGCTGAAGTGTGATACACGGAAGATAACTTGTTATATTAATTGTGAGACGGTATCTGTAGTATTATGCATGAAGTACCCGTATGTTCTCTCTATGCGGGATGAGAAACATAAAGGCATTTTCTGCCTTTTGACATCTTATAAACAAATAACACCCTAAAATAGTTGGCAAAAATGTAAATATACTCTTCCAAAACTAAAATCTATAAACATTGTAATAAGGTTTTTCTGAAGTTGTATAGTCCTCAGAATTTGCAGAGGCTACAGCTTCTAGCAATCATTTCATTATAACTACATTAGAAATTTTATATAGCTTCATTTGATCTGCAATTTTTATTTTCAAGACTATAAACATAGTAATGTTGTTTGGTTTGAATTCGTATAGCTATGGCTTAGAGCCTTGCTTGCTGCTGCAGGCCAACAAGTTACGGCAAGTCAGCTGAACTCTGGTAAGAGTCTGTGTGCTTGCTTTCATCTGCAGCAAAGGTGAGGTAATGTGAATCCCCTTAGCTTAGTGGGGGTTGTTTGTCTTCTATTACAAGCAAAGTGAAATGCAGTTACTGGGTTTCACCTGATACATAGTAACTTGTTTAATCTAAAATAGCTTGGTTGCGAGTATGAAAATGACATATTTGACTCTTGTTGAGTTCTGGTTGTTCTCTTACTGAAATTATGCCCTTCAATCTTCAGAGACTTTGCTAGTTGATAAGTATGTAGCTACTGTGCAGATACTGGGGAGCCTAAGGCCTCATCTATGCTGATACTTGTAAATATGTAAAACCATTTCCAGAGAGGAGCATAGCCTCCAGTATTAACACTGTTGTAAAACATGTTGTAACTGAGTTGAGAGCTTCATAGAGAGGTTCTTTTATTACACAGTTTTGGCCAGCCAGTCTTGGGGCGGGGGGGTGTAGAAAAAAAAATCTACACTCAAACTATACAGGAAATCAAGCAGCAACTGTTTTAACTATAGCCATGTTGACAAACGCAGTGGTGGAAGAACCAAGCTTGACAGCTGTTTTTGGAGACAGTTGTAACTGGAACAGTTCAAGAAGGTTTGTTTTGGTTTGCAGACTACTGTTTTAAATGTTAATTATTTTCTAACAAGCTGATAGACTCCAGCATTGTTAGACACTGAGCTAGTAATGATCCCCATATTTAAACTGCCCAACACATTCTTTGTGTTGTCACTAATTCTTTTGCAAAAATTCAGAATAATAATAATGATGATGATAATAAGTCCAACTCTAAGGATGGGTCTACACCATTGCTTTAAGAGAAAATAATAATAAATTAACAATCTGTAGTTCTCTCATGGGTATCAAACAACCTACTCCACCCTATGCCAGTCTAGGATAACATCTGAATGAGCACGCTAGGGGAGATATTGTAGAAAACTAAGCTCCAGATAACCTCACCCTGGACCCGGGTCCTAACTTCCTCTATCTAATGCTTAGGAGAAACAACTTTTGTCTGTTATTTAAAGCTGTGCTGACATGTTGGGTTATAACACTTTCATGCAATTCATCTATTAGAGAAATGTATTTGCCCTTTTCATTTGAGAAGTACAAATAAAAAGCAATGTTTTATTTTTTAGGTCACAAAATAAAGGCACTCAAAAGATGTGGAATCCTAAATTTATGATTACCTATGCAGTCTCAGTCTGCTCCTTGAACATATGCGTTATGATACAGACCTTTATTAGCAGTATTGTTTTTCACACTATAAATCAACAATCTGAGCAGATGATGTGCATAAAATAATTCAAGGGCTATAAACTGAGTGGAGATGTTAGCAGCATTCTTGTCTCATTTGCCAAAGCCAAAGCAGGGCCCAAGCTTGACTTCAAAGATCAGGACTGAAGGATATTAATAGAATAATAGAATAATGCAGATTTCCTGTCCCTTCTATCTTTTTTCTGAGTGCTAGAACTTCTAAATAGTGCATTTTAGTATAGATCTCTTTGAACCTGAAATTAATAGAAAACACATTACTGTGGTAAACGTGAAGCTCTAGAACTTCAGTTTTGTTAACTATCTGTACAGTCATCGCTGTGCTCCTTTCATGGTCCTTAAAACATCAAAAGGAAAGGATCTGCTAGACGAGAGACAATATTAAATTAAACACTGGTTAAATTTACTGCTGATGAAACCTGTAGGGGAGAGTCTTACAAAGGGGCAAGACAGGAGATTAGGGTGTCCACTGACTTAGATACATCTAAATTGTGACTAAATCAAGTCCTGAAAGCCAAATGAAGGCTTTTTATTCTGGGAGAGAAAACGGATCCAGTACACTAGCCTGTCATTGTCTCTGAGGGTGCTTTTAGACTCGTGTCCCTCAGCTAAGAGGGGTGTAGTTGCTTAACCCCTCTTGGATCTGCTGTGGGAAGGGAGATAAAAGGTTTGCTTGTGTGGGAGCTCATCCCCACCTGTGCAGCCATAGCCGCATCACTAAGCAGCAGTGACTTGCCAGATGCAAGCGACGCCAGGAGCCCGCTCTGTGGGTAAGCAGCTCTTGGCTAGCATGCAGAGCTAGTCCTGGCTTTCACTGCCAGAAGCAAACAAGGCTGTTCTGTCACAGAGGTAGTCAGCAGGACCCACTGAATGCCTTAGTGCCCAGCTGGGACTATGCACAGTCATTGGTGCTGGAGAGGTTAAAGCTGGGCTGTAGATGTGAGATGTTCTGGCAAACCATATCCATGGCCCATACTGTGGATGCAGTGGAAGCACAAGTGTTCAGTGCTCATAATTTCAGTTGTCTCCTCTCCAGGTCTCTGACCATATGGCAGCACGTTTTGGAGGTCTTGAGATCTAATCCTGACTGTACCATTCACCCCACAGTGTGATCCCAGGAAAATGTGTCTGTTTCTGTTTCTCCATCTGTAAAACACGGGCAGCAATAATCTCCTCCCATAGTGCAGGCAAATCCACTGATATTTATGAGGCATTTGGATGTTACAGTAGTGAACAGAGGAGGAAAAGCATGATGAAATGAGGAAGGCTGTGTTATTTGCATACAGTGCAGGGAAGCAAGGCAGGGACCATTAGCTGAATTGTGAGGATAACAATGACAGCATTTCCAGAATATCATCAATCCTTAGTACACAGCTTTCATAAGGCAGGGAGAGTGAGCTGAGCATGCATACATCAGAGAGGGCTGGCTGAAGGTTGTATGGACAATGGTGAATGTAGCTTTTCCTAAATAATTGTCTTCCTAGTTGGTGTGTGTGTGAGGTATGATAGTATTAGTCCTGCATATTGCTGTTATTAGTGTAAACTAGCTTTGAATGAGATTGTGTATCTTCCATTTCTCTTTCTCACCAGCTTGTGACTATTTTCATGCATACAGAATGCTGTCATAAAACAGTAAATTAGAAGCACAATATAAAGGGAAAATAATTTAAGATAAAGAGGTTTTGTTTGTTTGTCTCCTGGCAGGCTGTGAGGTCACTTAAAGAAACAATTGAAGACTGTTGGGATCAAGATGCTGAAGCTCGACTAACAGCGCAATGTGCTGAGGAGAGGATGGCAGAACTCATGATGATTTGGGAGAGAAATAAATCAGTTAGTCCAACGGTCAACCCTATGTCAACTGCCATGCAAAATGAGCGGTAAGAAGAGAAAACATTTGGTTTTAGTCAGCAGTGAATGCCCAATGCAATGCTCAGCTCACTCCAGGAAGGAAGCTAGAGCATGCTGCTAGCTTAATGTTTCTGCACCTGTGAGGTGGGTGTGTGTTACATGAGCTAGTCTGCATATGGGTATTGTAGGACATGATCCTGATTGCTTGTGTTCTTAAGATCTCCTATGTGTCCCCGGAATTCAGGCACCTTTTATGTAAACAACTGTACTTCTCACAGAGGGGCCTCTTAAACCGACCTTAGGCAAACTGTCCAAACAGACTTGCAAAGATATGAAATGACTACAAATTGTCTTTAAGGACTCTTGCTAAATGATGCATAAAATTTCTGTTTAAAATGTTCTTCTAAAAACTGTGGATTTGCAGGCAATATCAGTTCAGGAAATCACCGAGTCTCAAACCTGTAGCTTTTCAGTTAAAGAACCACGGGGCCATCGTTTAAGTCATCGTTATTCTGACCCCAGTGAGAGAGGTGCTGCGCGTTCTCTGCTTATATATGATCCAGAGGGAGTGAGAATTTGCAGAACTGACATCAGTGCTTAACAGTGTGCACTAGAGATGTGAATTTGAGAGAAGAGTAATGTTGCTGTATGTGGCAGTGTTTATTGTCATGAAAAAAATTATGTTCAAATCATAGAATACCTAAACTGGTAAAATAATAGATCTTTCATGGTTTAGGACCTTGTGACGTTTTCCCAGCATCACTTTCTCCATCTTGTGTGTTGAGTTCTTGTTGCCCTCCTTCAGCATCACTTCTCTGCAACTAGAGCAGTACCTTAGCAGTGAACTGGACAAACAGTATATTGGACAAATAGAAGAAAATTACTGTTATCCGACTTAGTTGTATAAATAATATCCATGACAAAATCCTAGTGAAACCAATTTTCTGCTACCCAGGATTTTTCAAGGAAATTACTGAAAGATCTTAGTTTGTACTGTATCTGTCCTTAGTTTATGCATGAAAAGAAACAGAGAGACATTCAGCTCTCTTAAATGAGAGGCTTTATAATATGAGGTGATTTTTACATATATGATCTTAATATCACTTATTTTTTCTTAAAGGAATCTGTCACATCATAGGCGTGTATCAAAGATAAGGCCGTATCCAGATTACTCTTCCTCTTCCTACATTGAAGATTCAATCCACCACAGCGACAGCATAGTGAAGAACATTTCTTCTGAACATTCAATGTCCACTACACCATTGACTTCAGGGGAAAAGAATAGAAACTCCATTAACTATGAGCGGCAACAAGCGCAAGCTCGCATCCCTAGTCCTGAGACAAGTGTCACCAGTTTGTCCACCAATACTACCACCACCAATACAACTGGCCTCAC
Organism: Pygoscelis adeliae; assembly: GCF_000699105.1. Lineage (NCBI taxonomy): Eukaryota > Metazoa > Chordata > Aves > Sphenisciformes > Spheniscidae > Pygoscelis > Pygoscelis adeliae. The sequence continues at coordinate 3,435,457 of NW_008824035.1, forward strand.
TCCTAGCACTGGCATGACCACCATATCCGAAATGCCTTATTCGGATGAAACAAACTTACATACTACAAACGTCATGCAGCCAGGTGGGCCCACCCCTGTTTGTCTGCAGCTAACAGAGGAGGACTTAGAGACAAATAAATTGGATCCAAAAGAAGTGGATAAGAACCTGAAAGAAAGCTCTGATGAGAATCTGATGGAACATTCACTTAAGCAGTTTAGCGGGCCAGATCCACTCAGCAGCACTAGTTCCAGCTTGCTTTATCCGCTGATAAAACTTGCAGTAGAGGTGACAGGACAACAGGACTTCACACAAGCTGGCAATGGTCAAGCATGTTTGATTCCGGATGTCCAATCTGCTCAGGTCTATCCTCTACCCAAGCAACAGAACCTTCCGAAGAGGCCTACTAGCCTCCCCCTAAACACCAAAAATTCAACAAAGGAGCCACGGTTAAAATTTGGTGGCAAGCACAAATCAAACTTGAAGCAAGTGGAAACAGGCGTTGCCAAGATGAACACTATCAATGCTGCAGAACCTCATGTTGTGACAGTTACCATGAACGGAGTGGCTGGGAGAAGCCACAGCATAAACTCTCATGCTGGCACAATGCAATATGCCAATGGGACAGTGCCGTCTGGCCAGACAACCAGTTCGGTAGCGCAGAGGGCCCAGGAAATGCTTCAGAACCAGTTCAGTGGAGAGGATAGTCGGCTGAATATTAATTCAAGCCCTGATGAGCATGAACCCTTGTTGAGGCGGGAGCAGCAGGTTGGCCATGATGAAGGTGTTCTGGACCGCCTAGTAGACAGGAGAGAGCGACCACTGGATAATGGCCGAACAAATGCCAATAACAACAACAGTAATCCGTGTCCAGTGCAAGACACAGCTACAGTCAGTATCCAGAATGTAGCGAGAAATCCTGGACAGACCCAGACTAGAAGAGCACAGAGGCCTAATTCGCTGGATCTATCAGCCACAAATAGTTTGGATAGCAGTAGTATGCAGTGTAAGTGCCTGCAGGACTTGAACAGTTTCCCTGACACTTTTTTACTTAATAACTACGTATATCTGCTTGAATAGAAAATACATCTGTGTCTCCTGTCCCTCCTCAAAGCATACTTAGTAAATCCCATACAAATTTAATTTCTATCAGCACAATTTCGATCTTCTCGATAAAGTCCTGTCTCCATCAACTCCAGCACATGTTAGGTCACTGTCTTCCTTCCACATACATGGAATAAATCTGTCCTTTTATAACCTGTCTACTCTGACTCTAGGAAGGGAGTAATTTCTAACTTTCATTATTCCTTGCAAGGCACCTACCTTGGCAGCTGCAAAGCATATTGAAAAAGCTTCCTATTTCTTCCTTCAGGGGCACATTATACCTTCTTTTCCTTACTTTTCCTCATTCTCTTAAGAGTAGCTGGCTCTAAGATGCATTGATTAAAATAATTTGTTATAATAACTACTTATATGCTTCATTACTTTTAAAGCAACTGATTTTACTGTATTAGCCCAGCCTAGACGGATGGTCAGGCATTCTCTACTTTGCTATCTGAGCTCCAACAATTATAGCAGTCCTTTGTCAATTTACATGTACATATTAAAAATTAATCAAAGTAGTTAGAGAAGGAATCGATTTTAATAGACTCCTTCAGAATAACTGCCTTAAGAGTTTTACGGCCAAAGATTTAAGAGGTTACAATGGGGCTCACCTTTTTACAGTGAGAACATAATCATGTAGTTAAATTGGGTACATCCTCCGAGTTTGTCTTTGGGCCTGTTGGAGCTGTTGGAAAGGCTTCCTAGTGTGCATTTTTACAAGAATGTATTTCCAGAATGCACTGTAGTCTTTGAAAGGTGCTTGCAAACCTCTGACTATGTTTAGACAGACACTGTGATACTAGTGAAATAATCTGGGATGCCAGGCATGTTTGGAAAGAAAAGGTTTAGAAACAAACCAGAACAGATCTTTCAAGAAATGTAGTTGAATATTCAGCAGTGGAATGTTTAAGCCTTCCTTTTAAGTAGGAAACCTTAATTTTTGTCTTAACATGTTGACTTGAGTTGAAAACTTATTGAGGTAAAGAAAAAAGATTATTGCAGTAACTTTCTTTAATTGAAGGTTAAGTTAAAGGGTTTGAAGGTTATGTAAAGTGGAAGGTTTTTTTAACCATCAGATTTCTACTACTGAAATTTTGGCATGATTAAAGTTGGTTTTGCCAGTTTTGCAACCCAACATTCCAAATCCTGACTTAGGATCTTAACAGAGAATGGACCATTTTGTCTCCAGGTGAGAGACAAAACACGCAGTTGCTTTTGTGTGATAGATTTTGTTCTTTTGTTCTGTTTTGCGTGAGTAACAACCCTGGACTCCCCAGTCTAATCTTATCTTCCTCATAATACTATTTTCTACTCTGTTTTTGGTTTTGTTTTTTTTGTTTGTTTGTTTGGGTTTTTTTGGTTTTTTTTGTCTTCAGTAGGTGACTCTTCACAGGATGGCAAATCGGGCTCAGGAGAAAAGATCAAGAAACGTGTGAAAACTCCGTACTCACTTAAGCGGTGGCGTCCTTCAACGTGGGTCATCTCCACTGAGCCGCTGCACTGCGAGGTCAACAATAATGGCAGTGACCGGGCAGTCCACTCCAAATCCAGCACTGCTGTTTACCTTGCGGAAGGAGGTACTGCCACCACAATGGTATCTAAGGACGCAGGAGTGAACTGTCTGTGAAATACTTTAAGAGCCGACAAATGACCTTTTTTTTTGCATTATTTGAAACAAACACGCAGAAGACATTTTAAAAAACTGCTTTCTCCTCCTGTCAGCAACCCCTACCAAGGACTCGCTTTAAATAGATTTCAGCTATGCAGAAAATTTTTAGCTTATGCTTCCATATTTTTTAATTTTGTTTTATTTTTTGAACGTTTTTGCACTTTTATTTAGTATCGCTAAAGTTAAGTCTGTCTGTTTTGACCACAGAATATATATATGTGTATCAAAAATGTGGTCTCAAAATATTTTTTTAAAAAAAAAGTAACAAAAAAAAGTATTGCTGATAATCAGTTTGGACCAGTTTCTTAAGGTCACTAAGATCATAAGCAGACTATAAGACAGGTTTGACTGCAGTGGTGTCTTGTAACCATGTTTTGATTTCTGTGCACAAGCTAGTCTGTATATTTCTATGTTACAAAGTGTATTCTCGTTTGAACCCCCTATTTTTCTCGTGTCATGTTGAAATGTGCAATAGTCTATAGTTCACAGTATGCTTTATTGAGAAGTGTGTTTCCAAAACTGCCACATGTTCCCCTTTTTGTATTTGTTAATTTTTCCCTGACAGTTGAGCAGTCAGCCAGTCATGACAGTGAACTTTGCACACCATAGCCAGCTTGAAGCAGCTGCCTATATCACCTTGTGCTCTGAGGTGACAATGCATGAATTTTCCCCAACTTGAAAGGGCTTTTAAAAAGGAACAAAAAAAAAAAACCAAACTGAGCTCAGTACCTTTCCTTTGATCCTTCCAAATCAAAATGTGTTTCCTTTATAGTAGTAGATGCTATTCAGAACTGTGAAGTTCTGAATAACAAAACATTGAACAAATGTAAGGAGACAATGTCAGCCATTTTTTTCCGTTTTATTTTGTGTGCATTTTCACCCCCTGTATTTATGTAAAGCCTTATTTAGATCACTAATGATGTACATTGAAAAATACATTTTATTCAGAAATCTTAATAACTGTCATACTTAAAAGCTCTAGCGAAGATAGGTTGTGAACGTATTTTGTTTACACAGGAAAAATCATGAATCTTCTTTGGCACAAAACAGTTTTGTGACGAGTCACAAATCTTTCCTGATTTACCTCCTTACTGACAGTCTGGGGTAAAATCAGCCTGATTACTTATGCAGGTAGGTGCATCCTAACTGACTTGTTGCTGAGTTGAGTTGAAATTCATCCTCCCTTCAGAGTTTTTAGAGCCCCTCATTCATCGTGTTAAAATTTATTGCATGCTTATAAAATTCATGGTTATGAGTGTTTGCAGGGGAAGGTTGGGGTGTTTTTCCCTCTGCTTAGACCCTTCTTTCAGTTTGTGTGCGCATTGATTTTAGGTGTCAGTGAACACGAATGTAATATCTATTGAGATAAATTGTTTTTTCACCATCTCAAGTAAACCCTACCTTTTTTTTAGAATGATTGTTTTTACTGTCTACTGAAAGAAAATTAATTTCCTTATTGGTCAGGACCTCCTTCCGCCTGAGAAATATCCTTCCACTTTCTTTCTGATTGAAAACACTTCAGTAAATGCTATTTAGATAAAAAGGATATGACACATATCATTGGTACTGAGTAAAGTTTTATCACTTTATCTGAAAACTGGTGATGTTCAAAGAAAATCTATATAGTCAGCCTGCCAAATTCCTGTGGCAGGATACTGGCAGCAAACAATTGCCTCTCCCAGCCTGTCTCTTTTCAGCGGACTGAAACAGATGCTCTGTGCTTTCAAGCTCATTTGTTTCCTTGCTGTTATATTATTTTTTCCCCCTGAGGTGAACTTTGCCAACCCTGTTCTTCTATATCTGATGATATAGATGATACAACTAGCATGATATATGCCTTGCTATATCTGATTCTTGCTGTTTTCCAAACTCCCTTGTTTATGTTTGATTGCTATGATTTTTTTCTTGTAATGCTTCTTAATGTTTCTTAGATTCTCCTAGATATCTCCAAGCGGTAACTCTATAAATCCAGACTTTGATTGAGTGTAGTTGTAGAAATACAAGCCATGAGACACATTTTGGGCTCCCTGTGTTCTTTAAGCACCAGTTCAAGTAGTACCTTTCGTCTCTGAGGCGTAATTCTGTTATCCGCCTGTATAAATATGCAGTTATATCTCCCCTCTTCAAAAATACAGCCTTTCTCTGGTTTTACTTTTAATTCACTCTCCAGCTTCCCATCTGCTGCAATCTCACATCCCAGATGTTGAAAACCTGCCAGTTGCTCAGCTGGGTTTCAAGACCCGAATCAGAATTTTTATCATTCTGTTCATAACGCTGGCTGTGGTTTTTTTGTCTTTTGGCCTTCTTTGAGTCTCCATTTGAAGTACGGTATGTTGTTTTGTGATGATCGCTGTATCATGCATGTTGAAGATTCTTCACTCCTTTCCCAATGACTTTTTGCTTTGCTTTGCGTGTATCATCCATCAGCATTTCAGAACGTGGGCTGAAAAGCATATTTAGGACACTCCTACCTAACTTGAAACACTCTGGGGGAGAGAAAAGTTGTTTGCTCTGACTACTGCTTCTTTCTGCTAAGACAGATCTGCACCAGTCTTCTAGCCTTTCTTTTCAGGCCAGTCCTTTGTAAGAAATACAGCTTTTTTTATGCGCAATGCAATCCAAATCATTTTAATAGGAGATGAAAATGTTCTTCTGCAGTTTTCCTTAAACAGTCTTAAAGCAATCATAATAGTTTCTTTTCCTTTCTCTGTTCCTGTCACTTGCTGGAAGGCCTTTGGGGTGAATTATAATTAGTAGAAAGTATTGGCTTTGTAATCTACCATGGATAAATATAATTTGTAACGTGATAGAAATATGTACTTTATCACAAAATACCCTATAGATTAAATAGAGAAAAACTATTTATTTTTAAAGGTCAGTCAAAGCAAACTCTTAAGTAGGTACCAAAATATTGTAATTCTGCACAGCTAGATGAGATCAGATTAGCAGTTTGGTTTTAATGCTTAATTTAGTAATGCCCTTTTTTTGCTCACAACACATAATCCAATCTCCACAGAATACTTTCTCTGTAAATGAAATTATATTGAATTGTATCTCATACCGTGGGGAATCATCCTTAACCAAACAAAATACATGTAAGAGAGAGAATTCTACAGGTCAGACACATGGATAGTTGATAATGTACAGGGGAGACAAATGTGTTTTATTTCTTTATGGTTTGGGGTTTTTTTTTAAGAAAAAAGGATAATGATGAAAGTTGATAATTTTCTATCAGTTTCTCATGTATATTGCAGACAAGATAAATACAGCAAAATGAAAATAGAATGATAGTGTAAATACCTATGAATTGTGCCACTGTCAAACGGGCAACAGTAGAGTACTTGCTATGATAATTTATAATGTATAATTCAAGTAAAATGTTAGAGCAAACATTTGTGATGTTTGTATATATAAGCCAAAATCCAAAATCTTACTGGTTTTAGAAAATGACGTGCTAGTAGAAGCCAGAAGAGTTGCTTAGGTTAATGCATTGTCTCTTTTTCTGTTTCCTATAATAAGAGATGCTCACCAACATAACATGGTTTTTAAAATGTGAATTCGAACCATTTGAACAGACATGCCTCATAGTCAGATTTGTTTTCTTCTAAAATCGGTATTTACAAGTCAGATTATCTGCAACACTTCCCCTGAATTTGCTTATAATGCTCTATAGCTTCACGTGCTAAACAATCAGTATTAAAAATGCCTTTCTTGAAACTCCAAGATGCGCTTAAATTGCACAGCTAAAGGTAAAGGAATTCCTAATTTAAAAGAAAACCAATTGATATTGTCATCATTAGAATATTCTCAGAAACAAAGAACATTTCTGTTTGTGTTTTGCTTTCTTACTGTGTCTTGTTTCCATATAGAAAATTACCTAATTTTCAAAGGCAACAGAGTTTCTTTTTTTTCAGTGCAGTGGGGACAAAAAAAAAAAAGGCAAGATGGATGCTGGCAGGTTTCAGGAAACAAACAACAAAAAAACCTCACCTTTATAAATACGTTTAGGAAGTACGTATCTTCCCACCTGTCAACTTTCTCTAAAAGAAATCTTTAATCCTACCTGCCTCAGAAAGGAGAATAAGGAAGTTCTGTATTTTTATGGAATAGATTATTGGGCCAAATTTAATAATAATGAATTGTTACTTACAAAATACGTATGTATACATTGTATATGCCATAATTTCAGTGTTCAGTGCATTTTGCTCTAATGATACTCCTTTTTTAAATGTTAAAAAAGAAGTCCACTAATATAACATTACTAAGTCTATGTTCAGATTATAATTTTCTTTCATGAAAAATATTCAAAAGATCATAGCCATTCTGCCATTGAAACGTTATTATGGAAAGTTCCAGCCTAATTAGGGAGAATTTTAAAGTTCACATATTTAGTCAATACAGGAGAAATTAATTATGCTGTAATTTTTACTTGCATAAAAATAATGGCAGTTCCCAGTGCTGAAACGGGCTGTTTTTAAGTCATAAAAATAATAATTGCCGAGCACAGTAGCATATACGTGACTTGATGTCTCATTGGAAAATTTGGAGCAGCTTATCAAAGAAAATTGAAATAGGATTGATTAGTCTATGAAAGTTGGATTACAGACTGGACAACTTAGTATTTTGCCTAAATTTGGTTTATTTGAATTTTTCTGTCTGGTCTCCCACTATCCATCTTAACAGGTAAATATATTAACCTCCTTTTTTTAATGTGCTTACTTTTTGTTCAACTTTAAGCCTTTCTTCAGTGAAAAAGCTATACATATTGCAGTGAAGCCAAATATATATCTTTTATGTAAACTCTGTATGTATTTAGATGCATATGTATGTTGTGCATAAATTCCAGGATTAAGTTCTGAGAGTTACAGCATCAGACGGTAGCACTGGTAGCAAGTATAACGTTCTTTTTCATATGCCATTTTTAAGTCGTCTTTAGTGCATCACAGTAAAATTGGGATCAGAGTGTGACATACAGTCCAGTAGTGCGAGATCTCCTGTGACAGACTTGTCACTGTTTAGGTGGAATGGATTTATGAGAGAGAGAGAGAGAGAGAGAAAGCACATGACAAACTTTATCTGAAGCTTGAGTAATTTAAGGCACCTCTCTTAAAGATCAAAAAATAACCCAAAATACTTAATACATGATAATTTTTACAAGGCTTTTTATATAGTAGCTATAGTTACGTGTGTGGTTGCCATTTAAACATAGTATTTTAGTCCATTAGATCCAATTACATTTTAGGCTTCTATATTGTCATATAAAACTGTAGCTGTAGAAATACATCCCTTTTTTGATCCCACTTTCTCATTTCGAGGTTTCTTCTGTACTGACTAAAATTGGTAGCAGAACTTCCACTTCTGCAGATAACAGATTTAGGCACTCCTGTGAATCAAAACGGGAGTTATGTTTGGCACAAGTGTGTCTGAGGAAATCAACATCTAATCGGCTAGTGCTTGAGCCGAATGCTGTTGAAGTCAAAGAGGAGTCTGCCATTGATTATGAGCAAAGGAGGGTTGGGTTCTGCTGGCAGTGGTTTTAACAATTTCTTGGGAGGATTAGCCCTGGGAAAGCTAAAGTGGAATGTGGGACCACATGGGCGAACCCTGGCTACTGACGTCTTGAGGGGTGTTGGCTGATGCCTCGGTTCAGGCTGTCGGGCTAGGTCAGTGCCAGTGCAGCTGTGGTTATTGTCAAAAAGTGGAACTGCACCAGTGGGAGTGGAAGGTCTCAAGATAAATCCTCATTTACACCAAAGCCCTTTAATGTTGACGTGGGCTTCATGCAGGTCTGATTTAGTGGCTGCTGTGGTGCGTTACTAATATGAATTACTTCTTATGCCCATTTCTATTTATTTCACTGTGGTTTAATATACATACGTGCATAATAACCGGGAACTAGTTGGAGTTACGTTAATTTATAATGTAATTGTCAGATATTTTTAAAAGCCTGTTGATCAGCAGTTGTGTAAATTTGCAAGTCACTCGGTTAACTTCAATGCATGCGTCATGCTTCAACAGGCACAGTAACCGTCACAGTAAGGAAGGATTTCTTCAAAGTTCTTGCAGGCTTCTGCAGATATATTACAGGAGCACACATCCGTCAGGGGCATAGCATCTTGCCTGGTACCTACTTTAAAGCAGAAATAATTAGCCTTTATAACTTCCTAGTTTCAAGCTCTCCCAAAAGTCGATTTTTGTGGCCCATTCACTTGTTTTTAAGACAGAGCAAAAATGTGCAAGGTTTATTTCTAGAGCACTCGATTCACTTTTTTTGTGCTTCAGAACTGTATCATGAAGTATCACACTTCAATCTCGTTTATTCAAAAGGAAAGAAAATAGTTAATGTTTCTGTAGTTTGTAAAAAGTCACAAGAACAAAGAAACAGGCAAGTCCAAGTTACAGCTGAGTTTCATTTGTCACTTTTGAATTTCCTGATTTGTGACTCTTCTCTCTCTTTCACACTGTTGAAATGTATTTAAAAAGGTTTGTATGTAATGTTTCTTGTCTGCTCTTTGTCTCTAGAGGAACGTGTGCTCTATTCACATTTATATAAGCTGGAATCATATTTTACAATTGCTGTTGATTATTTTCCCCCCAAATGCAGTGTAAGAGGAAAATTAACACGGCAAAGACTGATTTCTAGGGTTTGGTCTTCTGTAGAAGCTGAAGTAAGGAGATGTGAAACTGCCGTTTTCCTTATGAAAGACTGTAAAGAAAGCATTACTTTCTGAGCGAGCTTTTCTGGGGAAGAGGGGGAGGAACCCTAGAATATGGAGTCTCATCAGAACCCTTTTGTTAACGGGTATTTTTGGTTTTTCTCTTAAATGACTGAGAAAATACCATGTATGAATTTATAAATAATTGCTTTCAGTTATTTCTTTTGTATAAGCTGCCCGATACCCTTGCTATGCTGTATAAGTTGTGTTTCATGGAACAGTGTGAGTATGAAATAAAAAGCTAATTTTTGTTTTTTAATCATCTGTGGATGCCACTATGAAAGCTGACATTGTTAAAGCCACTACAGAGTTTTCTATGAATACTTGTAAGAATTGCTTTGTTATATATAAACCTAAATAAAGAGATTGTATTGATACAGAGACATTGGATAAGAACATTTAAAAGGCTATTCTTTAGGTCTAAAAGAAAAGGCTTGCTGTAAAATGGTGCATTATTCCATTTATTAAAGATCATATTAATGACAAAAAGCATGGTCTTTTGTGGGTTTTTCCTGGTATTGGCCATGAGTAGTAAGATGTGCTCCCAGGAATGAGAGGAAAACCCCTGTTGCAGCTGTGTTTTGTTGGTTGAAGGATAAGGAACTACTTCATTACTGAGGGCTGAATGGGACTTTCAGACACCTTAGGCATGTGACAGATTGCACACTGCGCTCTTATCAGATAATGCTGTGAAATAATTTGGGCTTGCCGTTGCTACGTTAATGCAGTGCCTCTGCTTGCTTCTTTGCCCGTTCTCACCGGTCAGCCAGTTAAGATGCTTGTATTGGCAACTAAATACAGTTTTGTAGGCGTTTCAAAGCAGTAGGCCTTACACGGCCTCTTGCCACACCTTGCCTGTCTGCTAAGTGTTTAAATGCAGAAAAACAAAAGGAAAAAAAAAAAAAAAAACCAGAAAAGAAAACACGTGAAGGAAGCGTTAAACTAAATACTTGTCTCCTTCACTTTTGGTTGGGCTGCACTTGGGTAGAGCGCAGGACTGATGGCAGCCAGGCATGTGGGAGGAACACGGCAAGCAACAACCTTTGCATGTGGGACAGGAATTAAAATAGCAACCCCCTATCCTTCCCACACAAACTATTGCGCTCTTTCCCCTCCCCATGAGGAGACAATGTCGTGGCATTCTTACAAGCGGGAGCTTTCCCAGCCCAGAGCTGCTGGTCCTGTCCGACAGAACTAGAAGAGATGGATTAAGTCAGTAGAAGGACCCTGCAAATCACCCCCGCTGACTGGCCGGACCCGGGAGTTTGCCTGCTATGCCTCCTGAAGGTAAGGCGCTGGGAAGAGACAGGTCTTCCCTCCCCTGCCGTCTCCTTTGTTTTGCTTCCTGGTGTTTTTCAACGCCTGATGCAAGAACTTCATTTTGAAGTTGTCGTCTGGGATTTTTTACTTTGCAACGAAGAGCTCTTCCTCTAGTTTCCCTTCTTCCGGTCATGCTTGCGGGCAACTTCAAGCTGAGCCATTAACTGGAATCGCCACCGTACAAATGGTAGATACACTGTACCCGTACACAGGTGACGCTGTTCACTTGGTCTCATCTTTCTCGCCTCCTGTGTGACTATTGGTAAGCGTGAGGAAGTTAGTGCCGCATGGCCTGCTGCCGCTAAGGCAGGCAGCAGGATGCTGAGGCTTTAGGACGTGGATACTTGTCCATGTGGATAACAGAGGGAAATGAATGCAAAATGATCCCGATAACTGAGTATCACCCTCACTAAGTTACCTTCCCTTCCTGACCAGAAGGAAAATATTAAATCTTCCCTTTAAACATGA
>NW_008824035.1:3446975-3456525 GCF_000699105.1 Pygoscelis adeliae
GCAGCCATTCTGCCTGTGCATGTGGAGGGAACTCGGTTTTCTCCTCCATTCTCTTTCTGCAGCGCAAACTGAGCCGTGCCGGCTGGGGTCGTGCTACCACCGCACTACAAGCTCACTTGGGCAATGGTCACCGCAGCTTTGAGGCAAAGTCTTAGACAAAGTGCAACTAAACTCAACCTAATGCCGTGTCACCAGAGTGGTGAACTCTTTTCTTCGGTTCCACTCCCAGTGTTCCTGGGTTTACCTTGGCCTTGGGAAGGGGTTCCACATTAGCACCAACTCCGTAGCGTGAGCACCCCAGACCCTACAGTGCTGCAACACATATCTTGCACCTTAAAGCACCAAGCACTGTACTGTGGGACCTCACTGGTTCCAGCACTTTCCGTTACACGCAGATTGGTGGGACGACTCCTGCACCTCAGTTGCTTCGTTGTTTGTACCTCTCCTCTTTACTTAATTCTTGTTAATTTATTTTTCTCCATCCACAGTGATGATTTTTGCAAGCAAATAAGAAAGTGGTGCATGTCCTATAGCTCTGTGGCCAAAAAGCTACCTCCAAAATGCGAAGAAAGGAGACAGAATCATTTCTTGCTGCCATAAGTAAGGAGGAAGCAACAAACTGAGGAAAGCAGTGTATGGGTTGAGCACCTGCCTGTATGGCAAATCACCTCAGCCCCACAAATGAACCTAGAAACCCCTGGCTACAGGGAGGGACTGTTACAAGCCTCGCTTCCCCTGCGAGCAGGAGGCGGACTCCGTGTTCTAGGCTGGACCTGCAGCTACCTTGGGGGTTTCTGCCCCAGAAAAGGGTTAGGAGATTAGGACAGTTATTGACAAGGAGAAGGTCCCTCCCTGAAAGAGAGCACTGTGCTTATGCGCAGTCGCTTGCTGTTGGCTCAAGATGGCTGAGCAACACCAGCTCACAGGAAAGACAGGCTGGCTAGCCAGGTCTTACTACCTATGTGTGGGGCTTTAAGGACAGGCCTACAAAACTCTTTGTATCCAGAGATCTCAATGACATTGGTGGGAGCCTGAGACCTCTGAAGTCCTCCCAGGAACAGCTCCAGGGAAGTCAGATTTCCCATGAGGTTGTAGCCAGGGAGAGTCAGAGGGTGCCAGGGACGCCAGGAGCGCTGGGAACCACATGAAGCTCTCGTTTCCTTGGGGCACAACAGGCCCGTTCCCTGCTGCCCTGCCCTGCGTGGCAGCTCTGCCTCTGGAGTAGGGGAGAGAAGCTGGTGGCAGCGCTGCAGCAAGTCAGGGAGGGATGCTGACCTGATCAACACAGAAATAACAAGAGTTCCTGCATGCCCGTTCCACCTTCACTAGTGCCCTGGACGGAGGGGCTGCTGCTACCAAGGAAGGCTGGGGAGCGTGTGTGGGGGGCAGCCGTGACAAAAGAAATAGACACCCCCCCAGCAATTATCACTCCTTGCCGACAGCAAGAGCAGCCAAGTCCTGCCCTACCCCGGCAGGTGTGGCTGAGTCTTATCCTCAGGGCATCTGAGAAGCCTTGACTCAGCTCTGCAGTAACAAACTGTTACTGGTGAATTTTACTGATATATTTTTTTACTGGGTGTGTGAGCTACTTAGGCTTAAGAAACAGTCTCCTCGTAGTTTTCCCTGCGTGACCTCATATACTTACCTCAGCCAGCTCTCTCCTGCAGAAATAACAACCACTTTTATTTGGCTTTTGCTTTGCTAATGGGAAATGAAAGTAAAACAACAATAATTATATTCCCCTTTGTTCCAGAGCAGTGATGCAGCTGCAGAACGTACTTTGTGGAACGCAGCCACGTCAGTCTTCCATTTGTTTCCATTCAGGGTTTTTTCCCCATTTACTTCTTGCTAATTCTGATGTTATGGAAATTCTCCACGTGCAGGAGATTATAGACATCTGCTCACTGCCATGACCCAAAGCATGTTCTGTTGGATAAGGAGGTTAATTTTCTACAGGCAGGAAAACTCGACTATACCAAAATGTTTGTATCTGTGTAAATTGAGCTTTTCATGTTAGCCTGAAAGGTTGTCATTCTCCATCCAACAAGGAGTTGAAATGGTTTGATTCCTAGAATTTAAATGGCACTCTTGGTCAGGGGATCTTCCTTTTTCAGCTCTCAGTACCACAGGGAAAGTCTGCAAGAAATCCACAAATGGTGATCTGAGCCGAAGTCATGCTTTGGGGATCACTCATGCCTCTTTTACAAAGACGACAGATAACGCTGCCTGAGGACAGCTGGTAGACTCTGGGGCGGCCCTGTCTGTCAGGAGCGGTCTGTGGAAGATGATGAAGGAAAGCAAGTCTGTGTTTACTATGCAGCATCTGAGCAAACGGTATTTCTAGATGGGGCTCGCGTGGGCACTGGAAAAATGTTAAGGATGCAAATATTGAGAAAGGTTGGAAACACCTGATCCAGGTGCATTTCAATTCCTGATGGGAAGGACAGGAGCTTCCCAAGACCCTCTGTCACGGTCCAAGCACCTTTTGAGAATGAGGACATACCCCCAGTACAGAGCAGGCATCGTTTGGGCAAATGACGGGCAAAAGTCAGTGGGCAGTATCTCAAGTGCACAAGGTGGATTTGAGGAAGGGGAAAGAGCATGGAGGGAGTGTAGAGATATTTATTTCAGGCATCAGCAACACGGTAGGACTCAGCATTTGTCTTTGGCCCTATTTCTTTGTTGTCCCTGCCAAGTGCTAATAGGAAAGGATAGCGTAGGGCGTTGTGATAAAGAGGGTACAGAGGTTGTACAGCTCATTTTATTAGTGTCACTGCTTGCAACAGGTCTGCAAGCAGCTCCTAGGAATGGTACAGGCTTTTTTGCTTCCCTCTCTCACTTAGTGCAGCCTTTATTTGCGAGACGTTCATGCGACGGGCTATCAGATTTCCTAATTAGAATGACCAGAAATACGGTTTTCATAAGGTACTTTTATATGCATGGAACTGTGTGCATAAGAAGTGAGGTTAGTTTGTGCTCTGTCTCTGGTTTTGTTACTGATGGTTAGTCTGTATTTTTTGCAGTGACTGGTATTCTACCAGTCTGCCATGATATTGAAATTACACCTGTTTTCTCAATTTTTTTCTCCCTTTCTCCCTCTTTCTCCTCCTCCTCCTTTCCTCTTTTCGGAAAGGCAATAATTGAGCCCTGCAGATATGTTGTAAAGAGCAACTTCTAGCACCTCCAGGCCTCTGGATTAGTTAAAAAATCAGATCTGACCCAAAGCATTGTAGCCAGTTGTAGCTCTGACTCTAGCCCATGAGGTAGGCGTGGCTGCTGCAGGTATCAGTTTTACTGGTGCAGCCAAGGCGTGTATGGGTGGCCAGAGAATCTCCTGCAGGAGGGAGGCCTTGCTGGATCTCTGCTGAGGTGGAAAGTATTTATTGGGAACCTGCACTTCTGTTGCCACGCCAAGGATTTTCTTGCAGGACCGTTAAAAATCCTGAACCAAGCCTCAGGAACAGCTGGCTTAAAATCACTATTAAGCAGGCTAATTTTATTTATTGTTTGTTTCTGGAAAACCAGAATGCAAGTAAATCATGTGTTTGAGCTTTACCCTGTGATCATGAGGGATAGAAATGTGCTTTTAAGGCACAGGCAAGCTCCCATCTGCTTACGTAAGCCATGAACTGAGACTGTAAGTGAAACGTGAGGTATTTGCAGACAAACAGAAGCAAGCAGCAGTATCAAAAAGGCTCGATTTGGGCACTGTGTTAACCCTAGCATAGCAGCCAACCACAGGAGGTACTCACAGGTTCTCCTGTTGCAAACCAGCAGCGGCCAACAGGCTGCAGACTTGGGAAGGCTTCCCCTGTTCCGCGTTGGGGTGCAGGAGGCAGGCAGAGGAACTGAACTCTGCTAGGGGAGGGAGGGAAGCAGGAGGAAGGAAAGGTTGGTTCACGGTCTGCCCCTGCTGGGATGCCAGCTGGGAGACCTCTGGCTCCGTGCTGGCGCATGGCAGAGCTGAGCAGCAGCTCTTGCACATGGAGTTTTTCCTCAGCATGCAGCCATGAGACAAGTGTGCTTAGGCAGTTGCCCCTCTCCTTGGGGGAGACAGGCGTGGCCCAGCATGCAGTTCAGGGTGGCTGTCGCGCTGCGTTTTCTCCTGCAGCAAGAGGGTTTCTGTGAGCTGCCAGGCAGGTTGCAAGCGTGTTCAGGGAAGCCAGGCAACACATGAGGGTCAGGTGTCCGCATCACCTTCCTTCCACCACCACTGCACAACCCGCTGCTTTGGGCAGGCTGTTGAGGCTTCTTTGGAAAGACCCCAAGTAGACCTAGTCCAAGGATTTACCGGTCTCTGCTCCAAGGATAAGAGACAACCTGCAGGCTCGCCACTACGAAGCATCAGCCTAGCCATGCCAACCACGACTGCTGGAGATGTCTGAATGCTCCTGCTGAGCAGAGTGAGCCTGACACCCTGGCTGAGCATCGGATGAGGCTTTGGCTGCTAACAGCAGCCCCAGGCTTGGGGCTTTGCCCAGCTTTGCTTTTTTCATCTTCGCAAAGATCACATCCTCTCTCTCAGTGATGGCGTTCTGGCTCTCCCGGAGGCAAAGTCAGGCTGAACGCGAGGTGCGAGGCATGAGGACAACTGAGACAAACTGATGTTTGGTTGAGATGTAACCGAACTAGTTAAAAGCTCCCCTGCACCCCCTGGCTGAATGCAAGGACGATTCAGAACACCGCTTGATCCATTCTTTCTAAGTAGATGTTTTTCCAAATCAGAGAATCCCATGCTCCCGCCCCATCACACACTCTGCTAAAGGTAATTAGTTTAACTACAGGGCTAATATATGTATGTGGAGGGAGAAGCAAAATCATTTTGTCACTGCCTCTCAGTGCATGAATAAGCCACGCCAACATGATTTCACAATCTCTTTAGCTTTTCTAAATGTTATAAAAACGAACAGAAGCAAAAGAAGATTGTAGGCCTGAGTCAGAAGGAGTGATCTCTCTTCTCTGCTCTCTTAAGTGAAGGGTGTCTATAGTTATATGCCTGTTCATCACATATACAGGATGTTTATCATCCTACAATACGGCCATAAAATCTACATTATTGAAATATTGTCATTTATCAAATTAATTAATAATGTCAACAATTGAAATAAATATTTTACAGAATATAGTTCCATTATACTCACAGTACAGAAATTGTGCTGGTGGCTTGTAGGAGCAATCAGTGTTTAATGTTCATAAATCAAGAGTTTCCTTCTGTAGTTCGTATGCATTCTTCTGCCCTGAGACTAGAAATACAGAAACACGTTACATCTCTATACACAACACAAATTCAGACAAATCTCTGTATTATATTTGCAAGCTCTGTAAATACGTGCTAGAAATATTAAGGTTTTGAAAGATATATTAAAGAAAAATTACTTGTTTCCTAAAAGGAAGGGAAGTTTTATTGCTGGAGGGGAGGAATTATGTGCAAATTATCATTCAGCATCTTTCTTGCAGGATACCTGGGGGAGATTAAAGTGTGTCTTACTTAAATGAACTAGGCCACTTCTCTCAGTGTTACAGAAACCAAAGATTCAGAAATGCGGTGGACAACATGCCCTTCCTGCTGCTCGGTCTCTTCCCCCGACAGAACCAAGAACAGTTGCAGTCACTCTCAGCTGGCAAGAGCTCGTGTTGGTGAACCAAGTTTGACGCCAAACTGCCCCTTTCCTTCAGCAGCTGGACACTCACAATGAGGTTATTGCTTAGTGTTGCTGCTGTCATTTAACATGTGTTCAGAAAATTGAGCTGTATGTGTTGAAAAACATGTAGCATGTAGGTGAACTTAGCGCTGGTTTCTAAAGAAATTAACCTTGTACTTCTCCCAGGTAATTATGTGTGCCATGAACACGCAGTGGAAACATCTCTCAAGCCTGTAGTTAAGTGTTGCATTGAGAAACAGGGTTTGTCTGTCAAAAATGTGTTATCTTAACGCCAGTGAGGCATTGAAGCCTCAGGATGTTATTTATATGATAACTTTTCTTAAAGATTGTACTTCATAAAATGTGGTAAGAGCGTATTTTGCTTTAAGTTGTCTGTTGCTTATCACATGTAGTTTGATTTATGTCCAAGGTCCCATCTGTTGTTTTTTATTGTTTTAATCTTAATACCTTATTTCAACCTGCTTGTCTCCTCAAATCCCCCCCGATATTCTGAAATATTAACTAGGATCTTACAGGTTTTGTGTGAAGCAAATTCTGTTGTATTTGTCCTATTTTTTTAAACGTCTTTTTCTCCTGTTGATGTTGAACACCCACATAAACAAGCAAAACAAACGCACTCTGCAGGGGAGAGATGAGAAATGCAGTGAAATATCCCGCGGCATAATCTAATGTTTAGATTAGACTCCCAGAATCTTTAATCTTTCAACCTTCAATATTACTTGCAACAACTGTAGGTAAAACAATTTCAGGCAGTGTATTGCTCTTTTACGTGTGCTGCTTTGCATTCATTTAATTTTGGAATAAGACAAGAACATATTTGAAGCTACTTGGAGCACAGTCATTTTCCATAAGGTTTGCTATTATTACTATTATTTTTAACAGCACGTTTTTCATATATATGTATATCACTATGAGCAGTGGGCGGTTCTACTCATAAACCTTCAGCCTTTAGTACAACAAAACTCCCTAAGTATTAGTTGTTTTGATAGCCGTACAGTGGGATTTGGGCCTATGAACTTAGTTAAACCTCTTTGACCCTTGTTTCTCTGCTTTTCATTCAGGGTTACTATTTTGACCACTTCTCTGACTTGTTTACGCCCGTTTTCAGCAGGTTGCAAATTTGTTCATGCAGCTCTGTGTGTTTTATCAGTCTGCCTTTGAGGGCACTCTTGATACGCTTCCAACATTTGGATTGATTTGTTT
Source organism: Pygoscelis adeliae (assembly GCF_000699105.1). Classification (NCBI taxonomy): domain Eukaryota; kingdom Metazoa; phylum Chordata; class Aves; order Sphenisciformes; family Spheniscidae; genus Pygoscelis; species Pygoscelis adeliae. Next base: position 3,453,842 of record NW_008824035.1, read on the forward strand.
GTATCTGCAGCTTTTACTACACATCGTATTTTAAGAACGAACCAACACCTTGCATGTAAGGGGATGTCTGCAATACCTAGATTTACTCTCCCAACAATGACTACAAAGCAGTAGATTTCGGAAGGCCTCTGGATAGGTGCTGAGTGCCTCCGAGTCGGTGGGAGGTGGGAGTGCTCATCACCTCCCTGGGGTGGCACTTCAGCGTGGTATGTCAGCATACCAGTATCTGCTCAGCTCATGCGGGCCAATGAGTTGATTAAAATACGAGGTAGAGAGGAGCTGAAGGCGCAGAGGTGGATCCTGCGTATGTGGGATCACCATGACTCCAGTGAGTTTGGAGTCACTGACGTGACTGAAGTCACCAGAGGGCTGGTTCAAGTGATACGGGTAGGAGGCTCACAGCCTCTGTGCCGACAATGAGTTTCATTCCTATTTTTTGGATCACTGCACCATTATATTAGGTGTTGTGGCCAGAGTAAGGGCATCATGGATGTGAAGAAGCCCCAGCCTAAAGGTTCCACGTGAAACCATGTGAAATGTGTTGTTCAAAGTTGGCCTGGACAGCGTTCGGCAAAATGCGAAGGCAGTAAGGAGTGTGACGGCTGAAACAAAACCTGGATCTTGGGAGGTGTGAATTACAAGGAGAGTCTGGGGGCATCTGGATCCAAGTTATTGGGGGCTGGGGTTTTGTTTTGGGTTTTTCCGTGTAATTAAAAAAAAGTTTCAAAGCTATTTTCAAGTAATTCATAATCCTGCTTTAGTTGTTTCCATTATTTCCATAAGGTGTAGGAGTAAGATCCTGTTGTAACACATTTGTTACAGTTTAAACAAATTAATGTGTGAAGTATCTGGTGTTTGATTAGGTCTGAGTACATGACTTTACATGTTCAACTTCCACATCTAATGCATGTAAAGCAATACAACTGCTGATGAGCAGTATGCATAAATGCCTTGCTTTATATTCTCATAACAACTGTGTGGAGCAGTGCCATTTTTGCAGTGTGACAATAATGTGGGAAGTACTATAATTGTCACAGATATCTTCTGCATTCAGAGTCGTGACTTGGCTCCATAACATGCATCATGCAAATAAATATGAATCAATACCTTTCATTTTTGGCCTCTTCAAAACAGTAACAGGAATTAGAATGTGTTCAGAATATTTTATGCCTTAAAATTATCGTTATGGCACACTGCTTCCAAACAACCCCAGTATTTCTGGGGAGGATAAACTGTCCAAGGGATGAAAGCCTGCTGAGCAACTGTACTGGCACCGGCAGTGGGTGCTGTGACAGCCCGAAGAACTGCAAAGAGGATTGCATCTTCTGCTCTTGACTGAAAATCGCAGCGAAGAAGTGAAATAAATGCTGCATAGGTTCACCTGCTTTAGGATAGCCGTGTGCTGTCCTGGGCTGCCACCAAAGCAGCAGACACGTTCCATTTATTTCTCCAGACGTGCCAGGGTGCTGGTTTTCTACCTCCCGGGCATTTACCTGCGGAGCATTATGAAGCTCAGGTTCTCTTTTTCAATATATACATAGAGTCACGGAGGGAATTAGGAGATCCCTCCACCTCCAATGCCAGCGGTATGCAGCCCATACTGTTCCCTGCCTCTCAGCCATTCCTGGCGATGAGAGCACTGTCTCCTGGATATTTCACTAATTAAGTGGGATACCTGGGATAATGATGCTTTGCCACATTATACCAGCATGGCTTGTAATGGCTACAAGAAAAGGACTGGGAAGTGGCCCTATGTATACGATTTATAAGGCAACTTAAGTAAATGGCACACTTTAAGAAAGGGATACAACAGGACTGATGGTGATCTGCCAGGCTTCTGGTACCTTCCTTCCCTTGACACAGACGCCTTCAAGGGTAGCCCGGGATAATTCTCAAGACCGGGTAGAGCCTCTTGTAGCCAGTTTTGGTTGACCCGTCCTGCTATCCTGCAGGCCATATTACTAGTCTTTACAGTACCTGTGAGCAAGCATCATGTCCTTCAAAAGAAATTTAATCAATCCAGAATGCAAGAGCTAAATTCATAACAGCCTCATCACCAGAAACGCATCCGTCCTGTTCTCTTTTGCCAGTCTGATTTTTCATAAAAATCTCCTGACTCTGACAAGAGCTTTAACCTTCAAGGCTTTAGGTAGACCAGTGTCCAGGCATCCTTAGGAAGGGCCTGCGCACATAATCTTGCTTTTCAGGTTTATTAAAATTGTCAGCCACAAGAACGGAGCTCTTCAAAGGGGAAGTTGGGGCTTTCTAAGTGAAGGAGGCTTCCATCAGAAACAGCAAAGGAGAAGGGAGGAGGGAAAAAAACAAACCCAAGCACAACCAAGCTGAAGGGAAGAGAGAACGGTATGTAATTTGTTGTCACACCATTTGTGTCATAGCAATGGTATTCAGTTGCAACATGCAACTTGCAGGGCAATATCGAAAAGAATTCGGGTAAGTTCTGGTAGCCCAGAACTGGTATTTGCAATAAAGACAGAGAGAGGATTTATTGATTCCTTCATGTCTTGAAGGCGCTAAAGTGTGTTTATCTTGCATCTAAATAATCCAAACACATGAACTAAGGCCTATTTCATGCATGCGTTCACTTCTCTCATGTATAAATCAGGTTAAGAGGATACCGGCAGTTAACAAGTATTTTTAAAAGATTGCGGTGACGATGCAACTAA
>NW_008824035.1:3456561-3456887 GCF_000699105.1 Pygoscelis adeliae
TAAGGGGAAAAGGGGTCAAGTCTGCCTGGATATTACCCACGTATCTGCTGCCATCGTCGCTAACGCTAAGCCGGTGGCGAAGCGATTGGCTAAACCGCCGCTGCGCCCTCGTCCTCTCGTAGGGTGCATTTAGAGCTAAAAATAATTGAGCAGCCCTACTTCTAACGTGCAGCCGTTTCCTTGGGACAGGCTCCGAGGCAAGGGTAAGCCGCGGCCGCCATCCCCGCCGGGTTCCAGGCTTTCCACGTGACAGCGGACACCTCGCCCAGGCCCGGCGCTGCAGCGGGAGGCGGAGAGGCGAGGAGCGGTCTCGCGGTCTCGCGGAC
>NW_008824035.1:3458291-3476683 GCF_000699105.1 Pygoscelis adeliae
GCTTTGGGGGGTGGGAGGGCTGGGATCAGCGGTGCCCTCCGCCCGGTGGTGTGCTTCGAGCGGGCCGTGCTGCCGGGGCGAGAGGTAGGGACAGGGGCTGTGCCTGGGCTTGTGCCCGTTCTGATCCTTCTCTGGCTGGCGGCAGCACTTGTGGAGCCTCTGTGTTGAAGGATTTGTTGCTTTTGTTGCTGCTGTGTTGCTTCCTGGCTTTTAGAAGAGGAACAGAGAAAGCCAAGCATGCCATGTGGGGCATTGTAGCCACTCCTGTAGCACTCCTGCAAGTACTGCCGAAGGTTCCCTGATGAGAGAGAGTCAATGGTGTAAGAGATGTACTTAAGATACTTCGGTACAAGCTTGAGGTCAATTTGGTGTTTGGGGGCTGTTGATCTTCTCCCCTTGCTGTGCGTCTCGTGCCAGATGGTATGTGTTTTTGATCCAGGCAGTTGTCTGCAAGCTTGTGATTAGAAAACTAGCTAGCATTGTAGGCATTGCACATAGATGTAGGAAAAAAGTATTCGGTATCTCTCTTAGTAGTTACTTTCAACGTGAACCCTGCAGAAGGATGTGTGAACTTGAGAGTGATGACAAGCTTGCGCTACAGAGAAGATAGAAAATAGTGTAGCAATGGCATACATTTTGTAGCAAACTGCTTTTTAATGTTTTTGAAGAATTAAAACATACTTACTGGGAACGCTGAAATTTAAGCAATATGTGGCATCTGGTTGAGGATAATAGAGGCTTACATATGTAAGTCCTGTTTCTTCTTGGGATAAAAGTTTACTCAAAAATGAATGAGTGAGGCTTTGGGGTAATGTCCTCAAATCTGGAAAAATCTGTGACTTTTGAGATACCAAAGCTTACAGCTACTCTTTTTCATGAAATTGCATGTGGTAATCTACACAATAAAGTTGACTAATATGCAGAAGTGTATATGCAGAAATCTAGGACCAACACGATTCCCTTTAACACTTCTACTTCTAATGTTGCTTTCCCCCTTTCTAAAATAATGATTATAACCAGGCTGCCATATTGTTGGGGTTTTTTTTTTCTTTTTTTTCTATCCTGGCTCTTGAGGGATGATGCTGCCAAATTAGACAGTCATAACCAGTTGGTACGGTACTTCAGCTAATGTCTGTGTGAGTTGATTTTTCTTTTTTTTTTTTTTAATTCAGACATACCTCTTAAAGATTACCATATGCCTCCTTGTCTGCAGTGTAAGGGAGCAGTGCCACAAAGGCGTTTAGGTTCTGAATTAGATTTTCAGCTTTCCAGATAAGAGTAATGTGGGTTTTTAAAGGTTATATTCTGAGGCTTTGGATTGATGAATGTGTGTATTCTTCATGTGAGATTCTTGTTACTCAGTAATCTGAAAGATGTTACACGCATTACAAAATCCCATCTTCTTCCTGTGGACTTTATAGAAACTCTTGCCCAAGATGCAATCTTCTGGCCTGGAGAATGAGGAAGAGGATGGCTAGCCTTGAAATCCAGGTTCAAAAGCTGGTTGTAAAGGCATGTGTCAGACCACTTAGGGTGGAAAAATTGCACTGTCTTCAGATCATTGTGTAGAAGCCTGTTGAAACCAGGCTAACTTCTTTACTGGGTCTAAGAATTAGCATGTAGAAAGAAACAAGTCATTTGATCACTCTACTGTGTTAGATAACTCCACTAGCTTTTTACAAGATGTGTGAAAACGGAGCAGTAGCATCCATTTAATTGCTTCCATGCGTTTAAATTTCTGAGCAGTACTTGTATTGGCCAAAAATGCAAATTAAACCTGTTTAATATTGCTTAACGCTTGTCTTGTGTAGTCCAGTGCTTGATAGAGACTGAGTTAACATCAATTTTTTTCTTCAACTAGATGAGAAAACTTAGTGGTAGCTGAGAACATGGAAGCGGAACTTTATTTTTGCTAATAAGGCTATGCTTGTGAAGCCATGCAGGCCACTTCAGGGTATCAGTCAGAATCTACTGCAGAATAACTTGGGTTTTCCTGTTTCTTGTTTTCAGCTGATGATGGCTTTTGTTCATTCCTACAGCTGCAGCCATATTTTTTAGATTAAAATGAACATTGAGGTTAGACAAATGATAGCTTCTTCTGAACTTCGATACTGGTTCTGTAAGTTGTATACTTTAGACTCAGCTTCATGTTTTTCAGATTTTCTTTTCTGGGAAGCAGTTGAATAGTTTTGAACGTAGTTTTCATCAACCTGCTTAATACTGGAGAACCCCAACTTGTGAATTTACAAATGTGACTTAATAGCTTCTTTTGGTTTTTTGGTGGTGGGGTTTTTTGGGTGTAGTTTTGGTGGTGGTTTTTTGTTTTCTTGTTTTCTGAACTGAATTGCAACTAAATGTTGGAAATATTTAACTGAATTTTCTGTTGATGATGGGATAATTACAAACTGAAGATTCCATGGCACAATTTCTAAATTTCTGTGCTTTTCTTGCCGCTTCCCTCCTAAATATGACCAAGAGCCTAGGTCTTCCTACTGCCCATTTTTCATCTTCTACTTTCCCTCCCTGCAGTCTTTAGCGCTTATTTCACAGACTTCCACTTCTACTTCCATGTTAATGTGCCCTGTCCTTCCCATCACTGTTGTGGCCTCTTTTCTACGCTGCGAGGTCTGTCCTGCAATCTCCAGTTTTGGTTCAGTTTTCACATATGCCTCATTACCTGTCTGCAACCACCCCTGTTAGAGGAAGTTGTTTAGACCTACTAGTAGACTGTAGCAAAATGAGAGAGAGAAATGTGTATGCGCTACCTTTACTTTACTGTTATTTTTATCCTGGCTTATCTACTGAGTAAGGATCAAATGTGATCTTGTTATTTGTGTTCTTACATAAAACACATCTTCTCAGAAGACTCCAACTGTTTAACTCCAAAAACTTTATAATGCATCAGGCTGTGTAAACAAGAAGGTCAAGACAGAGCCATAGCAGTTGTTTACTGACCCTTTTGGGTGCCTTGAGGTTGTGAGAGATTTCTCTATGGGATATTGAACTTCCTGGTATATCCCAATTGACTGTATTGGACATTTAAACTCACACTGAATATTGAGGAGAAAAATTGGTTAGTTTTATCTGGAACTAGATTGTCCTTTATTTAGAATAGTACATGGAAGAGTAGTATTAAAGCCTACTTGTGTGAAAGGAAATGATGAAAATTGTTATAACAGTATATTGGAAAGTCTTAAAGAGTTCAGATATGAACCCCTCCTTGGGGTAGGGAGAAGGAATGGAACTCCATTACACTCTTAAATTACACTGTAGAATTTATTTATTTTAAGAATTTGGTGAGTGATGCAATAATAGCTGCAGACTTGTTAACGTTAATTGCCAAGGTTTTGCAGTAGTTATAAAAGATATTACTGTAGGGTAGGAGAAGATGAAGGCTTTGTGTACCATTTCATGCCAGCTTTGCTTACCTAAGCTGTTTAACAAATGGTAGGTGTAAAGAAAGTGAATTCGTTTTTGCAGCATCATACTTTAGGTTTCTTGTGGCCAACAGTGCAGGGGAGTTTATTTGAATTAAAGATTTTTTTCATTCACTAAAATTAAGTTACTTGAACATCTTGGGCTTTCTGACGTTTGGTTTTGCAAAACAACATTAATTTGGTCACTCTCCTACCGAGGGATCACTTTGAATTACTGGAAGCAAAAGTGCGAGTAGTTCTTTTACATTTATGTGAAGATAATAGCCAGGATTGTCTTCCAAAGAGAATATACACAGTTGTGCTGTGTGTCTGTTCTTAATACTGTCTGAGCCTGTTGAATGCTTTCAACGAAACATAAAAAGTAGGTGAAGCCCCTGAGATCTGTTGTGTTTTGTATGAGTTTGCGAAAAGACAGCTATGCATGGGAGAGATCCCACAAATGTCCTTTCTGAGGAAAAGGCTGACCAAAACAGAACAAAAAGGTCAGCTGTATGCCTAGATGCTAGAACAGCTAGTTGAGTCTCGCTCTTTCTCACTTTGGGGATATTCTACCTGTATAAAAAGCTTCAATTAGAACTCTGTCAGGGAATTTTGTGAGGTTAATGGTGTCCCATGCTTTTCCAGTGGCTTTTTCTGCTGCTTACTAGTTTTGTTTTGTTTTCTCATGGTGTCTGTTAGGAAGATGTCTCTTTGGAGTCTTTATTTTCCTTTCTCAAAACTTTAATTTCAAATACATAGAAAGATATCAACAGGACTATAAGATCAATCTTCAAGTTACACTTCAGCAGTAATCCTTATTTTGCAGTTCTGACAACAGTTCTGAAATGTTCCTGAAAAACTGAAAGATGAATTTTCAGTGTTTTGGCTCTTAGGACTTCCTTATGTGTAAGACCTTCCCTCTTTTTTTTCCCTTCCTTTCTTTTATATATAGCAATTTTCTCCTGTGAGGTATCCAATTCAAAGGTGTGTGTTCTCACACTGTAATTTCCTTTTTCAGTTGTAATTGTAGTTGTAGGACTTGTATGTTAAGACCCCCCCCCAAGTCAGTGCTCTCTTTCCTACCTTTCAGTTGGTTATTGGTAAGCATCTATATTTGTTCAATTTTCCTCTTCAGTCACATGGTTAGACTGCCTTAGCTTAAGTTGCCTTCAGAGGTGCCTGACTTCACAATTGCAATAGATGTGTGTGATGCCAGTTGACCTGTGGCAACTTCTGTCGGTCAGTTGTACTGCAATGACTTGTGAAGACATGGTAACTTGCTTGTTATTTGCCCACATTAGGGACTTTGTTGATTTGTATTGTGTATGTTCTGTTTATGTTTTGTTCTATTATTTTGCCAGATTGAAGAAAGACTTTGTTTGTAAATAGATGTAGAGTAGTGGTGGATGGATAGGAGGGTTGACACTTACCACAAATATTGGTTTAAAGAGATAATCAGGCCAATTAAAACAGATCTAATATTTAAGAAGCATCTATTTGATGAAACAGCTCCATTGTTTTTCATCAGCCACAGCTGTTGTAACTGTTATCTCTATGTAGGTCACATCAAGGCAAAATAGCAGCTGAACGCTTGCTTCAAGTATTGTAGATGAAAGTGCAATGAAAACATTGTATATGTTCCCATTGAAATGTTTTGAAACAGCAAGGGGTGTTGTGTAGTAGACTGGCAATTTGTATTAAGACATGTTGTGAAGGTGGAAAAGTAAGTAAAAACATATCCAAAGATCTTTGTTCCATCTAAATAATAGTAATTTGAAATCAGAATTCCTCGAAGGATTTTTTTAAATCAGGGGAAAAGAGAGTACTTACAGGCATTGTGCCTTGAAATGAGTAGCTTCCCTTGAACTTAAATAGTAAACAGGCTCTTCAGTTTTCATTTTCTCTGCCCAGCAAAATTTTCTTTCCACTTTTTTTGTGGGGGAGGGAAGAGGGTAATAGTTTCTGCTGCTTCAGTTTTGAAGCTGTCTGCTGCAGTGGCTTTGCAGATGATGTGACTGACTACATACACTTCCTGATTTTTAATTTTTTTTCACATCCTTTCTGTTTCCCCTTGGTAAAGAGAGAGAAGCTTCTTGAAGAGGAAGAATAATAATTCAGAAGAAAAATAAATAGGGAGAGTATGGCAGCTATTTCTGAGACAAATAACATGTTTGATATAACCTTGGAAGCAAGTGTAATTTTTAAGGAATGACATGTTGCATTAGCATGCCAGATTCTCCCATGGTACAGACAAAAGGAATCATTTTTAAATCTTCTGATACAAACAGACCCTTCAGTGTGCTGTATCGTGGTAGCAGTAGTCAGAGTTTCTTTGATACGGGGGAGGGGGTCTTAAGTGCATGGTAACTCCAAAATGGAACTTTGCTGCTACTCCCTGAGAGCAGATCTGCTGTGAGCTTAGTAGTAAGATTTTATCATTGTTGGTACCAGTAAAAATAATAAACCAGATGAGGTTTCTGGACTGCTTTATGTGAATGTGGCTGATTATAGTGCTAATAATTATTTCCTTATAGTTGAATTTAAATATTTTTTCCACACTTTTAATGTGAACATTACTAATGCAAAAAGTGCATGAGGATATTTAGTATAGAATGTCACTAGACTTACATTTGAAAGACTGGTGTTCTATGAGACTAAGATGTTGTCCACACCACTGAAATCTGTACCTAACAGGTTTTATTAATATTTGTGTATCTTTAGTAGATTGAAATGGCTTAGAAATTGAATTCTGGACTTCTGATGGCAGTGTTTTTATTTTCTGACTAGCAGTCAGACACTAATCAGGCACACCTTCTTTTGGCCATAAACGAGTTTATGTAGAATACAAATTGCTATGTTATTTAGACTTTTAGTGCAGAATTCATCATAAGGCATGGTCCGGAAGGACATATGACTGAATTTTTTCAGTGCCTTTGTAAGGCTTCCATCTGATCTCTGTATCTTGTTTGCTGTGTTCTAGCCACTTGTTTTAGGCCTCTGTATTCATTGTAGGTAAGATTAATACACAATTCTTTCAGGTATAATTCTGTGGGGAGTAGATGAATTGATAGTAAGCTTAGATCACTGTGGTCTCTGGATTTGCATTTTACATCTAGAATAGCTAGTAACTAATAATGTGTGAGGGTATATGTGTATCTAAACCCTGGGTCTTTCCTGCTTGTCAGTCTCTTTAACAAACCTCGATTACTATTTTGAGGAACCTTTCTTCACAGTGTTTATACTTATTAGCTTGCAGTGTAGTTTTTACTGCCACTTTACTTAAGACATCATTGGCAGATGGGATAGATGCAAATTTTTGTTTTTAACCATATTCTTCCTTCTCATGTTACTTCCTGTGCTTGTTATATTTAACCTTTTTCAGTAAGGGTTCCTGTTAGTATCTAAATTGTTCTGGAAAGTGATATCGATGTAAACACTAAAAATGAGGTGTTGCAGAAGGTGTAGTGTCAGGCAAATATGAATGTAGCTACCAGGTAGCATGTAAAGGGAGGAGATGTCATGATTATCTTGTAAAATGTAAATCATTACCTTATCAAAGTTGACTTCTGGATCTAAGGGTTAGACGTAACTCTTTATGAATCTGCCATATACCGTATACTGGGTGGTTAATAAAACATGTCAGTTTATAGTGTCCCTTGAATTCAAGTAGGTGAAGGGTAAAGGGCTAGTGGGATGAACTCTAAACTTGGCATTAAATTGAAAAAGGTCAGCACAGATTTTCTTTGTTAGCCTTTATGTATGAGGAAACTTAGCTATTTTTATTTCTTCCAAGCCTTCATCATTTAAGAATCCAATGACTGTTGCACCTTTGAGGGAATAAATGGTGGTGTGTGACTACCAATGCAACATTTGTGACATAAGGATGTTTTTAAGGAAACCATAAAACCACATATCATTGCTTATTAAAACTGACTAGAGTCTGGAAAAACAAACTTAATTCCTGTATTAAAAGTATCTTGTTGTATACTTAATAACATAGTAGTTCTGATTTGATATAATTTCTTGTAGGCAATTAAAAAAATTAAGCTCTCTGACTTGCTTTCTGTCTAATCAAGTGTTCTTATTCTAGCTGACAAGTCAAGACCACCTTCATCAAGCCCTTCCAGCATTATTCGCCGGACTTCCTCATTGGATATGCTTGCTGCTCCATACCTTGCTGGACAGTGGCCTCGTGATAATCATGGACAAGCTGCTCCATGTATGAGAGACAAAGCCACACAGGTAGGATAGATTTTTCTTTGGAGTATTTAAATGTGAAGACAGGATTTAAATGTAAGAAGCTTTTCCCTTGAAAACATTCACTTTAGCTTTCTTGCTTGCAAGTTCCTATTCACTTTCAAATTGCAGGTATCCTACCTTTGCTGTTACGTAAGTGAATTATTTGCATTCTTTTAAGAGATATTACAGTTCACAGCCTTTTCTTAGAGTTCCACTTTCTTCTTGCCTCAGAAAAACACTAGTGTATTCCATATCTGTTTTCTCAATGTTCTTACAGTGTCCAGTACACTAGATTGCACTGGTGTTAAGTACTATTTAGTTTAAATTTATACAAGAGAAGTTAGTGACTCCTTATGTGTATGTCTGTCTTAAAACCGAATAAAAAAGCTTCTGTAGTGCCTGTATAAAAGTTATTGTAGCCTTTTCTATGATAGGCTATTCATCCTCTGTAAAAGGCCTTTAATGTTCACCTGGGATCTATGCACCAAGTACAGAATTATATACATTGAAGAGCTGCCTCATTGAACCGTGAATGATGTTCAAATTTAGCTCAACTGGAAAGTATTAAAAAAGTACAGGATTTGCCAATAAACTTCAACAACTTGACAAAATTTTCACGAGCTTTTAATGGTTCAGTCCTATGCCACCTGTAAAGACAGAACCAGCAAACAATTGAATGAAACTGGCGTTAACAAGAGTTACACGCTTATCATGACAGTTGTTTTATCATTCCCCTTAAAGGGAGCTGTTGTTACATGGTATCCTACTGTATGCAGAAGTGATTCAAGATGGATTTTCCATAAAATATCCCAGCGTTTCGTATCTCCTTCGGTGGATGCAGTCTGGCAGTGGATTTCTAACTTGCAGAGTGAAAGAGCAAGCCAAACATAATCAGATTTTAAATCCCTATTCCTAGAGCATGGTTTCAATAACAGGTCTCCACCAATTCCAGAGAACATGAGCAAAACACAGTTGGAAGAGAAACTGACAGCGTGTGGGACATACTTGAGTTGGAGCCTGCCTTATGTTTGGTAACAATAACAAAAATGTGGCCATGTAGGTTTCAGTGTGCTGTCTACTCAAATGTGTAGGATGTTGAGTGATGATGTCTGCAGTGTTGATTGTTACTGTATGGCCTTCTCAAGATCCACACGTTTTGCAGAAAGGACCACAATTCAAAGAGCAGATCAGTAGAAAAGTGAGGTGTTTTGGAGGGGAATATGCCCGTGTGGATAAGGTGGAAATAGAAACTGGGAGAGAAAGGAGAGCTGAGGAACAAGTTTTCTGTGCAGGAAAATGAATCGGAAAAATGGTTAGAAGATGGGGTGAAAAAGGTAAGCAAATCATACTAAGAGGAGGAGGATGAAGGAAGGCGTATCATATACAAGGAATTGCTGTTCATGCTTAGCTATTAAAAGGCATCATTAAAGGGCAGAACTAAACCAGTGTGGGTGCCTTAGCTATTTATTTTCATATTTGATTTCTTAGGATAATGCTTTTTTCAAAATAATTATATTTCTATACTGCTGCCAAAGTATTTGCTATATGTTCAGTTGATCTCTTTAAGCTTCATTTCGGTTTAATCAGAGTCGTGGTTGGGATCTTATAATCTGTGTATTTTCCAGCTAGATTAGATATCATCCATTTTGGTTTACATTTTTCTTTTGTCTTTTTCTTCCAATTCTGACACATCTAGCTGCTATGGTAGTGGGGCTTTCATATATAAGGGGAAACATTTGCAAAGGTTAATGGGAAGACTGTAAAGGGCATTGGATATTTCTGCAGAATGAGTATATTTAGTGGTGATTGATGTTGTTATACTGCTGAGGGAAATAGAATGATCTGTTTGCACTTCCTAATTTGAAATTTATCAAACCAGTAGAAAATTTTGGCATACAGACATACATCTGTACATCCAAAGTTTGTGTTGATATGACACTGATGAGATGTTACTTTTAATCTTTCTGGTGTGCTTAAGAGCAACCGTTTGAGCTAGGGACAAGTTTAAAAAGTGATTTACAATAGTTAGTTTCCCAAGATAGTATAGACTCTCCATTTGTATTGTTTAGTGTTTCTGAAGATGTGGTATTTGGATGAAGTTTCACTTTCAAGATATTCTGGCTCCAGTAATTTCAGATTTCACAAAGTCTGACGTGAAATGGAGGTGTTCAGATTTCGAGAGTTTAGGGAACAGGAATTAAATCTATTAAGATATAAAAGATTTTCAAGTTGAGTAAGCAGAGTATTTTGATTCTGCGAGTTTATGGCATAGGGAGTAGAGTCATTCAGGAAGCAGACTGGGAAGCGACAGCAATGAGCGACACGCTTCAACTTGCAGGCCTTTATAGAGATGCCCATAGGTCATAGCTGAGAACTATGTAAGAGATCCCAGGTCATGCAGAGTCTATGTATCAGACTCCTGCTTCAACTGATTATTTTTATGAAACCTCTCTATAAAACCAGACTGAACTATGTACATGCAGAATGTTTGTTGGATGATGAATTAAATGTATTATTGAGTGTCCTAGGGTCTGGCTAGAATTCATACGTGCAGAAATTGTTTTAAGTGCTGCTAAAACAGGTGTTTAATCTTGTGTCTTTTCCCCTTTGAATCAAACCTGTTTGGCTTTGCCTGTGGTTGTTTGAAATACAGCTGTGTCAAAATACAAGTTAAAATGAGACAATTGCTGTGTATTTTTTTAATTCTTAAAGAATATAATTCATTTCAGCTGCAAAGTTTTTGCCTCTTAAGACTTTTTTCTTAAGTGTTCTACTGTCTGTGATAAATATAGCCTTAAACTCATTTCTCTCTCATTCTAGAACAGGCAGAAGGATGTTGTGAATGGTAACAACTAATAAGCAAGCAATAGTACTTAAGAACCTAGAGAAATAGAAATCCCTCTTTGTCTTTTGGTTATTGGGTCTGTGTTTCTTGAAAATAAGTATTATAAACAAAATATGGGGAATAAGTAGGAGGAGACTTGCTAAAATAGTATTACATTTCTGTCTTGATGTAAAGGTTTCCTGTAATTTAATGTCTTATACCTACTTTTGCTCTAAAAAGATTTCTAAGTATTTGTTTTGAGGATGAGCATCAAAGCAACCTTTAATCCTTTAAAATGAATCAGATATTAGTTTATTAAATGAGTCTTGAATCTTAAGTCAAAGTCTTGAATATAAATTATAAATGCAAAGACTGATTAGAGTGTTAATTAGATTCCTGTAGGCAAGTGTAATGGTTGTGCTGAGTTGGGAAGTTAGAATTAGTGGCTAAAACTTATTGTTCCAGGAGCTAGAGGATAGGATGAGACTCCAGACTGACATTTGAGAATTGACTAGACAAAGATTGGTACTTGGGAATGGGAGTTATCAATTATTCTATTTTATGATGAACATAAGTGAGTGCTTTTCTGGAAGAATATTCTAATGAATTCTAATTTTGCTATGAAATAGGAATTTCAAAGCAACCTTACTAACTTTATTATTCAGATTTGTCCTAGTTAGTTTTTGATTTGGAATGATGAAGATGAAAAACTACTGACAGTGGAGGTTTCACTTATATGAAACTTATATCTGTAACTGAAGCCAATGGGAGTTGCAACCTGTATGTTCAGAGTTACGCCTCCATTTTCCCTGCAAAATGGGGATTAATACCACATCATTGAAGGCCTTGTGAGTTTCTGTATTCTGAGTACAGATGGAGTAAGTAATGTCAGCTTGTGGCTTGCAAGCTGTTAGTCTCAAATGTGAGAACAACTGTTGCACACTGTAGACGTGAAGGCTTTGAGGCAATCAAAGTTCCTGTCTGTAGGAGAAAGTGAGGTATCAATGACTCCTAAGGATGAGTTAGCTAGATCACCGCTGTATGCTAAGAACTGCACTGTGGCAACAGTGAATTTAAAGGAATTAGCTGTCTCTTTCAGTGTGTAAGCTGCTTCCAGAAATCCTTCCTCCTGCTTCATTCAGTGTTATTTCTTGTGACTGCATGGAGATTCCCGATAGGTGTTGTTATCCCTCTTAGAGCCTTTACAGTTCACTGCTTTTGAAGGCCATTCTGGACGTGGCTAGGTAGGAATACAAACTGTCCATAAAGCATGCAGTATTATCGCAGGCTTGCCTGTGCATTTTGTTATCTTAAATAAATACAGTTTGTCTTAATTATACTTACAATTTCTCAGAACTCTTTCACCACAGTATGTTTGCAAGTTTCTTTATTAAATGTTAATGACTTTGTTGGTTTAGTGAAACTAGCTTAGTATTATCTGTGTTGCTTTCTGCTTGGCCTGAGACAACTGTGAACCTGAAGCCCTTTGAGGCATTAATAAATTAATTGCCTGCTTTGCAGTAGCTCTAGTGGTGCTTATATGCCTTGCCTTCCTCATTCTCATTCTTTCTCAGCAAGAACATGATTTTGAAGCTGTACTGGTGCAGGCTTTCACAATGTTTACACCAAGCTACCCTTGCTAATGCATCAGAAAAACAAGGTCAGCAGCTGTGCAGGAAATAAAATATACCATCTCCCCCAAATTCAGCACTGTCGTACTGGTTCTTCAGAGCTCTATAGCAGCTTGTGGTACATCTGGCTTTTAATACTGCCTTATGCTCAATAATTTGGAAAGGAAACTAGCACATTCCTGTATTAGAGTAGGTCTGAAAGTTGGGGGTTTTTTGTGGTTTTTTTTTTTATTACATAGTTTCACTCCACTTTTTCATACTTTACCTGTCAGAAAGGCTTCTAGTCAAGTGACTGCTTTTCACTCACAGTTCTGAATCTAGCAAATCTTAACACTGTTCTCTCTTCTAGCTTGTCTCAAAATATTCTGCCAGAAAGTAGGAATTACCTTTTTCAAATTAATCCTGTAATCTTCTTGCTGCAGACAGAAAGTGCCTGGGCTGAAGAATATTTAGAAAAGAAGAGAAGCTCACACAAACGTTCAGCATCATGGGGCAGCAATGATCAACTCAAGGAGGTCAGAAATACTATTATTTGAGATACCTTTGGATTAAATTTTTTACTGGTATGCACTGTTACTGTGAGTTTTCAGGCAGGCATGAATATTGTACAGCTTTGTTTTATTATACAGATTATGGGCTTGGTAAAAAATAAGAAATAGCTGTTCATTGGTATTGATTTCATGTAATAATTTCATACATTAAAAATTTTAATCTGAATGTGTGGGAAAGAAAGTGTCAAATGCAGGTGACATTGTTCATCAAAGGAGGCAATACAGCAGCAACCAAATGACTTTCAAACTTTATGTATTTCAAGTTCTTTCATTAATCCTCCAGAGGTATCTTCTGGGCTTCAGCTGAACTGATAGCTAACATGTTAGGTTTGCAAGAACTTGAGTCTAATTTAGTGCTGGCCATAATTATGAATGTTGTGGTAGTAAAGAATTTTAACTAAGTGATGGAATAAACTGATGAAACTATGTGTGTACCTGAATATATCTGGTGCAATCTGATGTGAATTTTTCCTTTATTAGATTGCAAAATTACGTCAACAATTGCAGAGAAGCAAACACAGCAGTAGGCATCATCGCGATAAAGAAAGACAGTCTCCATTTCATGGTAACCATGCAGCCATTAACCACAGTCAGGTAAGGCTATGCACTTTTTGGACATATTGAGTAGCTAATACTATTTTTAACTCCTTTCAAGGTTGTGATTTGTCTTAAAGTGAACTTAGAAATACCACGTACTGCTAAATGCGTTGTAGCTACAGCTGAATTCTATGAAATAGATCCATTTCCTTAGACTTCCTCGAGTGTATGGGGTCCCAGATCTTTTTGCTACTTGGCTGGGTTGGCTTTGAACTCCCACTTTCAAAGAATTTCAGATAGTTGGATCCTTCCTTAAAGCAAGACTCTTAAAGTGCATTCTGCAGGCTCTCCAAAAGGATGACAGATAAGTTTAATCTAAAACCACAGATTATCTTTTTCATTACGTGTTGCTGTAACAATTATGAATTTGTATGTAGAATATGGCATGGAGCAAACTGGTGGTAAAATGGTTCACTCAAAATTGTAGTTTTTGCTGATCACGTTTTGTGTCTTGACAATAGCACTTGTCTAATCCTCTGTTGAACTGATTTAGAGAGCTTACCTGATGAAAGGCTATTCAGTGGGACTTTTATGTAGTCTATTAAAAATGTTTATACTTTTGATGGCTTCATTCAGCCTTTGTAAGATTTTTTTTTCTTCCCTGTCATTTGTCATGCCTTGAGACTTTAAGTAGTAATCACTTAAAAAATTGTGATGGTTAGGCCACCACATGTTCTGTGTGCAGTTTTAGTTTTATCTCAAGACTGTTAATGAGGTCAGGTTTGCAGAGAGGTAATATTTTTAGCTCAATTGACAGCAGGTGGAAAAAAATTACAGGCTTTTAGACCCACAGATTCTTTTTCAAGTCTGTTTTGCTTGAGTAACTTAAAGAAAACCAATAGGAAAGTTTGGTCAATTCTTCCAGGAAAAAACCTTCCCCCCCTCCCCCTCACTATATCTCATGAATGTGTATTTATGATATACACACAATTTTTTTTTAACAGTTACAAAAAGAACAAATCCCTCACAATTGCCTTGCAAGTCAATGTAGTTGAAAGAAACTGTGGAACTGTCAGTGTTGTGAATTGAGAAAGTACTTCAGCTGTGAAGCTTCTCTGCAAATCTAATCATATTCCCAATTACCCCTGAAATGCAACAATACTAGCATTGTTCTAGTAAATATCGTACTTTGATACCAGTTGATGGAACGACAGAAAGGAAACAGTTTTCATCCTTCCGGAAATAATTTAGGCCAGGGAGGGAAGCTGTTGTGACATCAGCATGTGTCCTGTTCTACAGGTACTTACCCATTCTGATAAAGGATGAAATAAAAAGTAGAAGGGAGAACCATACACACGGTCCTGAGCAGCCAGGTTCTTTCATAGATAGAAGTCAGGTGTCTGAGTGTATCTGTTATACTTCAAGACTGGAAATAAGAAAGTAGAACAGTGTTTTGAATTTGTCTTGAACTGTTCTTCTTAACTCCTACATAGTATAAAAATCAGTAGCATCTTTTGTCTCAGACCCTAACTTATCCCTGCTGTAGTTCATTTAAATTAGGAGTCATGAATTTTCAGGACATAAATGCCTCTTGAATTCAGTTTGTTATTAGTTTGAATTCTGTGCTACTAGAAGTATCGTATTTAGGATTTTTTTTTTTTAGAATTACATTTTTTGACAGAACAATTTAGGAATTACTTCTTCAAACTCTTTAAATCTTGAAACAGAAGCTGTTTCCTCCTGTTCTGTATAGCAGAAGAACAGTTTGAATTTTAAACAGGCTGTCTAGTACAAATTCCTACATTTTGATCTGCTTTACTGAAGTACGGATGCAGTGTAGCATGCTGCTAATCTTAGTGACTGCTGTAGCTCAAGTCAGAACAGTCCAAAATGATGAAAGAAGAAAGGCAAATAAATGACCCAATCCCTGTCTAGGGGTTTTTCGGAAAGTTTATGAAAATTGGAGAGACACATTTTAAAAAAAAAAAAAAAGGCAGGTCAAAATACTTGATGCAGGTATTTTATCCAAATTTGTAGAACTTGTTTGAAAATTTGTTCTGTATTTGTGGGCAATTGAGGCATTTCAACCACGAAAAAGTGTACTGAGGAACTTTTGGTGTAGGCCTTTCAGTACACTGGAGAATTACATGCACTCTAACAGGGTTGGCTTGGTATTCTAGAAACCTGTAGGTTTCTGAATGCTAAGCTACTGTCACTTCAACATAGATAATCTTAGTGGTTTTTAATTTTTAAAATGAACAGTGATGCTACTACTCTGAAAAATACCACCCCCCCAATTATGTATATAAATTTTTTCACATCATAATTACTTTATTATTATGCTAATGAAATTTTGCTTCTTGTACGGAGGTCTTTTGCATTCTGCCAAACTTTAGAGTATGAGAATAAAATATTGCACAACAGATAATTAGTTTTTGGGCTTGTGAAACAGACTATAAAATATAAACTGAGGCAAAGCAGCTTTTCCAGCATTGTGTTACAAAACAAACCATTGTTTTTCTTGGTAAACTTTGTGCCAGCTGTGTCGAGGTACTTGCGAAGGGGGAAGTTATAGAAGGTTTCAAAAAGAGTAAGGGAAGAGTTTAGATTAATGGCATTTAGAGGCTGCTTTCTAAGTCAGAGTGAAAATCTGTAACTGTAGGCATCAAGGGCAAAGTTCCTAGGCTTTCTCATTCCTTTCTAAGGAACTGCTAAACTAGAATTTCAGGCAGCCGCTCAGTTCCTTCAGGATTTGTGGGAGGCACTGTGTGGAAACACTTGCAGTTAGCGATTAGAACATTTAGAAATTTTCTTACATTCCCAACTCAAAGGAAACTTGCAGTTGTTGACTGTAGAGGGTCATACAAAGATTTCTGAGCTCAAGGAATTGGATTCCTGACAAGGCCGACAAAATGTGTTAGGAAATTGCCTCGGTAGTCCCTTCACAGAGACCAGGTAAACTCCAAGTGAGGAACTTGATCAAGCCCTTGCTGCTGCTGACTACGCTTTTTTCCAGAGCAATTGAATGTTTTTTGTTTGTTTGTTTGTTTTTTCATTATGCCAGAAATGTTCCATTCTGCCTCTCTTTACAGGAAGAGGGGTTTGCAGAAAGACCATAGCCTCTTCAGGTGATCTCAGGATGCTTCTGAGAATGTTGGATTTTGAATTAATTGCATGGTACTAAATTTGTAAACAGGAGTCAAACCAGTGGGATCTTCCTTTATTTTAAGTGTTAATGTAATAGAGAAACTAGAATTGAGGCCAGAGCTGAAGCCAGACAGAATAAATGGATGAGGTCTTTCAAAATAATCTTTTTTCCTCAGTGCATTTGGCTGATGTTATGCTGCTACCTGACACTATGAACCATCAAGCCCCCTCCTTTCCCTTTCCTGGGAAGCATGTATCCTTAATGTCTTACCAATCGATTGATCCTAAGCAACTGCTAATACTGAGACCGACTGCATGCAGTTTGCACTGGGGTTTGTTTTTTTTTGTCACTCTTAGCACCTTGCACAGGTAGAATATTTCATTTTTAGAGTGGAATTACCATGATGCATTCAACCTTGAGATGGTTTGATGTTAATATCAGAAAGCATCAAAAGACCTTGGATTCTATTTAAAGTTCTGTTGCTCGTTGAAAAACTGGAAGAGCTTACAGCATTTTTCTGAAATGCCTGTGAACAATTTAGATTTGTCATCACCCGTATTTCATGTCTTACAAGTTTATGCCATACCTGTAAGTTTCAGGACTCTAACTGTCCCACATCAAAACTCCTTGACTGTGTTGTTATGTGAGCACTGTAATTATTATCCTGTGTTTGGCACCTTGCTTCATTTTGTGTGTTCCCAAACATTCAGATGAGTAGTCAAAAGTTGGTAGCCTATTCCTGTCATCAGGGGCCAGCTCCATGCAGACCTCTGTGAAGGCAGTATTTCTAATATAAAGTTTCTTGTTTTGAGGCTAGTTGTTCCATCCCTGTAATGGTACCTCCTTCCCTTTCTGCCCTCCGGCACTCCGGGTTAACAAGTCATCCTCAGTCATGTACAGAATATTATTTCTCTTGGAAGTGAAACATGCTGTATTGAACCATAGTGAACTCTGTTGGAGCAACTTGTGCTTTTCTACTTAGAACTCTTCAAATAGTACTATGATTCTAAGAATTTCTGTGGTAGGCCATCATATTTAAAAGATGGAGAATTCCCACATTTTGCTAATGGCTGCTGAAATCTTACACGAGCATACTTGCGTTCTGCATTTTATTTTGTAACAGTTTGTCCTAAGAATGTGTATATTTAATAACTGGGAGCATAAACAGTCTTTATTAGTGCCTAAACTTGTGCTGATATACCTGTATTATGACTGGATATTGACCCGTGTTAGTTTATGGGATTGTTGATCCAAGGCCTTGTTTGGAACGGAATTAGCAGGGTTGCTTTCTCAGACTTTTTTTGTACTCTTCTCCAGTGGTTTCTGTTTTCTATTTTTTATCTTCAAGCAAAACTTTTGAAAGTCTTTCCAAGTTTGGCCATTATGAGAATGTTGAGTTTTTGTTGACATAAACAGTCACAAGCATTTCCTGAACAGAAGCTTTTGTAGTCCTTGTGCAAGTCTCATTTTTTTTTTTTAATCTCTCCTAATGTTTCGTAAGTTTTGCTGCCTTATAGATTTGTGATAGTAAGAGTAAGTCTGCATTATGATCTGCACTTAGAATTCTCTTGTTTACATTAATTTTTTTAAGGTAGTTTTTCTGCCAGACAAATTTTGCATGGTTTTTGAGAATTTGCATGCGAAGTTGCAATGCTTTGGTGTCTGTCCATGCACAGTCTTGTTACTTAGAGGAAAAATAAAAAGGACACAAACAAATCACTTTGAAGACCAGGTGAGAATGCTACTGTCCTTCAATCAGTAGAGGAGATGTTCTCAATCACAGCACACTAGGTCATACAGTCTAGGAATTTTACACAGGAATTCTACTGTGATGTTAAGTGTCGTGCTGTTGTAGAATCATAGAATAGTTTGGGTCGGAAGGGACCTCTAAAGGTCATCTAGTCCAACCCCCCTGCCGTGGGCAGGGACATCTTCAACTAGATCAGGCTGCTCAGAGCCCCGTCCAACCTGACCTGGAATGTTTCCAGGGATGGGGCATCCACCACCTCTCTGGGCAACCTGTGCCAGTGTTTCACCACCCTCAGC
>NW_008824035.1:3478842-3479077 GCF_000699105.1 Pygoscelis adeliae
TGTTGTCCCTCCAACAGATGTCGGGGTGGTTGAAGTCCCCCATGAGGACCAGGGCTTGTGAGCACAAGGCTGCTCCTATCTGTCTATGGAGGGCCTCATCCGCTTGCTCTTCCTGGTCAGGTGGCCTGTAGCAGACCCCCACCATAATGTCACCTGTCCCTGCCTTCCCTTTAATTCTGACCCATAAGCTCTTGGTCGGCTCCTCCTCCACCCCCAGGCAGAGCTCCATGCACTC
>NW_008824035.1:3479286-3480750 GCF_000699105.1 Pygoscelis adeliae
CTCTAACTCCTCTTGTTTATTCCCCATGCTACATGCGTTCGCATAGAGGCATTTATGTTGGGCCCCCGATGAAGCTGTCTCACTGGCTGGAGTTCCTTTGTGCTGCTCTTCAGGCACTCTCCTGCTGACCTGTGTTCCTTCTCCAGGCTCTGGGCATCTATTGCTGGCCCTGGCATCAAACTGGTAGGAGTGGGATGGATTGAGGTTCCCCTCCCCCGGCATCTCTAGTTTAAAGCCCTCTTCACCAGCTTGGCATCTAGTTCTTTGAGTTGAACTAGATGTTTGCAGGAAGCATTCCGTTATCTGTAGTAGTGCCCTGCCTAGTCACCAAGAGTCTGTGTTGAAGTTTAGGGCCGAATCTTCTAATGTTCTGGTAGCATGATTTTTTTAACAGGGGGGAGGATGCTAATGGTGAGGGTGGGAAGTCTCAAGAAGTTGTGGTGTACCAAAGGGGACTTTGGAAAACTTCAGTAACGTGTTTTCTGAGAATGGAGTTTTCATGCATACTTTGAAACACTGTTTTTTTAAAATGTTAATTTTCATTCTGAAGCAACTGTGTGTTACCATTTGGGTTTGGGATTTTTTTTTTTCAGTGGAAGTCTTCCGAAATTGTTTTGTCAACCTTTTGTTCTGGCTTAATATATTTACTACATTTCTAGCATAGTAGAATCTTGAATTTGTGGAATAATTTTCCTTCTGCATGTGTCATGTTACTGTAGGTGACAGCAGACTTCCATTAAAATACAATTTTAATGAAATTACAAGTGGAAAATCCAACAGTGAAGGAAGTGAAATTGTGGTATAGCTCGCTTCAGAATGAGTGTGAATATATTTTAAAGGCTTCAAAATTACTTACATTTAAATGTTTACTGTTAAATTTTCACTTGTAAAGCAACGTTGAGCTGGAGGCAGACCATATCAAGGGAAGTTTTGAGACTAGATTGTTGAAAGCTTTTTCTGCTAGAAATTAGATTTGAAACAAAATTCAGGATGTCTGTGTCTTCATTTAAGGTATCCATTTTAACACAATCACTATAGTTTCATGTAAATCCTTGATACTGAGGTGTAGATGTGTTCTGTTTAAAGGTTTGCTTTTGAGTAGAAATAGTAACTGTGTTTTGTAAGTAAATCTACATTGCTTTCTCACTCTCTCTGGTTCTTCAGGCTCCCATCCCAAAGAGTGCTCTTGTTCCTGTGATACCTATTACCAAATCAACGGGATCACGATTCCGAAACAGCGTAGAAGGACTGAATCAGGAGATTGAGATAATAATTAAGGAGACGGGAGACAAAGAGGAACAGCTTGTTGTATGTATCTGCCACCATGATTGCTTTCTATAAGGATTTTGGTTTTGCTTTGAGGTTTTTAAGTCATAACCTTTATTTTGCACAGTTTTTGAATTAAATTTGTCTGGCATTAATTTTGCTTTCTTTAATAAAGGTAACTGAAAAATCTCTTGAAAA
>NW_008824035.1:3480779-3491975 GCF_000699105.1 Pygoscelis adeliae
TCAAATCCAAACATTTTCCTCTGATTACTGTGATGTAATTAGTTTTCCAATAAAATAAGAAATCTCGGTAAAACGGGGAAAAGACAAAAGGTCTGTTTTGAGAGTTTTTGTAGTAACTTTTTCTTCTCTTTGCCCATGCTGAACTGTCCCCATCTCAGTTGAAGCATAACTTGCCCATTTTTAACTTTCATTTTATTTTTAGGTATTTTTAGAGTTAAATTTAGTAATAAAGTATCAGAAATACAGGCCACAAAGATGATTAAGGGACCGGAACATCTTTCATATGAGGAGAGGCTGAGAGAGCTGGGACTGTTCAGCCTTGCAAAGAGAAATCTCAGGGGGATCTTATCAATGTGTATAAATATCTGATGTGCAGGAATGAAGAGGAGGGAGCCAGACTCTTCTCAATAGTGCCCAATGACAGGGCAAGAGGCAGGGGGCATAAATTAAAAAACATTAAATTCAATCTGAATGCAAGAAAAACACCTTTCTGTCTGTCTTTCAAATGCGTGAGGGTGTTCAAAACTGGAGCAAGTTGCCTAGAGAGGTTGTAGAATCACTGTCTGTGGAGATATTCAAAACTTGACTGGACACAGTCCTGGACAGACTGCTCTAGCTGACTCTGCTTGAGCAGGGGTGTTGGACTAGATGATCTCAAGAGGTCCCTTCCAACTGCAGCAATTCTTTGATTCTGTGAAGTCTTGAAAACAGTTGTCCTTAGTTTCCGAACCTGACTTGTTTTATTTTCTGTTGGAGTCTTGTGTAATGAATAAGATTTTCTACTTCAGACAGTTTTATGAAACCCGAAAAACCCCTCAGCATTACCGGATTTAAAGAAACTGCTAACCAGACAAGAGCAGCCATCTGATACCTTTTATTTTTAACAGCCTCAAGATATTCCAGATGGGCACCGTGCACCACCTCCGTTGGTTCAGCGTAGTAGTAGTACTCGCAGCATTGATACCCAAACGCCTGGTGGAGCAGACAGGGGTAGTAACAACAGCAGCCGCTCCCAGTCAGTATCTCCAACCTCATTTCTTACCATCTCTAACGAAGGTAGTGAAGAAAGTCCATGTTCTACAGATGATCTTCTTGCTGATTCCAGAGATAAAGGTACTGTGTTACTTTAAAAGTTCAACAATGCTAAACTTTAACTTATTGCTGTGTGCATGAACATGCAGTAAAAGAGGGGGTTTGTTTCCCACATCCATGGAGAAATGGTAGAACGCTTTTTCTTAAGTGATCTGTTTTTTCCAAATTGCTCCAAATACTGTGTGTATGCACACATATCTAGTGCTCTGTAATTGAAGCTGGATAGATGTGACTGAGGAATGTGCTTCCCAAACAAGTTTTTGTTTTTAAATAATAGATTCTTCAAGTACTTTAAGCAAGCTGAAGAAGCAAGAGTGTACAGCGACAGGTGGAACAGCAGAGTAGGCTAGTCCTGTTGCTTGTGTCAGGTATTTTCTATGGTCTCGTACAAAATGGGCAATCTTCCAGCATTTCATACATGCACCCGTAAAAGTTTGTGTTTGGGGTTTTTTAATTATTCTTTTTTACCAGAAATCTTCTTAGATATACTAGGAAAATTTTATAATTCAGCATAAACCTGTTCTGGTTTCTAATGAATATGGCCTCTGCTCATTTCTTTTGGCTAGATGGTGATGGCACAGGACCATAGATTCAGGTTTGCAGTTACAAACTGAGAGTGTCCAGGAATGAACAGAGATTGCAGAAGAGCCTGAAAATGATATAAGGAGAAATAGAAAGGAGGAAAGGGATTGAGATAAGAAAGCTTATTTGCAAGTGAAGACTTGGAGGAGAATGAAAATGTTTCTTAATTTTATAACATTGGTAATGAAGTGGGTTTCAATTTGGGGGCATTTAAAGATGGTTATTGGTGTGGGGTTTTTTATAGTTTGATGCATTTAAGTAATGAGATACTCTGTTCCTGCAGAGAATGGGAATAATTCTCCCTTGCCAAAATACGCTACCTCACCAAAACCCAACAACAGCTACATGTTCAAGCGTGAACCTCCAGAGGGCTGTGAAAAGGTGAAAGTCTTTGAGGAGAGCTTGTAAGTTGATCTTTACTACATAAGAAATAACATTCAACATTGAGAGTTACCCTTTGGTTTATTGATTCTGTGTCAGATCAAAATTATTAGTCCAGTTGCTAAAACCATGCTAATGGCCTGATCTCTGTTGTTTTGTGTGACTATATACTGGTATATATGTATGTATTTATTTTATTGCTGGAATTTTGTGTTAAAATCAAAATCTTGAGAGACTTTTTTTTTTTAAAACCAGCATAACTTGAGAGCGCTGTCTCTTACCTGGCAGATAGTGTGGGAGGAACTCAAATAATCAGGTACAGAGAGATGTAATAAAGTGTAATGCAGGTGCATCAGCTAATATATGTCACAGCTTGACAGGCACATCCAGTAATCTAGACTCGGAAGACCATATTCTTTTCAGCTACATCTATGTAGTTGTGAAACTTTTAGTGACAGAGGGGTGAATTTGACCCTGTGTATTTGATGCTTTGGTTATTCTGAAAAAACCAACTTTGTCATTTGGCAATATTCTGGGGGTTTTATGTTTTGTTATTTTTTTCAGTGGAGTTTTTATACCCTTATGTCACTTGGATGCAAGAATCTTAACCTATAGTTAAAAAATTCATTTTGTCACACAAGGAGTGTAACTTGGTTATAATTCTCTTAGGCCTATATTACCTCAACAATGCCATCTAGTATAAGTAGTAATTAAAAAAATCATAGCTGCCTTTGTGTATTTTCCATCTCTGATCTCTGCAAATGGATTTGGGGAGGTCTCTGTGGCCTCTCCATGGCAATGTGGAAAGGGTTACAGTAACTTAAGTTACCTGTCTCTATTTTAGAGTGTGTAAGCTATGTTGCCAACAGATCAGATAGTCTCTACTTGCTCCAAGAACATATTCTATTGTGATTTGACTTGCATTTGCATTTCATTTTGGATGTCCTTGCTGCATAGCTGTGGGACTGTTCTGCTGTAGAGTGAAACAGGCTTCTACAGAAGTTTTTACCTAGCTATGGCAGTTCTTAGACACTGCAGTCTCATGCAAAAATCTTTCTCACATCTGATACTTGCATTCCATTTGTACATGGAATACAAGTGTAACTCTTTAAAGCTCAACCTTTGTTTAACATTATTTCTATTTGAACTTTACAGCATTTTCATTTGGGGAAAAAATTATAAATGCGGCTGAATTTTCTGGACACTTGGAGAATCAGCTAACATGGAAATGTATCCTATTTCATGAACAGAATTGCTTTTCAGAGTACTGAAAGATTGGCTTGCTTGGCCTAGTAGAACGAAGATAGAAGTGCGTATGGCTGTCTTACAAACACATGGAGAGAGGGGGAGGTTATAGGCTAAAGGGCAATACTGGCAACAATTAAAAATTAGTATAAATTTCTAATGGTTATCTTCCAGCAGGGAAGAGAGGCTTTGGAATAGATTCCCATAGTATTGTCTTAAAGTAGAGTTAGACTAGCTTAGTAGATTTACATTGCAGGGTTAGAGATAGACACAGGCGATTGTTTTTTTTCTTAGCCACAACTTCCCTTCCAGCTCTGTCTTTCATAAAGCATGTCTCTGAGTTGGTTGAATTATATGCTGAGATTGCAAAACTGCAAGTCAGGATCTAAATGTGTGTTCCACACTTCCTTCCCAGGTTACAGGTACTTGATCATGAACGCCACTTCGGGAATACTACATTTTACTCTCTGCATTGAGTTTTTAAGATGGGCTCATCTTTTACAGAGATTCAGGCCACACTGAACATGCAAAGGAGGCACAAGTCTAGAAAAGAGGATCCCCCTATGATCATGAAGATATGCAATGTTAGGAACATTGCTACGCCAGCTTTCTTTCACAAGGCTTGCTATATAAAGAGTGTCTGTATGGGGCAGAACTTGTTGGGTTGTGAAGTTTCTGGAGAACGTGTTTGAGGATACTTTCTCATATATTGGATATGCCAGTTATTTTCTCATATATTGAATATGCCAGTTCATGGATAGGGTTTGTGACCTGCAACATGAAGTTAGTGTCGTCTTTGGGTTTGAAGATAGCCTGCCCTAAGAACATGCTGTTTATCTCGTAGTATATGTAAAGAAGCAGTTTAAACCGTCTTGCCGTTTGCTGTGTGGTGCGAGTGTCATGAAGGCATTATTGAGTAGCTGAAATACTTCAAGTTTAAACCTCAACCTCTCTCTGGTGATGTGTTCAGCAATACATACCTGCCATTGACAGAATTTGATTGTTCAATGTCATTTTAAAACTATTGTGTTAAAATTGTGTGTATTTTACTTCTAGGCCAAAGCCGTTGCATGAAATTCCAGCCTTCTACTGCCCTGACAAGAACAAAGTGAATTTCATTCCTAAAAGTGGCTCTGCTTTCTGTCTTGTCAGCATCCTCAAGCCACTTCTTCCCACACAGGATCTCACACTTAAGGGCACTACACACAGCCTGACTGTCTCCTCTGGCATGACGCCCAGTTTGTTACAGCCCATTTCTATGGCCTCCTTGTCTACAAACACAGATCAAGACAGGATCTCTCGTGGAACAAGTACAGTAATACCACAGACCTCTATACTCCAGCAATCGGGACATATTGAGGAAGCTGAAGGATAGATTTAGATTGTCTTGACATTTGTCTGGACAACTACTGGGAAAAAATTGGAACCAGTTGACTGGACTTTTCTGATCACACTATTTGCATTGTTTTAACAAGTTATGGCACTGTCATAATTGAACTGTTTGTATAATTGACAGTTTGGTAGCACATTGAGAAGTTCAGGAGGATGCAGCAGCTGATACTCTGTTGCACTTTCTGCTTATGAAGACTGGTTCTGTTTCTCTCCTGCTTTTTTAAACACTGGTGAAAACAAAGACTGTCATAATCCTTTGCTATTTAAAGGACCAGTTGTTGTGATGCTGTGTGTCCTTTGACTTTGTTTCCCATTAAGACCAACCAGCTGATCCCATTTACCATTGTAATCTGCAGAAGGAGGGGCAATCAGATGGTTTTGCAAGATGTCTTTTGTATGAAAATGTGTATTTTGTAACAAAAATTTGCCTTTTCTGGTGCGTAGCAGATGGTGTTTAGAAGACACTTTCCTGGTGACGATCCCCCCTCGCTTTTTTTTTGTATGGAAGGTTCTTTTTTACTTGGCTGTTTTACAGCTGCTGGGACCAAAGGATTGCTGAAGTATTTCAGCAGCCTCAAATTACGTGACCTTGCTGAACAGCCTCAGCCCTAAACAAAATAAGACAAGTTAATAAGTTTGAAACTTTTAAAACACAAGAGTATCCAAAAAGTAATGTTAGTATATAGTGTACACTTATTTGATATTGGAAGTTTGTGCTTCAGGTAAGTGACGTTCTTAAAACTCCTTCCTTCACAGAATTCCCACCAGTGTTGGTTTATTGGCTGTAAAATTGCATTTTACAGCACTTGCCCCGGTGTTGTTCTATTTGTCCATAGGATTTTTGTACAGGGGTGGGGAAAAAACATGTTATCCTCTTACTCAGTATACTTTCTTCCAGAAAATATGCCACTTGTCTCTTACAGGCTTGCTTGGCTACTTATGGAGTTAGTCAGCCTGAATCATCAATCACTCTTGGCACAAATTTGCTCTGACATGACTCATCACTGTATTATAGACCCCGGCCACATAATACTGAAATAGCTGTGCATGGTTTCCTCCCTTTTGTCATGGTGGTGCTTTGTGTGTCTGTTGAAGGTGATGGTTTGTCAGGCATGGTGTTCCACAGAAGTTTACAGCAGCAGATACGTTCTCCCTTTTTGACTCGCAACTTAGGCTGGCATGTAAAACAGAGGATTTTTTGATACCTGGTCTGTCCTGATATGCAGCAGTTCATGATTCCTTTGAAATTATAACAAAATATGAAAATGGGGGGGAAAGGCAATTGCAAACGGGAACTGTTCAGGAACTTCTGTGAGGTTTCTCATGTGTTCCTGCAGTGCATTACTTGGGTTTGAGTAAATACAATATAGGTATGCAAAAAACTGCAGTGACCTAAATACCAGTGTCATATCCACTTATAAAACAAGTTGACCTTGTACCTCTTTTACAGAGTTAAATTCAGTAATTTCAAAGTAAGTGTCATCATGGACAGTCTCTGGGTGTGAATTTTGGTCTGTTACACATGAGCAGTTCTCACTGGCTGGCGTATACGTAGCTTCCATGGATCAGTTGCATATTCAGGCCCCCTAATAACTACGTCTATTTAAAGATGATACTGCAAATATAACAATTTTGTTCAGTGCATAATATGCTAAATTTGGTTGCAAACATTTCACATAGGAGAAAAAAAAACCCTGCATACCTGTGCAGATAATGATCATAGTTTTGATGCACATTTACTGTTCCTTTACATCCTACGTAAATAACTGATAGCAATGTACTTTACTCAGCAAGTAAGTGTAAATCACACTAGCATGCACAAGTCCTGTATTCATAGTATAATGAACCCCTTTTTAAAACATCATGCAAAAATTCAGCAAATGAAAAATGTACCAGGAAGTATTAAAATATTAGACCTGTAAATTAGCAGACAAGCAGAATTTGGTTTACTATCTTTCTTCCCATCAATATAGATAGGATTGTGCAGATGGGACTAAAGAATTCTGTTTTGAAGTAACAGCTCTGATTTACACTGAAGAAGTTGTTGAGGGACAGAGTTTTAAAATAAGCGGCTTTGTGCATCAAATTTGTGTTATTTGGCCAGTTGATAATTCTTTTCTAGGTTTTGTGGATATTGATTAGTTTCTTCTGAAACAGTTACAGTGCAATTTGAAGTCTAAAATTTACTGCTTTAGATAAGTTTGTTTAAACCTGGTATGACTGGATTCATGGAAGATCAGATCATTCAGGTGAAGGAAGTGCTTGTCAGTCTGTTTTCTATTTCTGTAACAGTAGCATGTAAAGAGCTTCTCCATCAATGCCAAACTGCCTAGTGCTTTATCAGGAGATCTTAACTGAATGGTTAAGAACCAAAGGGCTAAAGTTAACAAATTGTCTTTATTACAGCCTTGAGACTTAACTGACTTCACCAAAACTGCATTCGGATGTTTGTTTTCATCACAGAGTGACTCTCCCAAATAGCAGTGGGCTTTCTTACCCTAGGACTTTCTTTTGCACCTGTTGTTGTAGTACCTGAGCATCTCTTTGGTAGTTTCCATTGTATGTTATTGGACAATGTACTGTACAAATTAGTGAGCTGCTCTGATAAAAACCAAATGTAAATGTGTGAGGTTTTTGCTTTTTTATAAAAACAAACTGCATTCAGGACAACATTCAGTCTTTTTTATATGCAGGACAACTCTACTATTGCCGTGGCAGCTCTACTTTATTATGAATCCACACTGAAGACTCAGAATTAAGAAAATATGACAGCACTTGTTCCGAGACCAGCTTTTACATGTGTGCATACAAAAATTAGCCTTAAACTTTTTATGTGCTGTCTTGTGCCATAGCAGAGCTGTTAGATAAAGTATTTAAACCAATTTCAAAATAGATTTGAGACTGCATGGAGCTTTTTAAAAATTCTTTTATGTATAGAGTGGGATATTCCGGTTTTTTGGGGGGTGACCCATGCATTACTCAAGCACAGTCTTACTGAAAGAGTTCGAGTTCTTTTGGCATACTTTAAATCCTAACTATGCATAGACCTAGTCAGTTCTTTGATTGCCTACTTTGTAGCTTAAGAAAAATTAAAGGTCTATTTTTATGCACAACTTGACAGACTTGATACTCTTGTTTTCTTGGTATTTTACACTTCTAGCCACACTTAAAGGCTGGTGGCAGTGTTCAGTAACACTGACAGTTGATTTTGAGATATACTAAATGGTGTTCCTCCAGTTGTAAATTGTACATAAGTCACAAGGAAGGAGGTCATTGTTGTAATGAAGGTCCGTGGTGGCAGCTGCGACTATTGGAATCCTTTTTTAAAAAACTCAAGGCAGAAGGGAAGAGTACTTCTTTGTTAAAGTTCAACCTGCTTCAGCTATTCTTTCCTTGCTTGGTGCCATAATCCTGTAGCAACAAATTTAAGTACTTGGAAAAGTAACACATAATATTTGAGTACATATATCTTGGAAAGAAATTCTTGGTTACACATACATATCCCAAGTGAGGAAAAAAGGGAGTGAAAATTAAATATTGCACACTATGGAAGTAAATGATTGCTGTGTTTGATTTACGTAAAGCAATAGCAGCTCTTAAAGTATGTTTGGTCTCAGGGCTATTTTTTGGTTTCTTCTAAAATACAATTTACTGGAATTCAGAATCTGAGATTGTTGGAAAACACTGAAGCTGAGCCTTTTGGGAAGGAAAAAAGTCATATCTATTAAGGTTTCTTCTGCCTCAGGCCTAACTTCTTGTTGCTTATTGAGTTTAATAGAATTCAGTGGTACAGCAATAATTCCTTGCTGAAGTATTATCTGTTCTCTCCTTGCCATCTCTGAAATGCTAACTGATGTCTTCACAGTAACTCACTGCCAGTGATGTCCATATTTCCTTGCTGAATGTTTCCTTGCTGAGTACCTGACAGCTTCTCTGTGAAACTGAGAGGGCGAAGGAGAATGCATAGAAAGTCATCAGAGACTTGCAGTTACAAAGATCAGTGCTGCAGGGTGACTTCTTAGGTATCTTGATTTCCATTTGACCCATTGTGCGCACGCGCACATACAGTCTGTGTAGGTCTGCTGCTTTTATCTTTATGGTTTGAGGCGGGACTGATATTTGTGAGAATCTTTCTTTTTATAGACAGACTTGCAGACCTCTTCTCATCCAGAACTCACGCGCGCTTACACGTATCTCCAAAGCAAAGCTTGTGTGTCATTCTTACTTGTTCTCATGAAACGAATACAACCTGCAAAAAAGACCCTTGACATAAAAGCATCCAAACGCTTGAGAATGTCAGGACTGTGCTTTCTCCATATAATTCCGTAGTTCAAGTGTGTGCCTTTC
The DNA here is from genome assembly GCF_000699105.1 of Pygoscelis adeliae. Classification (NCBI taxonomy): domain Eukaryota; kingdom Metazoa; phylum Chordata; class Aves; order Sphenisciformes; family Spheniscidae; genus Pygoscelis; species Pygoscelis adeliae. Next base: position 3,489,819 of record NW_008824035.1, read on the forward strand.
ATCGAATGGTATAGCCTAAAGATGTTGTTATGGCTTAGACCCAAACCAGGTTGGCGTGTATTAAAGCAAAAATGTTAGCTCTTAGAAAAGGTAATAGAAGGTATGCCTTTCCTAACCTAGGGAGGTGAAAAGCACTGTGGAAGAATTGGTTTCGTTGTGATCAAAGGGTTCTTAGGGAATTGTTTTTCTAAACCTGGGTGTGCAGGAAAACAAGATGACCATTTATTGCAAATGTACCTGTATATTTTCTTGATATGAGTTTGTGAGTGTTCAGCAACTGTGAAAATCAGTTCTGCTCTTAGCATTTTGTTTATACAGAGAATGACCTAGATGCATTGTTTTGAAACACTTACTTGGCGCGTCAAGTCAAGTGGGGAGAGAATGTTAACTGTTCACAAGTGGTTTGTGAAATTCCAGTCCTGTACCCCAACTGAACTGCAACAGTCTTTTTCTGAATGCTCCAAATGTAAAGGGAGTCCTGTTACCACTTGCTTGATTTCATTGCATGTCATCAGTAAATACTTAAGGTATGGTCTTTGTTTTATAGTTCTTTGTTGGGATTTGTATTTGACTACAGAGACTTCTGTAGTGTTGACGGGTCTGTCTGAATTGCAGAAGAGGACTTGGCCTGATAACGCTGCAAGTTAAAATTTCTTACACAAATTCCTTTTGAAACAACTCTCTTTGGAAAATCTAGTAAGCTGAAAAAAAGAAAAACCTTTCTGGACACCTCACCCACCCTAATTGTCAATGTACTGATAGTTAAAGAAGAATATTGCTTGGCTTTATTCTAAATTATTTCATTTATTGAAATGTGCAGTCTTTGAGGGTAGCAGTCAAGGGGTGTCCAAAACTGCCATTGGATTTGCCTTTGTATAAAATTGGGCTGATACGTTTTCCTCTGTTACACTGTGATAACTTGTGGAGGTGTTCTTGCGTATGTTGTACTGGAAGGTTACTTGTTGCATGTAAGGCGATTTTTGCAAGCAAGAGGAATTCCACGGATGTTCTGCAAAAAGGGCCTGTTCTGAGGTGATGTACACTGGTGTAAAACTGGAGCAGCTCAACTAATTTCAATGGAATTCTTGATTTACACTAGTCTCTTTGCTATGTGTAGTTACGCCAGTACTATTTTGCACAATGTTATTTTGAATCTTGAGTTCTGACTTGTGAACTGTTTTACTGAAAACAGTGAAAATTTTACAAACGGCAATAGCGGAATGTTTTTGCGATTTTTTTTTTTTTAATTATTTTTTTGCCTAAAATAAAAAGTCATCACTTCGAGCTATGGGCTAATCTTGGATTTATTTTTAGTAGTGAGGGGTTTTGTGTGCTCTGACAGCCTGAAGATTTGCCTGAGGATTTACCCTGAGGGTAGTAGGCATTTACTTCAAATAAAGTAAGCACTTTTTACCCTTTTAGAGGAAATTCATCAGGGTGGAAATCTCCGATTAATCCATACCCTTATTCCTCCAGGCCATCCTCAGAATAGTCCTGAGAATCGGCCTTTCCCCATCTTCATCTGCAGTAGGTTTGGTCAGTTCCTGAGCACTTTACAATTCCACTGTTAGGGGAAGATGCCACAAGTCCTGGATTTTGGGAACAGAAGGCTTCAGCTTGTGTTCTCCTGGGAGTGAAGGTATGGGAATAGGACTGAGAAAAAAGACCTGAAGACCTGGATGCCTGCTGGTAGGTTCATACTGCTATTCAGTAGAATGCAACCGCTGAAGACTACCTGGGAAGGCACTTAGGCTGTTTGTTGAAATAGTCTCATATTCTACGTGTTTCTGTTCACTCAAAACAAGCTTCTTCATGAGCAGAATTTGGAGCCAGGGCTCCTTTACACTAGAAATAGTGAGCTAGATAAATTATGTATTTTGGGGTTTCTTGCTAGCTCTTGTATTAAAATTAAGTCTAATTTGTCTAAAAGGCTTGGAGCAATTCCCCTTCTGGAAAATGATTGTCAGCTATATTTCATTCCAGAATGAAGAGGGAGGTAGAAGACTTCCCTGAATCTTGAGGAATTGAAGGATTTCCACTGTGTACCCCTCAAAGCAGCACTGGCTTGTGCTTTTCCATCGGTGGAAAGGGTTGGGCCAATACATAGAATCAAAGAATAGTTTGGGTTGGAAGGGGCCTCTAAAGGCCATCTAGTCC
>NW_008824035.1:3492183-3492444 GCF_000699105.1 Pygoscelis adeliae
CCTTTCTTCATAGGAGAGGTGTTCCATCCCCCTGATCATTGTCGTGGCCCTCTTCTGGACCCACTCCAAGAGGTCCGTGTCTGTCTTCTGCTGAGGGCTCCAGAGCTGGACGCAGTACTCCAGGTGGGGTCTCCCCAGAGCAGAGCAGAGGGGCAGAATCCCCTCCCTCGACCTGCTGGCCACGCTGCTTTGGATGCAGCCCAGGATACGATTGGCCTTCTGGGCTGCGAGTGCACATTGCTGGCTCATGTCCAGCTTTTC
>NW_008824035.1:3492791-3493301 GCF_000699105.1 Pygoscelis adeliae
CCTTGTTGAACCTCATGAGGTTCACACGGGCCCACTTCTTGAGCTTGTCCAGGTCCCTCTGGATGGCATCCCGTCCCCCTGGCATGTCGACCACACCACTCAGCTTGGTGTCATCTGCAAACTTGCTGAGGGTGCACTCGATCCCACTGTCTAGGTCATTGATGAAGATATTAAACAGGACCGGTCCCAATACGGACCCCTGCAGGACACCACTCGTCACTGATCTCCATCTGGACATTGAGCCATTGACCACTACCCTCTGGATGCAACCATCTAACCAATTCCTCACCCTCCGGACAGTCCGCCCATCAAATCCATACCTCTCCAGTTCAGAGAGAACGATGTTGTGGGGGACTGTGTCAAAGGCCTTACAGAGGTCCAGAGAGACGACATCTGTAGCCCTTCCCGTGTCCACTGATGTAGTCACTCCATCATAGAAGGCCACTAGGTTAGTCAGGCAGGACTTGCCCTTGGTGAAGCCGTGCTGGCTGTCTCGAATCACCTCCATGT
>NW_008824035.1:3493631-3507995 GCF_000699105.1 Pygoscelis adeliae
GCTTGGGCGGTGAGGCTCGAGCACTTGCCAGTGAAGACTGAGACAAGTGACAGCAGCATCAAGTTCCCAAGAGTGTGCATTTCACAGCCAGAGTCCATGGGTAAATTCAGGCCTAACTCAGAAACTACTTGGTTAAAATGTAAAAGAGGAATCCACAGCTGTCAAAGTCTGGAGCAGAATACAAGAGTCTTTTCTGTATTTCATGCTTTCTCACATTTTATTCTTTTTCACCTGTTCAGTTGTCTGCATATGTTTGCCTGTCTCCAGGTGAACGGGACCTGATTCTTTATTAAATAGGCTGTGATTACATTCTCCATTAAACTATTGCCTCACCACTAATTATGAATCTAGTATTTATGGTTTCATGCATATAAGGATGATTTTACTGTAAATACATCTGGTGTTATAATCCTTTTCACACCTTGTATTACATACAGGTAAACTGCAAGACACATTAAGAAGCCGATGAAGATAATCTATGAAGACAAAGAGAACTGAAAGAGTAACTCTGTGTGGTGAGCAATGACAGTCCTCCAATTCTTGATTCACTGTTGTTGTGAGCAGTTACGTTCCTCAGTTAAACAGCTGCTCATTTTGTTTCTTCAGATTGAGAGAGAGAACCAGGCAGGAGACCGGCTAGGAGAATTTCTCAGGTATCTCAGTTTTTTCTTAGAGTTAGGTCTGACTGCATAGCAAATTGGCGTAGAAGTTGTAAGCCAAGGCTGCATGTGTTTTATGCTATCCCCTTGTTGTCCTCTTGCCTCCTCTTGGCTCTCTGCTCAGCATTTGTAAGATGGTCATCACACCCAGACTTTGAAACTTTCCAAATGCTACTGTTTTAAAATACTCCTTCTGTATAGAGCATTTACAGAAGCACTGTTCAGCTGCCAGACATGTGCTGGTTAAGTGCTGTGTAGGGTAGACTTAAAGTTAGAATAGGGTGGAGGAAATAATTCAGGTGAAGCTCTCCCACACTTGGAACAGGCTGGATTCATTACCACTGCACGTCCCCTTTTTCCAAGTCTTACTCCTGCCAAACAAGCCTTATTTGCCTCCTCCTGCACTGTCTGTTTACAGAACCCTGTTTCACATACCTGAAGCCACGGCCCTGTAACGGATGCTTGTATTAACGTAGGAACATGTCTGTAATGAATAACACTTTCACATTGTGGTGACATTGCTTGTAGGAAAGAAAAAATTTAGTAGTAGATTAAAAACTAATTACTGCAAGCAAAGTAGAACACTGTTCATTAATTCCTACACTTATGAGCATGGGTATGTAACTGCTGTGATTAAGCTGTTGATTAAGAAACTGTTTGTTACACAGTATGTTGTAGAAGCTTTTTCTAACTATAGATGTGTACCTGACCAGTGTAAACACTGTTTCACTGTAAACACTAATTTCACTGTTGATGGAAATGGCCGTTAGGGAGGTTTCCCTGTTTCCTAGCAGTGGGTGCTCCACTACACGTTTGTGAACAGTGAGCACTGCCGGAATTCATCTGGCTGTGTGTGTCAGGCAGGCAGGAGGCAAGAATATGTTCTCTTTGCACTTCCTCATCTTTCCGAACCTCTGAGTTAATTACAAGTTAGGGCAGAACTTGACCTACAACATCTTGTACTGGGCAAATTATCAAAAAGGCTATATCCTGGCCTAGCCCAAATCTTTTGCGTGGCTTTTGTAAATTCAAGATTTTAATCGTGTCTTGAAAATATTCTTCTGTATACAGAATTCACAGAAGCACCCCTCAGCTGCAAGACATATTCAGGTGCTGTGTAGTGTAGATGAAAAGCTACAGCGGAATTTGGCTTACAATTTGCAGGTAAAATTACCTGTAATCGCTGCAGTGAATACAGTTAACATCAGCTGGGAAACTACAAACTAGGCTGAGCAGTCAGATAATTATGAGTTACTTCTCTCTTGAGGTGAAGTTTTTGTTTCCATTTTCTGTTTAAATAGAGCAGTTTGTTTAAAAAAAAAAAAAAAAAAAAAAAAAGAGGAAAAATCCCTGGACCATTCTCAACCTTTTGTGAGTTGTAGATATTTAATCCCTTGTTAAGAGGTTGCTTAACAGCATGTTCCTGCTGTATGTATGGAACAATTCCCTTCCCACACACAGAAAATGATCTTTTCTTAATGCCTTTTGATGCAAGTTGTAAGCCATGTCTTCAGCCCATAAAGTTGACCTTCAGGTTTCTGGGAGCTGTTTGCTAAGTTCCAACAAATTTCTTCAAATAAAACTGCAAGGGGATGTCCTTGCCCCAGCAGTAGGATGGATGGCAGCATTCTCCTGCAGGTGTGTAACAGCAGCCATCCCAAATCACCAATATCCATCCACGCCGTAAGCCAAATACACGGAGAGTGGCAGGTCACTTAGTTCAGGAGTCACAGTATGGGGTGATTCTGATCTTAAACTGCAACCTCTGGACAGCATGAAATGCAGCTATTCAAAGACTATAGTTTCACAAATGTGTCTTCAGTGGCATTGCTTGTTTAAAGCAGTATCACCTACCTGTCTGTTCTTTTCTTCCATAGCACCTTCAGCTGTGCCATACATCTTTTTTTAGAGCCACAACCCCGGTTAAAATAGCCTTTAAAACCCACTGCTGTGCAGTCAGAACTGACAGGATCTGAAATGCAAGAGCAGCTAGAGTCTGCGTAAACTAGAAATGTTCAAGCCGTGTCCTGCAGTGTAATTCTCCATGACCTAAGGCTTACTGGAACCCGCAGAGGGTTGATGCTATTTTTTGTGCTGCAAGAAGTTAATTACAAGTTAAGGCAAAGTTTGACCAATGTCATCTTGTACTAAGCAAATTCAGATTAGGCCAGGATGTAGCTCTTTTATGGGTATCTTTTTTGTGTCTTTCTTTGGTAATATCAAGATTTTAACCATGAGATTCCCAAGTGCCCTCATTCTTGGCACACTGGATCTGTATTTCTAACTGTAGTAGAAACAGTGCAGAACCTGTGCTTGATCTCACCTTTGTTGCCAAAAAAGGTCCTGTGAAATTGCATATAGCCAGCAGAACAATTCTAAAGGTTTCAAAGTGCAGTTAAAAATGAAAAGTCATGGCTTCCTCAGGGTTGGGAGATGATACCATCATCCTATCCACTTCTATGTCCCAAATACAGTTTTGCTGTCTCGGAGGTGTGAGTCCTAAGCATGTGATTTCCTTGGAGATAAAACAATTAAAAAGAGTCCATTGTATGCCCTGGAGTATTTTCCTGGAACTAGTATTTGCCTGGTAACCCCAGGGATTTTATTTTTAGAAGACCACGGGATAAAAAGTAATTAGCTAGATCTAGTTTCCCCCCGCCATTTTTTTTTCCTCTGTGATGCATCAGAAAACAATTTTTTTCTGCATTGAACCATACCAGCTTAATAGGCTTTCAAACAGCTCTAAAATGTCCCAACCCCAAGGTGTTACAGGCTGATTTTTCTCTTAAAGCTCATAGTAGGATCCTTTAGTGCTGTTCTCCTTGGGACTTAAATGTCCACCGTCATGCCAGATGATGATGTATGTTTGGAGCAGGATTTTAAGCGTTCTTTATAATGGTAAAATGAAATTAGTCTGTTTCGAAGACCACTGTAACAAAATACCGTAAATATTTGCCCATTGGATAACTCCATAAACATTAAGCAGTTCATCTGCTGAATATCCAGTGGCATCTGGATTCGAAGGAGATCCAGATCTGCAAAAAGACAGAACGATGTTGATACAGCCTCAGTCATATTCTGAACAGCTAGAAAAAAGATATGATGAAGTAATGTTTTTGTTAAATCTAATAAGACCTTTTTAAATAATAAAATATTTAAATTGACCTCAGGATATTTCTGTAGGCAAACAAATAATAACTGAAGTATTTTCTTGTCTCTCAACAGACCAGAAATGCTGGCCTAACTTGAATTGATTGGTACCTGCAATGAAGTGGGAGATTGAGTTGCTTCACAAGTTGAATGCAACTTAAAGTATGTTACAGATCATCTAGAATTAAGGACTTACTGAAGTAGAAACTGTTGGTGTTTCTTACCAAAAAATATTTCATAATCCGATATAGAACACAATCTCCCTCCCTCAGCATGAGTTCCATAATGTGAGACTGAGTGCAGCCAGTGTCAAATAGTGTGTGATAAGAGTATTTATGTTACTTTTTTTGTTTCCTCTTACTGTCACATTTTCTGGCACTCGTGGAACTTAGAGTATGCAAAGTGTAGAACAAATTCTCTCCTTGTGCCAAGAGTGTAGTACTGCTGTCTAACATTGTAGCATCTAGTGCTTTCACTTGGAAGTGCAAAATGTGGTTGACCTCTGAAAGAGAGAAAAATGTACAGAAGTGGTAACTTCTCAAGTGTAGTGGGAACCTGAAAGGACAGTAGGACTAGAAGTCACATGTTGGTTTAGTTTTCCATTGGAAATTCAGATGTTATCACTTTTGCTGATAACATTTTGAGAAGTAATGAACTTTTTGAGAAGTAATAAATTGGAGATCCAACTACAAGCTTAAGATGCTGTAAAATATGAGCTATTAGATCCGGTACAAGGCACAGGCTACACTGTGGTGACTCAGTTATTATAAATTAGCACTTATTCCAGTTGTTTGGATTTTGTCTTTCCTTTGAGCAGCTTAAGGAAATAATGCCCAAGCAGATAGTATTAACTGCATCAGGTATTATCCTTTTCTGATGTTTGTGTAGTGCTGGACACTGCATATTTCACATTTTAAAACATGCTTTACAAGGCCTACAATTACTGTAAGAATTAGAGATTGTTCTTTTTCTTTTTGCTTTTGGCTGAAGTAGTGATACAGATTTAAGGAATGCTAGATCTATATTTGTTGCATGCAAGATGATCTCACCTAAATTTTAAAATTATTTTTTTAGTGGATTTACTGGAAAGTCTACAAGAATTGTTTAATCTATTCAGTCCAAGCCTATTTCTGACTCTTATTTTCTTTAACAATCTAGAAAAAGCAACCTGGATGAGTATTTTAAAATCTGTGTTTGAAGAGTGTGCATTCAAATTACAAAATTCTGAACCCAACAAGTTTTTGAAAAGTGTTTGAAAAGATGCAGTCCTGTTCCTGGAGAAGAGGGTGGTCCACACATAGTTATTTCCTGTTTGCATTAGTCAGCAGTGGAATCAAAGATGCTGAGGGTGCAGAGAGGTCCATGCCTCTCTCCCATGTGATGCCCGTGTCTCAGCTTGTATGGTGACTGAGTAGCTTCCCCATCTGCAGCAACTTGAATTTACCTCTAAATATTTTGACCTTCCTCTCAGCATGCACTTATGGTCTGGATGGTACAAATACTGTTGTGCCGTATCTTGATTGCTTCGTAATGTAGAGTTGTCCCTAAAAACACTACAGTAATTTTAGACCAAATCATTTGGCTATGAGAGCTTTGCTGTTGGTTTCAGTGGAAGTAAGGCCCAGTCTTTCTTACGGAAAATAGTTGTGGACCTATGATATTTTGCAGATACTTAACACTGACATTTTCAGCACTGTGAAGACAGGAAGCCAGAGGAACTGGCTATACTTTCTGAACGTGCGATTGACTCCTGAGATGGCTGCCTACTTTGAAGACTTAAAAATGTATTTTCACTTTGCTGGATGATCTCTTCAATACTGAAAGAACCAGGACTTATTTAGGGATCCAGATTCCTGGAGTATTATTAGGATATATTGAGAATTGACTACTTGTCCTATTCTTTCAATTTTCTAGTTGCTAATACATAACAGAATTTTACTTCTCTTCCTTTAGTTCTCCAGTTGCCGTCTTCTCCTGCAAAACTTAACAATGCATAAAGTAGGACAGTGGGATGTAATGTCTTTACGTGTAAACTTAATCGGATACCTGTAGTATAACCTACTTTCAGGAAGAAAAATTAATTTCTATAAGTAATGAAGTTTTCATTTGGTTGTTACTGGATTTCAGATGGCATTTCTTAAATGAGTGCATGTTCTCATTTGAAAGTCCAGGGTCTTTAGAAATTTTCTCATGCTTTGGAGTAACTAATTCTGCAAGTGGCGTAGAACTAGCTTGTTGGCCAGTATACAGAGAACAGGGCAAAGTTTTTGCTCTCTGTAGCTGTATTGGGACATTTTAAGCCATAGCTGGTTTGATTCATCCTAACATTGGGTGTGGCTGTAAGGCATTAGCTGGCTGTTCCTCTCTTTTGCAGAAGATTATCATGCCTGTGCCTCTGACTGGGAAGCATTTGAAAATGTATGCTAGCATCTCAGGTTGTGCAACTCATGGTCTGGCAGGTTGAAACACTCCCTCCTCCTCCTCCTCCTCCTCTTGCAGCACTTTGTGTGGCAAATGTTAATGGTGTTAACATGTTTTGGTACCCAACAGTTGGGTTTTTTGAACCATCTGGGCTACAGGTCAGAAATAATGAATGATTTATATGATATTTCTTGTTGCTGGCTATATTAACCCTACAGTTTTTATTAAGGCTGATCTCATGGAAAAGCTGCTCCATCTACCCTCTCTTCTGAAGAATAGTAATAAGAAATGTCAAAAAGTAATTTTGAGTACAGGTGTTAAAGGCATTTTTTGTTTCTTGAATTTTCTTACCTTTTTCTGGGCTTAAAAGCTGAGAATCATCAGGCTTGCTTATCTGCACATTGTTTCTTCATTGAACTTCTGTCTTCTGAACTTCTGGAATAACTCCAGAAATAAAAATAGGCCCGAGCTGAAAAAACACTGCCAGAAGAGCTGAAAATTAAAGCCAGCAGGCCAGAAGAAATTCCCAAACAAATGTGTATGCATAGGGTGGGTCAGTCCCATCATTATTTGTTAAAGAAATAATTATATAAAAGTGGGATGACAAAGTATTTGCAGTAGTATTGTTTAAAGGTTACATCGTTCTTGCAAAAATTGGGCGTTACATTTCGGAAAGTTCCTTTAAAAAGGATAACGAGAGATTTGACTTTGAGTCTCCATTGTTTGTAATATCCTCTTTCAGCATGAAAATATTTTCCGTTCCCATCAGTTTTGTCATTTTTTTATTTGGCAAACATGAATATTTTTCCTGAACTTTAAGTAGAATGAAAAAATCATTATTTTTGTTGGCTTGCAGACATTGTAGCTTCCCCTCCAGTAAGACTGGCAGAGTTATTTTTAGAGATGTTGTACCAATATATATCTTACACAGTTATTTACTGAAAGCAGATTAGACGAGCCTACAAAAAGATTTAGTTTAGGGCTTGCTTGCAAGATTTGAGAGTGAGCTATATGTGACAGAGAATATAGTTCTTTGTATCTGTGAATATGCAGTAAGTTTTACTCTGTGGTTACACAGCTATCTGCTTAGTGCTCTTGGCTGTCTCCATATCCCTCTAATCCAGCTCCAAAGGGACTACTTCTGACATTCCAAACTGCTGAGCAGCTTTCCGACAGCTGCCATTGAAATCGGAATAAAAACAAAACTGTTTTCTCTGCCTTCCTCCCAAGTGTGGATCAGGTGAAAACAGAGCCAATTTCTCGTGTGTGCCAACTCTACCCTACTGCTCCATTGCTGGTGTTGGGGTGGTCGCCTCTGGTGTGCAGCTGTCCCCTTGAGAAGACAACCAAAGACTGGGAGTTGGAGTTGCACTTTGAGAGAGGAGGAACAATACATCATGGGCTTTGCAGTTCTAAGGCCTGGAGACGTGAGCCTCTGCGTATAGAGGGAACTGCTTGGCATTTCTGGTGAGGTGGTCCAAGATATACAGCAATCATTCTTTACCGCAGTACCATGGTGCTGGACCTTAACCTGTAGTATTCAGGCCTATAGAAAAACTATCTTAGGTGCCTTTCAAGTGTTAAATAACTCAAGTTTTAACTTTACTGTTCCTGGTAATTAAGTTAACCAGGTAAAAGATTAAGCACCCTATAAAATTTGTGTTTTCTAAAAAAAAAAATTTGAAGAAAATACATGATAATAAAGCTGCTGCTTCTTTTCCTTTATGAGTATTTCTATCCATTTGGTCTGCGTTATAATAGGTACAACAATCTGGGCACACCTTCTGCAAAGATCTTACTTGACTGTAGCTTCTCTGTCCTCTGCCTGCTTTGGCAGCTTGGCCTGCAGTAGCCTGAAGGACTTTTGTAGTGTAGAGGGCCTGATGCTGCTCCCTCTTCTCTGCCTCACTAGTGTGAAAACAGCTTGCTCCATGGAGGACCTCTTTGCTCTGCATCAAAAAGTTGTAACTCTGACCTGTGTGGATGTGTAGCTGACCACACGTGACATCATTTCTTTCTTTGCTAATCTGCTGTACTATATGAGGATGAAATTCGCTCTGAAAGCAAGTTCCTTCCTATGCGGTTGGATGGGTCCAGGCACGAGGGAACTAAGAGGGTTCAGGTAGCTAGTGATCTGCATGATAGGGACGAATCGACACTGCTCAGTGTGCTTCTGGCATGCCTTCATCTGTTAAGGTGACTGTGTTAATTGCTGAGATATTAAGTCAAGTTTCTTGAAAGAAAATTGCTACACGTTCATGTGTCCTACCTATTCCAGTTTCCGTTGTGGCAGAAGTTTCTTTAATGAGGTTAACCTGAACAGAATAAGAACAAATTGATCAGAGAGTGCTCGTGATGCAGGTTGTGTTGAAGTCTTAGTGATCTACCTGCTGTACAGACAGGGAGAGCCTACATCTCCCTCGTGCTGATTTTGTATTTGGCCAACCGCAGCTACTTCAGTGGAAATACCTCTGCCTTTGTACCGACGTCAGGGAAAGTAGATTACTACTATGAAGGTATGTAACTTCTTTGCTTTAAATGCGGTAGAAACAAATTAATGAACGTGTCATCAGTTACATGTGACATAATACTACCAGGAACATTGAAATTTAAACTGTTGTAATGTGAAAGAAGAAGATAATTATACTATTATAACTAAGGTGAAAAAGAAGAAAAATGAAAGACTGCAAGTTGAAGGAAAAGATTAGAAATTAGCAAATAGTCTTTTTTTAGTTTTGTTTTATTTTAAGAATTCTGGGAAGCAGCTATTTCCTTCCTAATAAAACATGTACAGAATGTTTATGATTCTTCTGGACTCCAGCTTATTTTTTGTGCGTACTTATTGATATTTCTGGAAATGTCATTTTTCTTCTCTCCGCATTCTTCAGTGGGGTTGTTTAAGGGAGACTTCTGTAATGGTTGGGGAAAAAAGTTTCTTAAGAAAGAAAGAACACATTGACCTATTGTTCCATCTCTCCAATTCATTGATTTGTACAGTGCAAGATGTGTAATGATAATATTCTCTCAAGTATCTGCTTGTAAAAATAGTTTCAATGTGTTTAGAAACTGCTACGGAAAGTCTGGTTGTGCTTCATAACACTGGGACTGTTTATATTTCCTCAGGAAGATGATGATATGCCAAAATTTTGGTTACACATAACAAGAAGATTCCATTTCTAAGTTACAGTGCTGTATAACCATTTACTAATTTCATCAGATTTTTTTAAATTCTATAAAAATACTCTTTTATAGATGGAATTTTAATATACAATATGGCCAGAGAGATTTAAAAGGGGAAAAAGTGAGGGAGAAGGAGGATAAATGTTTCATGCTTCAGTAGAGATTGGCAAATGAGCATGGGGAATGACCTTGAACGTGCTGAACACATTTCGGCTGTTTAATTCTAGATTAAATTATCATTCTCCTGTTCTGAAACTTTGCATCTGTAAGAAAGCCATTGTCTTAGTATGAAAGAAATTTACCTCCAGTGCAACAGAATATGGATGGAAGTTCACAGGCTGTTCAAGGACTTTGGACATGAGCTGAGCTATTTTGCAGAAACACAGAAAGGTTACTAAGGGAGGCAAAGAAGTCACTGAACAAATTTAAGGCTAGCTGCTGTTTGCGTTGCTGTTTAACTGTCTGGTTCTACAATATGTGGATCTCAAACAATTGGCTTCCTATTTGATTCACTTGGAAAAAAAAAAGTATACGAGATCTCAAGCTTGAAAAACACAATCCAATCTTACAGCCATTTCTTCATAAAGCTTCATATATTCTAAAATTGGAAAACTTGCTACTGAGCATGCAGTTCTCGTGTCCAGATACTTGTGCGTGTGATTTTTAGATAGGAGGATAGTTGGAAGATTCAAAGGTGAATGAGCACAAATCCTTTACTTGCTTGGAGGAAGGCAAGGAATTAGGGCTCAGCCTTTCCTTATGGTGCTTTCCAGAAGGCTTTGCAGAATTCTTCAGGTTTTATTTTTCAAGTTGAAAAGAAGTTCTTAAATACTTAGTTACATATACTCTGTCACTGAAAAAGATGAGTAAACTGTGCAAGACTGCTGTTCAGGAGTGGTCGTTCCAGAAGACAGACAAACAAAGGCAGCAGGTCCGTACCTACCATGGTAAACTGCATGCTCAGTCCTGGGAGGTCGGGGAAGGCAGGTGAGCAGGAGTGATCTGGTGCTACGGCAGATACCTGATAGACTGCCAAGGAATGTGACAACAGGTTACAGTGATTGCCTTAAAGCAGCTTCACCTTCTGGCAGGTGCCCCTTCAGCTTCTCAAACTCAGACTTGGTAACCCTTACCCTTACTTCCATCTGTATCTAAACCCATGAAAATTGGGAGATGCAACAGGAAAAGGAGATGTCTTTGACTCTTATTATACAGTATACTACCTGCAACAGTTTCTGATTAGAGAATCTATAAATTCAAACCAACTTAGAAATCTGTAGGACTGGTACATATGCTATTGTTAGAGGTTTTTTACGTGCTAATATAAGGTGATTGTGTCTATCCCAGAGAAACTGACCATCTAGTGGAGAAAAGTGTAGAAATACTGAATAGTAATTATAACCTCTTTGCTTCCTAAAATTGAAAACATACTGAAGATATGCAGGTAATCTTGTACAGTAACCTAGCAGTAGACATGCAATTTTGACTTTCATTCATTTTATTTTACAGAATTTTAGCTCTGCGCACTTTGCACATAACTACAGTGTCATCCTGGAGGAGAGCGTTTCAGGCAGAAAACAGTTAAGTTTTCCTTCACCCTTTTGTTTGCTCAGAAAAAGCACTTAAAAGAGCAACTGCTGGAGAGACAGAAGATGGAGACACTTCTGGAAGGCAAGTATCTACATGAGTAGGAAAGCTGTGGCATGGTTCCTCTTATGGTGACTTGTTTGTGGTGATAAGCACATTCTTCTGTTTTAATAACAAATATAGGGAACAATAGGTTTTTGTTCTCCAGGTGTGGAGGGGGTTCTTTTGTTTTTGTCTTGTTTGCTGAGCCCACTCATGAGATACAATAGGTATCAGTAGCTAAAAAATGTACTGAGATGTCATGTCTTTGCCTCCACTTAAATCATGGTGAACTTGTTGGCAACCAGTGCTTTGTCTCGTGTAGAAAGTACTTGTATGGTTGAGTGAATGTTTACTTTTTGGAATTCCCCATTCTGCTTGCAGTTGTCAGGATACAGCTCCTGGGATTCATCTTTAATCCACAGCGATGCTCCTCTGTATTCTATGCAGGCTTGCTCCAGAGAGTATCAGATATTGTAGTTTTATGGCTGAATGTTGGTAGTTCCTGCCCAAGATGAGACAAGGGCCAATCTGAAGGTAAAACAAGAAAAAATAGTAAAATACGCAAAAGCCCAAGTGAGCAGAATGTTTTGGGGAAACATGGGACAAGTGGACTGACTGCAACTACAACAGCATAGTTAAAATTAAGACTTTATCCTTCATGTTTATCAGCATTCACTCACAGGCTGACCCTTGTTGCCTTCTTACCACATGGCAAGAACAATAATAAAAGCTGAGCTAAAAGATGGTACATAAAGTCTTATGAGGAGCGGCTGAGGGAGCTGGGGTTGTTTAGCCTGGAGAAAAGGAGGCTGAGGGGAGACCTTATCGCGCTCTACAACTACCTGAAAGGAGGTTGTAGCGAGGTGGGTGTTGGTCTCTTCTCCCAAGTAACAAGCGAAAGGACGAGAGGAAACAGCCTCAAGTTGCGCCAAGGGAGGTTTAGATTGGACATGAGGAAAAATTTCTTCACCGGAAGGATTGTCAAGCATTGGAACAGGCTGCCCCGGGAAGTGGTTGAGTCACCATCCCTGGAGGTATTTAAAAGACGTGTAGATGTGGTGCTTAGGGACATGGTTTAGTGGTGGACTTGGCAGTGCTAGGTTAACGGTTGGACGTGATGATCTTAAAGGTCTTTTCCAACCTAAATGATTCTGTGATTCTGTAAAGTTGATTTTCTTCTTTTCTATGCCCCGAAGTGTAAAAAGGACCAGAGAGGCATGTTCTCATAAATGCAACCCTGTATTTACAGCAATAACAGGAACCTGTTTGCATGCTCATGGCCAACAGTGCATCTGAACACTGCAAATGCCCAACCTAGGCACTGCCCATTTTCTCTCTACCTTCTATGTCAAGAAGCAGAGCAAACCTCTGGGATCATGAGAGGTAAGTGCATGCTGTATTTATTGGAATTTCCAGCATTCTGAATGTAAATAGAATTAATAAGTCATACAGTAATAATGACTCTTATACTCTTGCCAACTCTCAGTAGACAAGTGGGTGAAGGATCTGGTTTTGATAGCAAGGTGTATGTCTATCTACCTAGCAGTAGCATTGAACTCACCTTCAATCTGTTGACTGAAAATGTCCAATAATAGCTTGAGTGTGTAACAACAGCTATTGCTTATTGTTGTCTGGGCACGTTAGCGATAACATCCCTGCTACAGAATTGCATAGGGCTTTGCCAAGTGTTAGCCTATCAGGCTGAAATTTTGGATTTGGTATATCTCTGTGGATGGGCTTATATTAACATTCAATCTGCGATGGTTGTGTAGCCCAATCTGAACAGGAGAAGGAAGTGTGGGAAAGAAAGAGAGCAGGCACACAGCTTGAACTGTCTCGAATGATGAGGAAGAGGGAGGTGTGTAGAGCTCTCTTTTATCACCAGGTCATCAACACCTGCTAGCTTGTACTTTACATACATCAGAGTTTAGGAAAGTGGTTTTCTCTTCAGGTATAAAATGGCTTTTGCTTTTGACACGTCCCTCCAAATACCTCTGCACCATATACACACACGTTCTCTGAATCATACCTTCAACTGAATTAACAGCAGTGCATTGAAATGAGTGAATGGGGACTATTTAAAAAAAAAAAAAGTTGAAAACCTTTGCGGGCAGAAGAAAGAAGATTCCTTCCCTTGACATCTGTCCTTTTTTCAGCTTCACTTGCATTCTGCTCTGCCTGAAACATTAATAAGAGCCCTAGCTTATTTTCTTCCTCAGATATGGCTATAAAAAGAAGTAATTGAAAAATAAAATGTGTGGCAATTCCAATTTATTGACTATTTTTATCATGACTATGCTGGGGGTGGCAGAACAAGCACATTGTTCAAACTGATAAGATGCATAAAAAGACCTTCAGGTTTTGACAACATCTGCAGTTAGATGTGGTGTACGTGGGGTTAGGGGAGGAATTAATTAAAAAACGAGTCACTAATGTCCATGTCAGACTTCATGTGGAACAATGGTGAAATGATGGGCATTGGGAAGAAAAAATGGATAAGGGATATATAGGCATGCTACAAAGGAAGATGAATGTGAATATTTTACCATATTATTAAATATGGTATTTTTTGCTGGGTTTCTACTTAAATGTCTTTAATTGAACTCTGGGGCTTAAGAAGGCAGGGAGGGTGCCTCTTTGAAGGAAAGGCATTCCACGGGCCTAGTGGGGGACTCAGCGTACACATAACCCAGCAACTGGGCACAGGTCAAGGGCACTCATCCTACCCGACCCTCAAGGCAGAATGGTGGGCACTCGTCTGAGGGTAAAGGCTGCAGCTCCAGCTGGGGGGTCTGCACCATCTAACCCAGCGGTGGCCGATGCTTCTATGCAGACGGAACTGCTGAAGGGAGAGGCTGCAGTGCAGACCTCAGGCTGCAGGGAGTGCCTAGACCTCTCTCCTGGGGTAGGGACAGGCAGCAGACCTGCCTGCAAAAGGTGTGCCCAGGTGGAGGACCTCCTGCAGCAGGTGGCTGAGCTGCGAGAGGCGGTGAGAAGACTGTGTAACATCAGGGAGGCAGAGAAAGGAGCTAGATAGCTGGTTCCAAGTGCAGTCTGCAGTGGACCCGCAGCCCATGGCCAAACTGTCAAAAACTCCCCCACTGGCACATGCAGAAGGGAGCGGGGGAGCCAATAATGCAGAAGAAGGGACGGTTGCAAAGGCAAGGACCAGCAGGAGGAGGAAGAGACTTCCCCCAAAGCCTGAGGTGCCCTTGCAGAACCGCTTCACCGCTCTGCAGGCTGAAGAGGAAAGTCCTGTCACACCAGGAGAAGCGCTGGAGCTGAGTAATGCAGCCCGATCTGCCCCCCGTATAACAACCAGCGC